>NC_092337.1:426383863-426698181 GCF_046630445.1 Rutidosis leptorrhynchoides
CGGATTGTACGGTACAACAAGTTAATGCATAATTTATGGTGGATGTAGTAAAAGTTGTGGTGGATATATCACTATCCTTTTTAGAACGGTTAGTCACACACTCGGAACGAATATGTGGTTGACTAAAAGTACACGAAACCCCTCAATTATTATGGATAAATAACTCAAATCGAAAAATTGCATGTTTTTACGTAAAATGCAAATCATAACATGGGATCGATTTTTAGATAATCAATTGGGACTTCGACATTAATAAAAGCATATAGATCGCAAAATAAACAAACACACATTCAAAGAAATGGTGACTACATTGAAGCTACAATTCAAAGATATGACCTTACAAAATATATGGTTCACGATCTCGGTCACGCATTCGCAAAAGCCATTTGAGATTTGCGAATGTGCATAAACAAATCGCAATAATCACAAAGAAAAAAATATATTTAAAGATAATCTTAAGAGCTATACTAAAAATATAATTTAAGCAATAAAAATGGTATACGGAGATTAGTAATAAGATAGTTATTTGTTAATGCTATAAAGAAAGTTATGGAAATATGTTGGGGATTCTTCTTAGTCCGTTAAGTAGTTGGCTGGAGCTATTTTACTCAAATAGATGTTTTCCATCGAGTTCTTCTAAAGTCTCACTTCAAACATGAAAAGAAACAAATATGTGTCTCTAAGATTAGGCAGAAATTCAGTGGCGACTCCACCCTTAGGGGTGTCGGGTCCCATGACTCCATTACTTTTAGTTTTTTTAAACAATAACTCTTCGGATTGTATAAGACTATAAAATACCACTAAATTTAGCTATAAAACTCCGTATATTTTTAAAATTTATGATTTTTGGAAGTAACAACCACTAAAGTACTCTTAAAATATAATTAGTTTTGGAAAAAAAAAGAAAAAAATCAGACCCCATTTAATTTGAGTTCTGAATTTGCTAGTGAAAATATCCCTCTACTACCAATTGATTTTAGAGTATCAAGGGACTCTTAATTATGGGTGTATGAGATGTCGTTTGTGCTATTTAATTTTATTCATAAATATATGCTCACGGAAATTAGAAAAATAAGTTATGAACGGTAGACAGTATATAATGTTAAAGAAGCGGTTTTGTTGTTGGATTTTGGTTTGTGCCTTTTTTGTTTGTTTCGTTGGACTGCTTTGTTTCTGTTTATAGTTAACTTCTTTGTGACATTTGCTTTCGCGATTGTTTTGCGTTTAGTTTTTCTTAGTTTGGGTTGTAATGTCTAGATTTGTTGTTGTATTGTTTCCAGTTGGTCTTACATTTCTGATGAAAATCGTTAATTTTTATATATATAATTTTTGTATTTTAGGGAAAAAATGATATAAGTTTGTCAATTTATCAATGGGTTATTGGTTGAGAGGACTTGGGGTGTTCTCTTATCTTAAAATAACGGGTTCAAGTCGTGTTGGTGTGTTTGCCTTTAAAAAGATAATTATGTCAAATATTATTTAAAATTTTACAAAATTATCAATATTAACTTTAATAAAAGGG
Source organism: Rutidosis leptorrhynchoides (assembly GCF_046630445.1). Taxonomy (NCBI): domain Eukaryota; kingdom Viridiplantae; phylum Streptophyta; class Magnoliopsida; order Asterales; family Asteraceae; genus Rutidosis; species Rutidosis leptorrhynchoides. The sequence continues at coordinate 426,385,386 of NC_092337.1, forward strand.
ACGTGTCGTAGTTATTCGCCGAGATGGGTAACCAACCAACCACATGTCTTGCGCCACATGCACGCGATTATAATTCGGAATATGCTGATTTGTTTTATCTTTATTGTTTTCTATTTATTCCCCTCATTCTTACCAGGGTTAACATTTACACCCTCACGGATACATTGTTGCAACTTTTATCTCAAACATGGCAACGCATAGACTCTACATCAAATGTGTGGACAGTGTAGTGCTGATGTTGGATAAAGTATGAGGCTTGAAGACTAAACAATATTTTATTAGAACGACATCATACACACTAAATACTTATTAATCCACCAATATATTCACGATGAGACTTAAACCTCATTTTGTTTAATAATAGGCTCTTTAAATACCGCTAAGTTCTAAGCTCTTTAGTAAAAACCACTAAACCATGTAACATTATAAAATTATTTTTTAGAAAGTAATTATAGCATTGAATTAAAAAGAGTCTAACATTGAATTAAAAACAGTATCATCATAGATTAAAATAATATTATATTTAATGATGCGGGTGAGCTGGGCAATATAACCAGCAACACAACCAGCACAAGCTCAAATGATGTCACACTCGAATCTGGTCAAGCAACGGTCGTGTTGCCATCTATTTCGTATCATCTAAGTGTTTTTGGAGCTGGTTCAAGAAGCTCAGGGATTACCCTACTTCAGTCCTTAAACTGAAGTAGTTAAGTTTTCATGAATAAAGTTTTTGATAGTTGAAGACAAGCCAGCAATTAAGAAGAACCAGCTAGCCGGACCAGCAAATGAGCTTAGTTCAGCCAGTAAAGCTTTAATTCACTCAGCCGGGTAACCAGCAAATCGAACCAGCAAAGTTATACTTAGATGAGCCAGCTAGTTCAACCAGCTGAAGAATTGTAAGTTCAACCAGCACACGAAACTTAGTTCAACCAGCAGGCGACGCTATTTTTTTCTAAAGGGCCAGCTTGCTGATACGATTCAAAGTTTATCTAATGCTTAAAATAAACCGGTCAGGTCATGTGCTTAACACGTGCGTGGTTGTTATAGAATGTTCAGCTGTCCAAGGAAGATTCTTATATATCATTGGCTGTTGTTTATCATGGGAGGAGCACTATCAAATGGCAGGCTTTTGCAGATTGTGTCCTTTATTCTTATTGGCTAATTTGTAATTGTTTGTCCTTTTTGTCTCTATTTCCTTTTTATGTTTTTGTCTTATCTAGAAAATAGCTGTTAAGCTTCTCCTATAAATAGAGAGCTCTTGTAATTGTAAAACTTGGTTGATGATTGAATGAAAAGTTTGATAGAGCTTATCTATTTACAAAATCTCTGTGTCCTTTACGAATCTTTGATTCCGGTGGCTAAGAGTGGTTTCTTTATCAGTGTTTGTGGTGTTACTTTATCAAACATTGTGGTGAAATCCAAATCTTCATATCTGATATTATAGTTGTGGTAGAATCTTTATCAGCTGTAGTTGAAGATTTGGAGTGTTTCTAGATCTCTAATTGTGGTGGTATCTTTATCAATTTGGGGTTTAAATTCTTCTATCCTTTGTGTTCTTATTTCAGAGTTTTATACTCTGTTTTGGGGCTGTTACTGTTACAAATCGGGTCTTTGTGTTCAGATATGTTGGGTGAAGAAAGCTTGTTCTAAATTGCGTTTTTAAAGTCATAATTATGCATCAAAGTGGTATCAGAGCTTAGGTTGTTCAATCGAAGCTTTCTTATCATTTTTATTGTTGTTTCAGTTTATACTCTGTTTTTGAGCTGAAAAGCTTATTTCCAAATCTGATTTAAAATGGCTGAGATTCCTAGAAATATGACTCTTGAAGAAGCTCATAATCTTAGAAGAGATAGAGCTATTGAAGCTCTACAACATCAGATGGAAAGAATGGTTAATTTGTTGGAAGATGGTGTGCCAAGAAGAAATAGAGCCAGATCTGAAAATGGAGATACAACCATTGTGTCTTCTAGTACTGAATCAGAAGATGGTAGCCATGGATATACTGATGGATCTCATGCTTCTTCACAAAGAAGAAGAAGGCATAGGAAAAAAGCTGATGATTTGAAAGATATCAAAATAGATCTACCTGATTTTGAAGGGTCGTCTAACCCTGAAGATTACTTTGAATGGGTTCAGACCATGGATAGAATTATGGAGATTAAGGGCTATGATGATAAAAAGGCTTTTAAAGTTGCTGTAATTAGATTAAAGAAGTATGCTTCAATGTGGTATGATAATCTAAGAAAAGAAAGTCAATATGAAGGGAAGAAAACAATCAAAACCTGGTCCAAGTTAAAAGAGTGTATGCAAAAGAGGTTTGTTCCTCAAGCTTACAAGTAAGAGCTGTATATCCAGATGAATACACTCAAGCAAGGCAGCATGAATGTTGTTGATTACATCAGAGAGTTTGAGCAGCTCAAGATTCGTACAAATGTTAAAGAAGCTGAAGAACACACTATAGCAAGATTCGTTGGAGGCTTAAATGCTTCTATTGCTAATCAAGTTGAAATGCAGCCTCTATGGACTTTTGAGAGTGCTTGCAAGCTGGCTATTCAAGTAGAGAAACAAGCACAGAAGAAAATTAATTTTAAGTCTTATTCCAAGCCAGTTGTGCTGCCTATGAAGGGTCAATCATCTATGCTGCCTAGGCATAACGAGGCAGCATCCAAAGTATCTAAAGGCAAAGAGCAGGTTGTAGCTGGTCCTAAAGATGATAGAAGGAAATGTTTCAAGTGCCATGGATTTGGGCATTTTCAAGCTCAATGTCCTAACCAGCGTGCTCTTACACTAAAGGAGATTGAAGATTTGGAAGGGGTTTTTGAAACTGAACCAGCATATGATGAGTCTGATAGTGAAGAGTTTGTTGCTGCTGATATTGGAGATTTTTTAGTGGTTCGAAGAGTAATGCACTCAGCTGAGACTATTGAAGATAAGAGCCAGCGTGAAAACATCTTTCACTCAAGGTGCACAGTCAAGGGCAAAGTGTGCAGCCTGATTATTGATGGAGGCAGCTGTGCAAACGCAGCATCTGCTCACATGGTGGAAAAGCTTGAGCTGGTTACAAAGAAGCATCCTCATCCATACAAACTTTAATGGCTTAACCAAGGCAGTGAGGTAAAGGTTACTCGCCAAGTTACTGTTCCATTTTCTATTGGTACTGTTTATCAAGATGAGATCACATGTGATGTTATTCCTATGGATGCTTGTCATTTGCTGCTTGGTAGACCTTGGTTATTTGATAAGTATGCCTATCATAATGGACACCAAAATAATTACTCGCTGTATATGAATGGTAAAAAGATCACCCTCACTTCACCAAAACCCAGTGAAATACCTAGAGCTGACCCTACTGTTAAAAATGATAAGAGTTTGTTTATGACTCAAGTTGAAGTTGATACTGAGTTAAAGGGGGGTACTGGTGCTTACCTGTTGCTGCTGGTTGAAAGCGACGAGTTGAACCAGCATGATGAAGTACCAGCTCGGGTAAAACCATTGTTATCTGAATTTGCTGATGTGTTCCCAAGTGAATTACCAGCTGGTTTACCACCAATCAAGGGTATTGAACATCAAATTGATCTTGTACCTGGATCTGTTCTTCCTAACAAAGCAGCTTATCGATGTTCTCCTCATGAAGCAAAAGAATTAGAGAAGTAAGTTAATGAGCTGGTTGCAAAGGGTTATGTTAGAACCAGCATGAGTCCTTGTTCAGTACCAGCTTTGCTGGTTCCAAAGAATGATGGTTCCATGAGAATGTGTGTAGACAGCAGAGCTATTAACAACATCACCATCAAGTATAGGTATCCCATACCTAGATTAGATGATATGCTAGATGAGCTCCATGGTTCTTGTGTATTCTCCAAAGTTGATCTTAGAAGTGGGTATCATCATATTTGAATGAAAGAAGGAGATGAATGGAAGACAGCTTTCAAGATCAAAGATGGTTTATTCGAGTGGTTGGTTATGCCTTTTGGATTATCTAATGCACCTAGCACATTCATGAGACTTATGAATGAAGTGCTCGGACCACTTATTGGGCAGTTTGTAGTTTTTTACTTTGATGACATTCTAGTGTACTCAAAAACTAAAGAAGAACACTTGGATCATTTAAGAAAAGTATTTGAGCTGTTAAAGCAGTATCAATTATATGAAAAGCTGGAGAAGTGTGATTTCTTTGTCAGCAAAGTAGTGTTTCTTGGGTATGTGGTTTCTGAAGAAGGCATTTCAATGGATCCATCTAAGGTGGAAGCAATCAAATCATGGCCTAGTCCTTCTTCCATCACTGAAGTCAGAAGTTTTCATGGTTTAGCTTCATTTTATAGAAGATTTATCAAAGACTTCTCCACAATTGTTGCTCCAATTACTGATTGTATGAATAAAGGGGTATTTGAATGGTCTAGTTCTGCCCAATCAGCATTTGAATCATTGAAGGAAAAGCTAAGTTCAGCACCTATACTTGCTTTTCCTAATTTTGATATGCTGTTTGAACTTGAATGTGATGCAAGTGGTGTTGGCATTGGGGCTGTGCTAGTGCAAGGGAAAAGACCAGTAGCTTATTTCAGTGAAAAGCAAAATGGGTCAAAGTTGAATTATAGCACTTATGATAAAGAATTTTATGCCATCATTCGAGCTATTGATCACTGGTCTCATTATTTGAAGCCAAGGCAGTTTTTTCTCTTTTCTGATCATGAAGCGTTGAAGTACATTAATGGGCAGCACAAATTAAATTCAAGGCATGCAAAATGGGTGGAATTCTTGTAGATGTACTCCTTTGTGTCTAAACACAAGGCTGGTACTTCTAATGTTGTTGATGATGCTCTTTCAAGAAGATATTCTTTGTTGTCAATTCTGGAAGCTAGAATTCTTGGATTTTCATTTGTTAAGGAGTTATATGAAGCTGATCCAGACTTTGCTCCTATTTTAAACTGTTCTCCTGCTGAGTTCAAAAGAGATTATGTTGAGCAAGATAGTTTTCTATTCAAGGGCAGCAGGTTATGCATTCCAAAAGGTTCGATCAGGGAGTTGCTGATTAGAGAAGCACATGGAGGTGGTTTAGCTGGTCATTTTGGGATTAACAAGACATTGGATATCTGTGATGACCCGGAAATTTCTGACCAAATTTAAACTTAATCTTTGTATGATTAACATTTCCGGCACGATAAGCAAAGTCTGTAAAACTGAATCTCAAAATTTTTGAACTACCTTTATATATTTAAATACCCTTCGGTTGTTTTCGACGATTCGCGAACAATTATATGTAAATAGATACATATATACTATAACTTGAAAAGGTAACAATGTATTAATTGTTTGATACCGTACATTAAACTTATTGGTTTAAATATCTATTTGAATATATATGATAAGTTGAAATATTTATTATTAAAATTTATTTATAAATAACTTCCAATGTGTATTTAAAAACTGATTTATGTATATTAAAAAGATATATACATATATATAATTTCAAGTTATTTAGTAAACGATAGTAACATTTTCAAATTGCTACAGTACCAAAATGCTACAGTGTTTTTGAAAATCCCTATTTGCTACAGTGAAATTGACTTGCTACAGTAAAAAAATTGACTTTGCTACAGTAGCTTGCTACAGTGGTATAGCTTATGGATGATTTAAGACTATATTTTGACAAAGGTACGATTCACGAAACATAAAAGTACAAGTTTTCTCAGTATACGATAGGACGTTCGAAAAACCGGAACCGGGACATAAGTCGAGTGACGACGTACGACTTATCGGAACGAAAATTACAAGTCAACTATGCATGTGAATTTAATATAATATATAATTAATTATATAAATTAAATATATTATATTAATAATTAAAAAAATATGTCGACAAACTAGAAGTTAAAAGATCATGAGCTGGAAATCCATCCCATGCGATCGCATGGGAAATGGTCTTGGAGGCCATGCGATCGCATGGCAGTCCTGGACAGGCCACACCTATAAAGCTCGAGATATCTGCCTCTGTTTTAATTTAAAAATTACTCCGTATTATATTTATTAATTATATTACTATTATTATTATTATTATTATTATTATTATTATTAAGATTAATATTATTATTAATCTTATTATTATTAGTAGTATTTGTATTATTATTAGTATTATACATAAAATACTACGACGAGGTCATGAGCGTGTCACTTTCAAAATAGTTTTATGAGCGGGATAAAGCTAAGGAAATTATGGGTTATTGCCAAGGAGGTTATGGTAATATTCATGGGTATTATTTGCAAGTCAAACCTAGTGTTATCATCTCCGTTACGTCTACGTACTTTTCTACAATATTGAATCTCAATATTGATATGTTGAGATCTACGGTTATTTGGTAATCCGTGTTTCTATCACATTTTGGTGAACGACTTTATATGCTGCCAAGGTGAGTTTCATATGATCCCTTTTACTCTCTACATTTTTGGGCTGAGAATACATGCAAATCCTTTATTAACTGATTTACAATATTTATATGCGTGAGTTTCATTTGCTCCCTTTTTAAATGCTTTTGCAATATATATTTTTGGGCTGAGAATACATGCACTTTATTTTAAACAATGGACACAAGTACATACTAAATTCTATACTGAGTTTGAACCGAAAATCCCTTAGCTTTGGTAACTAGTAACTGCCGGTTATAAGAACTGGTGGGCGCGAGTAGTAGTTTATGGATCCATAGGGCTTGATATCCCCGTCCGAGCTAAAGCACTAGCCTTTTAACGGACGTATGCTATTTGAGAAGCATACACGTTGGTTTGCGTGTATTATTAAGATAATTATACAAAGGGTATAAATTATATATACGTTAAGTTTATTTACCAGGGTGCTCAATTTCATAGAATATTTTGATAAACGTTTCTGGATGAAACAACTGAAATCTTGTGATCCACCTTTATATACAGATTATGCGCAACATTAAAACTATGAACTCACCAACCTTTGTGTTGACACTTGTTAGCATGTTTATTCTCAGGTTTCCTAGAAGTCTTCCGCTGTTTGCTTAGATGTTAAACAAGCTATGTGCATGGAGTCTTACATGACATATTTTTTAAGGAGACGTTGCATTCACCAAATCATCACCATGTATCTTATTTTGACTGCATTGTCAACGGAAATACTGTTGTAAACTATTATTTATGGTGATTGTCTATATGTAGAAATCATCAGATGTCGAAAACTTTTAATTTAAATATTCATTTATGGTGTGCCTTTTCAAAAGAATGCAATGTTTACAAAATGTATCATATAGAGGTCAAATACCTCGCAATGAAATCAATGAATGACGTGTTCGTACATATGGATTTGGAGCAATCGTCACAATATCCTAAGTGAACACTTCTACTGGCCATGTATGGATAAAGATGTCAAAGTTGTGATTAATCATTGTGCTACATGCTTTTAAGCTAAGTCAGCATTTCACAAGGGTTTGTATACTCCTCTTCCTGTCCCCAACCAGCCATGGGAAGATTTGAGCATGGATTTCATTGTTGCATTGCCAAGGACTTAGCGAGGCAAAGATTCTATTATGGCTGTCGTTGACAGGTTTTCAGAGATGGCTCATTTCATAGCCTGCAACAAAACCAATGATGTTACTATTGTTGCTGCTTTATTCTTCAAAGAAATTGTTCGTCTTCATGGAGTTCCCAAAACCTTTGTGTCTGATCGAGATACAAAGTTCTTAAGTTATTTTTGAAAGACATTATGGAAGCTGCTTGGTACTAAGCTTTTGTTCAGCACTTCTCACCATCCCCAAATTGATGGTCAAACTGAAGTGACTAATAGAACTGTGGGAATGTTTCTACGAACACTTGTGAAGAAAAGTTTGAAGGAGTGGGATTTGAAGCTTGCACATGCTGAATTTGCTTTCAACGGAGCACCTAATTACTCCACTAGAAAATTACCATTTAAAATCTGCTATGGTGCAAATCCACTCACACCCATTGATCTAATTCCTTTTACAATTGAGCCTAAGGCAAGTGTTGATGCAGTAGCAAAGGCCAAAGAAATAAAGAAGCTGCATGAACAAGTGAAGGCCAAAATTGAGCAGACCAACCAGCAATACAAGGCTAAAGCTAACCAGCACAGAAAGCAGCCCACTTTTATTCCTGGTGATCTTGTTTGGATTCATCTAAGGAAGGAAAGGTTCCCAGCAAAAAGGAAGAACAAGTTGATGCCAAGAGCTGAGGGTCCATTTAAAGTGTTGGAAAAGGTTGGTGATAATGCTTACAAAATCGAGCTGCCTTGTGATACTACTGTGTCTAGCACTTTTAATGTTGGTGATTTAATGACCTACTTGGAAGATGACTGAAATGTCCCGTTCTTATTGATTAAAAACGTTCCATATTAATTGATTTTGTTGCGAGGTTTTGACCTCTATATGAGACTTTTTTCAAAGACTGCATTCATTTTAAAACAAACCATAACCTTTATTTCATCAATAAAGGTTTAAAAAGCTTTACGTAGATTATCAAATAATGATAATCTAAAATATCATGTTTACACACGACCATTACATAATGGTTTACAATACAAATATGTTACAACAAAATAAGTTTCTTGAATGCAGTTTTTACACAATATCATACAAACATGGACTCCAAATCTCGTCCTTATTTAAGTATGCGACAGCGAAAGCTCTTAATAATCACCTGAGAATAAACATGCTTAAAACGTCAACAAAAAATGTTGGTGAGTTATAGGTTTAACCTATATATATCAAATCATAATAATAGACCACAAGATTTCATATTTCAATACACATCCCATACATAGAGATAAAAGTCATTCATATGGTGAACACCTGGTAACCGACATTAACAAGATGCATATATAAGAATATCCCCATCATTCCGGGACACCCTTCGGATATGATATAAATTTCGAAGTACTAAAGCATCCGGTACTTTGGATGGGGCTTGTTGGGCCCGATAGATCTATCTTTAGGATTCGCGTCAATTAGGGTGTCTGTTCCCTAATTCTAAGATTACCAGACTTAATAAAAAGGGGCATATTCGATTTCGATAATTCAACCATAGAATGTAGTTTCACGTACTTGTGTCTATTTTTTAAATCATTTATAAAACCTGCATGTATTCTCATCCCAAAAATATTAGATTTTAAAAGTGGGACTATAACTCACTTTCACAGATTTTTACTTCGTCAGGAAGTAAGACTTGGCCACTGGTTGATTCACGAACCTATAACAATATATACATATATATCAAAGTATGTTCAAAATATATTTACAACACTTTTTTAATATATTTTGATGTTTTAAGTTTATTAAGTCAGCTGTCCTCGTTAGTAACCTACAACTAGTTGTCCACAGTTAGATGTACAGAAATAAATCGATAAATATTATCTTGAATCAATCCACGACCCAGTGTATACGTATCTCAGTATTGATCACAACTCAAACTATATATATTTTGGAATCAACCTCAACCCTGTATAGCTAACTCCAACATTCACATATAGAGTGTCTATGGTTGTTCCGAAATATATATAGATGTGTCGACATGATAGGTCGAAACATTGTATACGTGTCTATGGTATCTCAAGATTACATAATATACAATACAAGTTGATTAAGTTATGGTTGGAATAGATTTGTTACCAATTTTCACGTAGCTAAAATGAGAAAAATTATCCAATCTTGTTTTACCCATAACTTCTTCATTTTAAATCCGTTTTGAGTGAATCAAATTGCTATGGTTTCATATTGAACTCTATTTTATGAATCTAAACAGAAAAAGTATAGGTTTATAGTCGGAACAATAAGTTACAAGTCGTTTTTGTAAAGGTAGTCATTTCAGTCGAAAGAACGACGTCTAGATGACCATTTTAGAAAACATACTTCCACTTTGAGTTTAACCATAATTTTTGGATATAGTTTCATGTTCATAATAAAAATCATTTTCTCAGAATAACAACTTTTAAATCAAAGTTTATCATAGTTTTTAATTAACTAACCCAAAACAGCCCGCGGTGTTACTACGACGGCGTAAATCCGGTTTTACGGTGTTTTTCGTGTTTCCAGGTTTTAAATCATTAAGTTAGCATATCATATAGATATAGAACATGTGTTTAGTTGATTTTAAAAGTCAAGTTAGAAGGATTAACTTTTGTTTGCGAACAAGTTTAGAATTAACTAAACTATGTTCTAGTGATTACAAGTTTAAACCTTCGAATAAGATAGCTTTATATGTATGAATCGAATGATGTTATGAACATCATTACTACCTTAAGTTCCTTGGATAAACCTACTGGAAAAGAGAAAAATGGATCTAGCTTCAACGGATCCTTGGATGGCTCGAAGTTCTTGAAGCAGAATCATGACACGAAAACAAGTTCAAGTAAGATCATCACTTGAAATAAGATTGTTATAGTTATAGAAATTGAACCAAAGTTTGAATATGATTATTACCTTGTATTAGAATGATAACCTACTGTAAGAAACAAAGATTTCTTGAGGTTGGATGATCATCTTACAAGATTGGAAGTGAGCTAGCAAACTTGAAAGTATTCTTGATTTTATGTAACTAGAACTTGTAGAATATATGAAGAACACTTAGAACTTGAAGATAGAACTTGAGAGAGATCAATTAGATGAAGATTATTGAAGAATGAAAGTGTTTGTAGGTGTTTTTGGTCGTTGGTGTATGGATTAGATATAAAGGATATGTAATTTTGTTTTCATGTAAAATAAGTCATGAATGATTACTCATATTTTTGTAATTTTATGAGATATTTCATGCTAGTTGCCAAATGATGGTTCCCACATGTGTTAGGTGACTCACATGGGCTGCTAAGAGCTGATCATTGGAGTGTATATACCAATAGTACATACATCTAAAAGCTGTGTATTGTACGAGTACGAATACGGGTGCATACGAGTAGAATTGTTGATGAAACTGAACGAGGATGTAATTGTAAGCATTTTTGTTAAGTAGAAGTATTTTGATAAGTGTATTGAAGTCTTTCAAAAGTGTATAAATACATATTAAAACACTACATGTATATACATTTTAACTGAGTAGTTAAGTCATCGTTAGTCGTTACATGTAAGTGTTGTTTTGAAACCTTTAGGTTAACGATCTTGTTAAATGTTGTTAACCCAATGTTTATAATATCAAATGAGATTTTAAATTATTATATTATCATGATATTATCATGTATGAATATCTCTTAATATGATATATATACATTAAATGTCTTTACAACGATAATCGTTACATATATGTCTCGTTTAAAAATCATTAAGTTAGTAGTCTTGTTTTTACATATGTAGTTCATTGTTAATATACTTAATGATATGTTTACTTATCATAGTATCATGTTAACTATATATATATATCCATATATATGTTATCATATAGTTTTTACAAGTTTTAACGTTCGTGAATCACCGGTTAACTTGGGTGGTCAATTGTCTATATGAAACATATTTCAATTAATCAAGTCTTAACAAGTTTGATTGCTTAACATGTTGGAAACATTTAATCATGTAAATATCAATATCAATTAATATATATAAACATGGAAAAGTTCGGGTCACTACAATGACAACCTCGAAAACTTGAGGTCAAGTTCCTTTTTAGAGGGGGAGGATGATGCGGGTGAGCTAGGCAATATAACCAGCAACACAACCAGCACAACCTCAAATGATGTCACACTCGAATCTGGTGAAGCAATGGTCGTGTTGCCATCTATTTCGTATCATCTAAATGTTTTTGGAGCTGGTTCAAGAAGCTCAGGGGTTACCCTACTTCAGTCCTTAAACTGAAGTAGTTAAGTTTTCATGAATAAAGTTTTTGATAGTTGAAGACAAGCCAGCAATTAAGAAGAACCAGCTAGTCGGACCAGCAAATGAGCTTAGTTCTGCCAGTAAAGCTTTAAACTGAAGTACCTACCCGTTAAATAAATTTCGTCCCGAAATTTTAAGCTGTTGAAGGTGTTGACGAATCTTCTGGAAATAGATGCGGGTATTTCTTCTTCATCTGATCTTCACGCTCCCAGGTGAACTCGGGTCCTCTACGAGCATTCCATCGAACCTTAACAATTGGTATCTTGTTTTGCTTAAGTCTTTTAACCTCACGATCCATTATTTCGACGGGTTCTTCGATGAATTGGAGTTTTTCGTTGATTTGGATTTCATCTAACGGAATAGTGAGATCTTCTTTAGCAAAACATTTCTTCAAATTCGAGACGTGGAAAGTGTTATGTACAGCCGCGAGTTGTTGAGGTAACTCAAGTCGGTAAGCTACTGGTCTGACACGATCAATAATCTTGAATGGTCCAATATACCTTGGATTTAATTTCCCTCGTTTACCAAATCGAACAACGCCTTTCCAAGGTGCAACTTTAAGCATGACCATCTCTCCAATTTCAAATTCTATATCTTTTCTTTTAATGTCAGCGTAGCTCTTTTGTCGACTTTGGGCGGTTTTCAACCGTTGTTGAATTTGGATGATCTTCTCGGTAGTTTCTTGTATAATCTCCGGACCCGTAATCTGTCTATCCCCCACTTCACTCCAACAAATCGGAGACCTGCACTTTCTACCATAAAGTGCTTCAAACGGCGCCATCTCAATGCTTGAATGGTAGTTGTTGTTGTAGGAAAATTCTGCTAACGGTAGATGTCGATCCCAACTGTTTCCGAAATCAATAACACATGCTCGTAGCATGTCTTCAAGCGTTTGTATCGTCCTTTCGCTCTGCCCATCAGTTTGTGGATGATAGGCAGTACTCATGTCTAGACGAGTTCCTAATGCTTGCTGTAATGTCTGCCAGAATCTTGAAATAAATCTGCCATCCCTATCAGAGATAATAGAGATTGGTATTCCATGTCTGGAGACGACTTCCTTAAAATACAGTCGTGCTAACTTCTCCATCTTGTCATCTTCTCTTATTGGCAGGAAGTGTGCTGATTTGGTGAGACGATCAACTATTACCCAAATAGTATCAAAACCACTTGCAGTCCTTGGCAATTTAGTGATGAAATCCATGGTAATGTTTTCCCATTTCCATTCCGGGATTTCGGGTTGTTGAAGTAGACCTGATGGTTTCTGATGCTCAGCTTTGACCTTAGAACACGTCAAACATTCTCCTACGTATTTAGCAACATCGGCTTTCATACCCGGCCACCAAAAATGTTTCTTGAGATCCTTGTACATCTTCCCCGTTCCAGGATGTATTGAGTATCTGGTTTTATGAGCTTCTCTAAGTACCATTTCTCTCATATCTCCAAATTTTGGTACCCAAATCCTTTCAGCCCTATACCAGGTTCCGTCTTCCCGAATATTAAGATGCTTCTCCGATCCTTTGGTTATTTCATCCTTTAAATTTCCCTCTTTTAAAACTCCTTGTTGCGCCTCCTTTATTTGAGTAGTAAGGTTATTATGAATCATTATATTCATAGATTTTACTCGAATGGGTTCTCTGTCCTTCCTGCTCAAGGCATCGGCTACCACATTTGCCTTCCCCGGGTGGTAACGAATCTCAAAGTCGTAATCATTCAATAATTCAATCCACCTACGCTGCCTCATATTCAGTTGTTTCTGATTAAATATGTGTTGAAGACTTTTGTGGTCGGTATATATAATACTTTTGACCCCATATAAGTAGTGCCTCCAAGTCTTTAATGCAAAAACAACCGCGCCTAATTCCAAATCATGCGTCGTATAATTTTGTTCGTGAATCTTCAATTGTCTAGAAGCATAAGCAATCACCTTCGTTCGTTGTATTAATACACAACCGAGACCTTGCTTTGATGCATCACAATAAATCACAAAATCATCATTCCCTTCAGGCAATGACAATATAGGTGCCGTAGTTAGCTTTTTCTTCAATAACTGAAACGCTTTCTCTTGTTCATCATTCCATTCAAATTTCTTCCCTTTATGCGTTAATGCAGTCAAGGGTTTTGCTATTCTGGAAAAGTCTTGGATGAACCTTCTGTAGTAACCAGCTAGTCCTAAAAATTGGCGTATGTGTTTCGGAGTTTTCGGGGTTTTCCACTTTTCAACAGTTTCTATCTTTGCCGGATCCACCTTAATACCTTCTTTGTTCACTATGTGACCGAGGAATTGAACTTCTTCCAACCAAAATGCACACGTTGAAAACTTAGCGTACAATTCTTCCTTCCTCAATACTTCTAACACCTTTCTCAAATGTTCACCGTGTTCTTGGTCATTCTTTGAGTAAATAAGTATGTCATCAATGAAAACAATGACAAACTTGTCAAGGTATGGTCCACACACTCGGTTCATAAGGTCCATGAACACAGCTGGTGCATTAGTTAAACCAAACGGCATGACCATAAACTCGTAATGACCGTAACGTGTTCTGAAAGCAGTCTTTAGAATATCATCTTCTTTCACCCGCATTTGATGATACCCGGAACGTAAGTCAATCTTTGAATAAACAGACGAGCCTTGTAGTTGATCAAATAAGTCGTCGATTCTCGGTAGTGGGTAGCGGTTCTTGATGGTAAGTTTGTTCAACTCTCGGTAGTCGATACACAACCTGAATGTACCATCTTTCTTCTTGACAAACAAAACAGGAGCTCCCCACGGTGATGTGCTTGGTCGAATGAAACCACGTTCTAATAGTTCTTGCAGTTGGCTTTGCAGTTCTTTCATCTCGCTGGGTGCGAGTCTATAAGGAGCACGAGCTATTGGTGCAGCTCCTGGTACAAGATCTATTTGAAATTCAACAGATCGATGTGGAGGTAGTCCCGGTAATTCTTTCGGAAATACATCAGGAAATTCTTTTGCAATGGGAACATCATTGATGCTCTTTTCTTCAGTTTGTACTTTCTCGACGTGTGCTAGAACAGCATAGCAACCTTTTCTTATTAGTTTTTGTGCCTTCAAATTACTAATAAGATGTAGCTTCGTGTTGCCCTTTTCTCCGTACACCATTAAGGGTTTTCCTTTTTCTCGTATAATGCGAATTGCATTTTTGTAACAAACGATCTCTGCTTTCACTTCTTTCAACCAGTCCATACCGATTATCACATCAAAACTCCCTAACTCTACTGGTATCAAATCAATCTTAAATGTTTCGCTAACCAGTTTAATTTCTCGATTCCGACATATATTATCTGCTGAAATTAATTTACCATTTGCTAATTCGAGTAAAAATTTACTATCCAAAGGCGTCAATGGACAACTTAATTTAGCACAAAAATCTCTACTCATATAGCTTCTATCCGCACCCGAATCAAATAAAACGTAAGCAGATTTATTGTCAATAAGAAACGTACCCGTAACAAGTTCCGGGTCTTCTTGTGCCTCTGCCGCATTAATATTGAAAACTCTTCCGCGGCCTTGTCCATTCGTGTTCTCCTGGTTCGGGCAATTTCTAATAATGTGGCCCGGTTTTCCACATTTATAACAAACTACATTGGCATAACTTGCTCCGACACTACTTGCTCCGCCATTACTCGTTCCGACACCATTTGTTCCTTTCGTTCTATTAACCCCTGGTCCGTAGACCTCACACTTCGCCGCGCTATGACCATTTCTTTTACACTTGTTACAAAATTTGGTGCAGAACCCCGAGTGATTCTTTTCACACCTTTGGCATAGCTGCTTCTGATTGTTGTTGTTGTTGCGGTTATTATTGTTGTTGGGATGATTGTTGTAGTTGTTGTTGTTGTTGGGCCGTTTGTTGTAGTTGCGATTGATGTTGCGATTGTTGGGATAATTGTTGCGATTATTGTTGTAATTGTTGTTGTTGTTGTATTGGTGATTCTTATCACCGTTTTCCTCCCACTTTCTTTTGACTTGCTTCACATTGGCCTCTTCAGCAGTTTGTTCTTTAATTCTTTCTTCAATCTGGTTCACTAGTTTGTGAGCTATTCTACATGCCTGTTGTATGGAGGCGGGCTCGTGTGAACTTATATCTTCTTGGATTCTTTCCGGTAATCCTTTCACAAACGCGTCGATCTTCTCTTCCTCATCTTCGAATGCTCCCGGACACAATAGGCACAATTCTGTTAATCGTCTTTCGTACGTGGTAATATCAAATCCTTGGGTTCGTGACCCTCTAAGTTCTGTCTTGAGCTTATTGACCTCGGTTCTGGGACGGTACTTCTCGTTCATCAAGTGCTTGAATGCTGACCACGGTAGTGCGTACGCATCGTTTTGTCCCACTTGCTCTAGATAGGTATTCCACCATGTTAACGCATAACCTGTGAAGGTATGCGTAGCGTACTTCACTTTGTCCTCTTCAGTACACTTACTTATGGCAAACACCGATTCGACCTTCTCGGTCCACCGTTTCAATCCGATCGGTCCTTCGGTTCCATCAAATTCCAAAGGTTTGCAGGCAGTGAATTCTTTGTAGGTGCATCCTACACGATTTCCTGTACTGCTAGATCCAAGGTTATTGTTGGTATGTAGCGCAGCCTGTACTGCGGCTATGTTTGAAGCTAGAAAAGTACGGAATTTCTCTTCATTCATATTCACGGTGTGTCGAGTAGTCGGTGCCATTTCCTTCAAAATAGTCAAATGGAACAAGTTAATCATACAGAATATTAAGAGTAGTTAATAGTATTTCGTAGCATAATATGAACTCATTTATAAAAGCTTTTTCTTCATATTAGCATTTTATAAGTTTAAATTCGGGTAGTACCTACCCGTTAAGTTCATACTTAGTAGCTAATATACAATTCAACTACTACAATTCTATATGAAAAACTGATTATAATAATATTTCGCGTTCAAACTTTTTCACAATATTTTACAAACTTACAATACCGCTTATTTTACATATAGCATGAAATATAGCACACAATAAATTTGATACAAGATGGTTGTGAAGATAATTCTAGCTAGTACACAAGTCGTTCAGCAAAGGCAATAAAGACACGTAATTCATACGTCCAGAAACAAGTCATACATTCTGGTTTTACTAGGATTACTTCCCATCCTTGGTCTTGTGGAACATAACCGTTATGGCCGTTGATAAGACAGCGTGTTGTAACGTCGTCAAAGGGACGAGGGTTACGTAATGTCCAACAGTCCCGTAACAATCTAAAAACCTCATTTCTTACCCCAATTACCGACTCCGTCACTTGTGGGAACGTTTTGTTTAATAGTTGTAGCCCGATGTTCTTGTTCTCACTTTGGTGAGAAGCGAACATTACTAATCCGTAAGCATAACATGCTTCTTTATGTTGCATGTTAGCCGCTTTTTCTAAATCACGAAGTCCAATATTCGGATATATTGAGTCAAAATAATTTTTTAACCCGTTGCGTAAAATAGCATTTGGGTTCCCCGCAATATATGCGTCAAAGTAAACACATCGTAACTTATGGGTTTCCCAATGTGATATCCCCCATCTTTCAAACGAAAGTCTCTTATAAACCAAGACATTCTTGGAACGTTCTTCGAATGTCTTACAAACTGATCTCGCCTTAAATAGTTGTGCCGAGGAATTCTGACCGACTCTAGACAAGATTTCATCAATCATGTCTCCGGGTAGGTCTCTTAAAATATTGGGTTGTCAATCCATTTTGTGTTTTTAAACTGTAAAATAGACAAGAGTTAGATTCATAAAAAAAAATACTTATTAATATAAGCAATTTTTACACATCATAAAGCATAAGCACACTATATTACATATATTACACCACACGAATACAACTATC
The DNA here is from genome assembly GCF_046630445.1 of Rutidosis leptorrhynchoides. Lineage (NCBI taxonomy): Eukaryota > Viridiplantae > Streptophyta > Magnoliopsida > Asterales > Asteraceae > Rutidosis > Rutidosis leptorrhynchoides. The sequence goes on from NC_092337.1 coordinate 426,403,062, forward strand.
TTATTCCGACTCGCTTGTTTCTTCTTCTTCGGTTTTGGTTCGTTTTGCCAAGTTTCTAGGGATATATGATGTTCCCCTAATACGAGCCGTAATTTTCCACATTGGTTTAGAAAAACCTGGTGGTTTAGAGGTTCCCGGGTCATTGTTACAACTTAAGGACTTCGGGGGTTGACGATACATATAAAGTTCATCGGGGTTGGAATTAGATTTCTCTATTTTTATGCCCTTTCCCTTATTATTTTCTTTTGCCTTTTTAAATTCAGTTGGGGTAATTTCTATAACATCATCGGAATTCTCGTCGGAATCCGATTCATCGGAGAATTGGTAATCCTCCCAATATTTTGCTTCCTTGGCGGAAACACCATTGACCATAATTAACCTTGGTCGGTTGGTTGAAGATTTTCTTTTACTTAACCGTTTTATTATTTCCCCCACCGGTTCTATTTCTTCATCCGGTTCCGATTCTTCTTCCGGTTCCGATTCTTCTTCCGGTTCCGACTCTTCTTCCGGTTCCTCTTCGGGAACTTGTGAATCAGTCCACGAATCATTCCAATTTACATTTGACTCTTCATTATTATTAGGTGAGTCAATGGGACTTGTTCTAGAGGTAGACATCTATCACATAATATCAAACACGTTAAGAGATTAATATATCACATAATATTCACATGTTAAAAATATATAGTTTCCAAAAAATTTGTTAAGCAATCACTTTTCAAGTAAACACGGTCGAAGTCCAGACTCACTAATGCATCCTAACAAACTAGATAAGACACACTAATGCAAAATTCTGGTTCTCTAAGACCAACGCTCTGATACCAACTGAAATGTCCCGTTCTTATTGATTAAAAACGTTCCATATTAATTGATTTCGTTGCGAGGTTTTGACCTCTATATGAGACGTTTTTCAAAGACTGCATTCATTTTAAAACAAACCATAACCTTTATTTCATCAATAAAGGTTTAAAAAGCTTTACGTAGATTATCAAATAATGATAATCTAAAATATCCTGTTTACACACGACCATTACATAATGGTTTACAATACAAATATGTTACAACAAAATAAGTTTCTTGAATGCAGTTTTTACACAATATCATACAAACATGGACTCCAAATCTCGTCCTTATTTAAGTATGCGACAGCGAAAGCTCTTAATAATCACCTGAGAATAAACATGCTTAAAACGTCAACAAAAAATGTTGGTGAGTTATAGGTTTAACCTATATATATCAAATCATAATAATAGACCACAAGATTTCATATTTCAATACACATCTCATACATAGAGATAAAAATCATTCATATGGTGAACACCTGGTAACCGACATTAACAAGATGCATATATAAGAATATCCCCATCATTCCGGGACACCCTTCGGATATGATATAAATTTCGAAGTACTAAAGCATCCGGTACTTTGGATGGGGCTTGTTGGGCCCGATAGATCTATCTTTAGGATTCGCGTCAATTAGGGTGTCTGTTCCCTAATTCTTAGATTACCAGACTTAATAAAAAGGGGCATATTCGATTTCGATAATTCAACCATAGAATGTAGTTTCACGTACTTGTGTCTATTTTGTAAATCATTTATAAAACCTGCATGTATTCTCATCCCAAAAATATTAGATTTTAAAAGTGGGACTATAACTCACTTTCACAGATTTTTACTTCGTCGGGAAGTAAGACTTGGCCACTGGTTGATTCACGAACCTATAACAATATATACATATATATCAAAGTATGTTCAAAATATATTTACAACACTTTTTAATATATTTTGATGTTTTAAGTTTATTAAGTCAGCTGTCCTCGTTAGTAACCTACAACTAGTTGTCCACAGTTAGATGTACAGAAATAAATCGATAAATATTATCTTGAATCAATCCACGACCCAGTGTATACGTATCTCAGTATTGATCACAACTCAAACTATATATATTTTGGAATCAACCTCAACCCTGTATAGCTAACTCCAACATTCACATATAGAGTGTCTATGGTTGTTCCGAAATATATATAGATGTGTCGACATGATAGGTCGAAACATTGTATACGTGTCTATGGTATCTCAAGATTACATAATATACAATACAAGTTGATTAAGTTATGGTTGGAATAGATTTGTTACCAATTTTCACGTAGCTAAAATGAGAAAAATTATCCAATCTTGTTTTACCCATAACTTCTTCATTTTAAATCCGTTTTGAGTGAATCAAATTGCTATGGTTTCATATTGAACTCTATTTTATGAATCTAAACAGAAAAAGTATAGGTTTATAGTCGGAACAATAAGTTACAAGTCGTTTTTGTAAAGGTAGTCATTTCAGTCGAAAGAACGACGTCTAGATGACCATTTTAGAAAACATACTTCCACTTTGAGTTTAACCATAATTTTTGGATATAGTTTCATGTTCATAATAAAAATCATTTTCTCAGAATAACAACTTTTAAATCAAATTTCATCATAGTTTTTAATTAACTAACCCAAAACAGCCCGCGGTGTTACTACGACGGCGTAAATCCGGTTTTACGGTGTTTTTCGTGTTTCCAGGTTTTAAATCATTAAGTTAGCATATCATATAGATATAGAACATGTGTTTAGTTGATTTTAAAAGTCAAGTTAGAAGGATTAACTTTTGTTTGCGAACAAGTTTAGAATTAACTAAACTATGTTCTAGTGATTACAAGTTTAAACCTTCGAATAAGATAGCTTTATATGTATGAATCGAATGATGTTATGAACATCATTACTACCTTAAGTTCCTTGGATAAACCTACTGGAAAAGAGAAAAATGGATCTAGCTTCAACGGATCCTTGGATGGCTCGAAGTTCTTGAAGCAGAATCATGACACGAAAACAAGTTCAAGTAAGATCATCACTTAAAATAAGATTGTTATAGTTATAGAAATTGAACCAAAGTTTGAATATGATTATTACCTTGTATTAGAATGATAACCTACTGTAAGAAACAAAGATTTCTTGAGGTTGGATGATCACCTTACAAGATTGGAAGTGAGCTAGCAAACTTGAAAGTATTCTTGATTTTATGTAACTAGAACTTGTAGAATATATGAAGAACACTTAGAACTTGAAGATAGAACTTGAGAGAGATCAATTAGATGAAGAAAATTGAAGAATGAAAGTGTTTTTAGGTGTTTTTGGTCGTTGGTGTATGGATTAGATATAAAGGATATGTAATTTTGTTTTCATGTAAAATAAGTCATGAATGATTACTCATATTTTTGTAATTTTATGAGATATTTCATTCTAGTTGCCAAATGATGGTTCCCACATGTGTTAGGTGACTCACATGGGCTTCTAAGAGCTGATCATTGGAGTGTATATACCAATAGTACATACATCTAAAAGCTGTGTATTGTACGAGTACGAATACGGGTGCATACAAGTAGAATTGTTGATGAAACTGAACGAGGATGTAATTGTAAGCATTTTTGTTAAGTAGAAGTATTTTGATAAGTGTATTGAAGTCTTTCAAAAGTGTATAAATACATATTAAAACACTACATGTATATACATTTTAACTGAGTCGTTAAGTCATCGTTAGTCGTTACATGTAAGTGTTGTTTTGAAACCTTTAGGTTAACGATCTTGTTAAATGTTGTTAACCCAATGTTTATAATATCAAATGAGATTTTAAATTATTATATTATCATGTATGAATATCTCTTAATATGATATATATATACATTAAATGTCTTTACAACGATAATCGTTACATATATGTCTCGTTTAAAATCATTAAGTTAGTAGTCTTATTTTTACATATGTAGTTCATTGTTAATATACTTAATGATATGTTTACTTATCATAGTATCATGTTAACTATATATATATCCATATATATGTTATCATATAGTTTTTACAAGTTTTAACGTTCGTGAATCACCGGTTAACTTGGGTGGTCAATTGTCTATATGAAACACATTTCAATTAATCAAGTCTTAACAAGTTTGATTGCTTAACATGTTGGAAACATTTAATCATGTAAATATCAATATCAATTAATATATATAAACATGGAAAAGTTCGGGTCACTACAATGACAACCTCGAAAACTTGAGGTCAAGTTCCTTTTTAGAGGGGGAGGATGATGCGGGTGAGCTAGGCAATATAACCAGCAACACAACCAGCACAACCTCAAATGATGTCACACTCGAATCTGGTCAAGCAATGGTCGTGTTGCCATCTATTTCGTATCATCTAAATGTTTTTGGAGCTGGTTCAAGAAGCTCAGGGGTTACCCTACTTCAGTCCTTAAACTGAAGTAGTTAAGTTTTCATGAATAAAGTTTTTGATAGTTGAAGACAAGCCAGCAATTAAGAAGAACCAGCTAGTCGGACCAGCAAATGAGCTTAGTTCTGCCAGTAAAGCTTTAATTCACTCAGCCGGGTAACCAGCAAATTGAACCAACAAAGTTATACTTAGATGAGCAAGCTAGTTCAACCAGCTGAAGAATTGTAAGTTCAACCAGCACACGAAACTTAGTTCAACCAGCAGGCGGCGCTATTTTTTTTTCTAAAGGACCAGCTTGCTGATACGATTCAAAGTTTATCTAATGCTTTTAATAAACCGGTCAGGTCATGTGCTTAACACGTGCGTGGCTGTTCTAGAATGTTCAGCTGTCCAAGGAAGATTCTTATATATCATTGGCTGCTTTTTATCATAGGAGGAGCACTATCAAATGGCAGACTTTTGCAGATTGTGTCCTTTATTCTTATTGGCTAATTTGTAATTGTTTATCCTTTTTGTCTCCATTTCCTTTTTATGTTTTTATCTTATCTAGAAAATAGCTGTTAAGCTTCTCCTATAAATAGAGAGCTCTTGTAATTGTAAAACTTGGTTGATGATTGAATAAAAGTTTGATAGAGCTTATCTATTTACAAAATTTCTGTGTCCTTTACGAATCTTTGATTCCGGTGGCTAAGAGTGGTTTATTTATCAGTGTTTGTGGTGTTACTTTATCAAACATTGTGGTGAAATCTAAATCTTCATATCTGATATTATAGTTGTGGTGGAATCTTTATCAGCTGTAGTTGAAGATTTGGAGTGTTTCTAGATCTCTAATTGTGGTGGTATCTTTATCAATTTGGGGTTTAGGTTCTTCTATCCTTTGTGTTCTTATTTCAGAGTTTTATACTCTGTTTTGGGGCTGTTACTGTTACAAATTGGGTCTTTGTGTTCAGATCTGTTAGGTGAAGAAAGCTTGTTCTAAATTGCGTTTTTAAAGTCATAATTACGCATCATCTAATATACCCATATAACAAAAAATAAAAAACTAAATATTGTGTTACACCTGCCATATTGCTCGGCGACGCCGTTAGGGAGTGGCTACAACATCAATTTATAGCGTGTCTAATTGATTTTTACGCAATTGATTGCCCACTTCAGGTGCTTTTAACATATATATCTATATCTAATTAGCACATTGTAATTTGAATGACTTTATTTTTAATTTTGTAGTTTGATTACATTTATACTAACAATTTTGAATTTTAGAAATGTTAATATCACAAATATCTTGTTAGATGCTATTTTTGTGGTATGATAATGAAGTATTCAACAAATATTTTTAGGTCAGTTTTTTGGAAAAGGAATGCGTACCACAAGAAATTCGAATGTAAATAGGAATGTGTGGTTAATATGTAGGCAACGATGGTCGAACTCCTGACATCTCTTAAAAGAGGCAGGCCACCAACCGTTGTACCACATCACAACTTTAGAACAAAGTTTATTTGATTGAAAATTATTGTTATGATTGTTACATCCCATTTACATCTATTAATACACCACTAATTTTGTTACGGACATTAACAACTTTACAACTACTAACCAACTATTAACAAACTATTACACTAATTAGCTTACTCTTAATGCATCTTATAATCTCTGGTCCAATTTGGTAAGCCCACTTGTCTCTTAGGCGTGTTACTGTTGGACTCCTTTATTAGCCTTTTTCTTTTGTTATTTGAATCGTTTGTATCAAGGTCTTAGGTTCAAACTCAACCGCCTAGCTTCGCTAGAACTATGATCTATGACCACCCTCTCTCATCCGAAGCCATCGTAACATAACATATGTATCAACGATTTCAAAAAAGGACAGGAAATTGGATCCATCCCTGGAAGCATAGGCATAGACGAAGAAAGCAGAAGCATAGGGGTAGATGAAAGCAGGAGCAAAGGGAATTGAATGAGGGATGAATCTTCTAAACTGCTTGAGAGCTGGAAGATTGGGATATCCCGACTTCCAATTCTTATACCCGCTTTAAAGGGAAGATATCGACCTTTGATGGGGGACTCTCACAGGTTACTCGCCAGTGTCTTCCTTCCACAAGTTCTACCAATAAATACAAATAAACTTTTTTAAAATAAAATCGACAAATTTTGAAATAGTGAAATAAATATCGTGGAGGTCTATTGTGCATCAGCTTACATATCGTGGGCTACAAATGTAAAGTTTTTCAAATTTGGGGGTTATTTTTCTTGAACTCTCCGCCGGAATATAACTTAAATAAACACGATCGCTTTTTTTGGCTATAAATTGAGTAACAAGTAACAATCAGCCTTCACGCACACATCGTGAGACCTTCACTAGCCAACTGAATCATTTAATATTTTCATCAAGATATGGGTTTGAAGGTATTCATGTTTTCTTCCTCATTATTATTTTTTTTTTTTTTAATTTCAGCTGATACTGATAAAATCCCCAATTTCATATCTGCGTGATCAGTTAGCACATTTGATAATTAGTTTTTTTGATTTTGTTTTTATGTTATTAACATTATCAGATCTGTCCTTTTCGATCATATCTTCCATCAATCTTACTTGGTAGGAAGTAAGAACAATTCTGGTGATTACACGTGTCACGATGCATTGTTTTCATATATTTTGATGCATATGTCGTTTTGATGCATCAAACGTCAAATTTCGTTAGAATTGTTCACTTTTGCAGTAGATGATTATGTGTATATATCCTAATTTGTGACTCAGACCATTTGTTATATATTCTGAATTGAATTCATAACCTTTTGATTGGATATATAATGGTTGTTCTGAATAAGTCGTAGAGAAATAATAAAATAATTTTGCCGGTTTTGTGTGCCGAATAAATCAACTGAAACCTTTTACAAGATGATGGAGTTGAAGACAGTTAGGTTAGCAGTTTTGGAAAAGTCATTAACTTATGTAAACATTTGGAAAACTTACTAGATTAAGGCCATGTTTGATTTGAACTTAATCAACTTAATAGAATGGAACTTAATATATCAAGAGTAAAATAGGGGTGTTTGTTTTCAACTTATTAAATAAGACCGCGTCTGTGAAATGACAATTTAGTCATAAACTTTTAACATCTGTCAGTAACTGCTTTTATAACTGACTCGCGTAGAGGTTAATTTGGTAATTTCAATTATTCATACGGTTTTTCAGGACATAAAACAAACAATAATTATTTATATATCACTTATTTCTCACACAAACATCTTATACAAATTTAGACACCACGACTTAATAAGAAAAAAAATAAATGGGCCCAAGTTTTATATTTATCAAGTCAAAACAAGCAAGACTTCAAATGTGCACTCTTTAAATCCTTATAAACTAGCAAGTAATTATGTCTTTATCATTATATTTTAGTATTATAGTATTGTATACACAACTTATAGGAGGAATTTGAGGAGCATGCTGAGAAAGCCAAGACTCTACCCGAGAGCACCACCAACGAGAACAAGCTCGTTCTGTACGGATTGTACAAGCAAGCAACTGTTGGACCAGTGGACACAAGTAATTAGGATCTTTAATCTGTTTGATCAACTATGCTTGCAATCACTAATTACACAAGTATGAATCTTTATAATTTGCTTATTCATTTGTAATTGCAGGCCGTCCCGGTATCTTTAACATGAGAGACAGGGCTAAATGGGATGCTTGGAAGGCCGTTGAAGGTATCGTTTCTTCTACTAACGTAGTAATCGATATTTTATTTAAGATTATTATTTTATTCTGTTTTGTGTTTGTACTGATTTTGGTATTCATCATTGGCAGCAAAATCCAAGGATGAAGCGATGAGTGACTACATCACCAAGGTTAAACAATTGCTCGAAGAAGCTGCTTGAGGGTGGTGCATTGCTAATAAGCAGTATGAAAGTTCAGTGTTTTTACATTGTTGGTGCTTTCTATGTTATGCAACTCATAAATGTACTAGGACCTGTTATGGGTATGGTATGTTAATTAAATATGAAATATTATATTATTGTTGCATTTTAGTTGGTTTTATATCCCAAACGTCAACTTTCATGGTCTTATTTGAAGCAAAGTTTGTTATATATGCATTTTCATTGATATCTTCAAAATTTTGCTAATGAATGAAACGTGTGTTTGTGTTCACTAAAATGTTAACATTTTAGAGACAACCCTAACAACTTATTATAACAAAATGATACAAAACATTATTCATTGATCTTGAGAAACTGTACAAGTCTTTAGTGGAAAAATTAAACTGCTCTTCTGTGCATTCTCCTGTGTTAATAGGGAAAAAGGGGTCTTGTAAATTAGATGAAAAATTAACTGTCTTACTAGTCTACTTCGACTTTCACGGTAGTTTAAAATGACCCAAATAACAAAGATCTTTGTATATATGGGTCTGGTCAAACTATCGTAAAGGTTGAAGTTACTCTGAAGGCCGATGGTATGAGCAAGGTTGAAAAAGACGTGAGAAGGGGTCGAGACCTTAAAAACCTTCATTTACCAGTTTTTACCTATAATTGCTATTATCGTTAATATGTCACAAGAAAGTAACACTAAACTACGCCAATGTTGATCGCTTTGACCAACTTTTGATCGCTTTTAACAGAATTTTTTACTATTGACTAGCATTGACCCGACCTTTCCAGCATTTGACCTGACTTTTGACCGTTGACCGATTAATTAGAAGACGGAACGGGGTCGAGACGAACTAGTCACCAAAACGCCGCAACGGGCGTCGCAACGGACGTCGTTTACAACACTGGGTATAAATCATATCTTCTATTAAGACTACAAATACTGTGATAATATTTTGTCAACTAGATTGAGAATGGACAGAACAAAAGTAGGAAAATTTAATTAAAAACGGGACTACACTCTAATTCGACGTAATTTACAGAGTATTTGCAGGGAGGTAAACAATCTGGATTTTAGAGGCCAAAAAAACATATACGCATAGAACCATGAATCAATCACATTTAATATTTGGTTAATATGATAACTAAACTAAATATCTTTCGTGTTGAACAAAAGGGTATCTTGGAGGTACATAATATTCGTTCACTCGCGAAGCACCATCTCTCGCTAAAATCCCTTCAACGTCTCCAATGATTCTCGCTAACCATATCTCCAAAGTTCTTTGAATGTCCCTAAAGTTGTTTCTGATGGAATTCAGTGAGAGTCTAGTTGTTAATCGTGCACGGTCGTCCACCAGATCACAACCGTAATTAAAACTTGTCCCTGTTTCAGTTTGTAATGCTGTCAACTTCTGCCTTGTTTCTGATGCACGTTGCTGAAGCCGTAATGCTTCTAGTAAAAACTCGGTTTGTCTCTGTGTTCGGAACTTTAAACCCGCTTTTGGTTCGCAAGGATCGTTCTCCTGCTGTAATATTAGTAACGAATTGTCATTAACAATCTCACAAGTGTACTTGGGATATATATTACTGTCGACTTTGATATTAACTTCAAGATACTATGAGATTGAAATTTATATCAATGATCAAGTCCAATATTACCTGTTTCTCATCAATGTAGGTAGTAATTTAGACCCATTTTCTCATGAATGGGTCCATTTGGGTTATGTTTGATCTATATCTTACTGTTGACTTTCATATCAATTTCAGATACTATGATATATGAAATCTATATCAACGATCAAGCCCAAGATTACAAGTTTCCCACTGTAGGTAGCAATTTCGACCCATTTACTCATGAATGGGTCGATTTGGGTTATGTTTCCCATCACAAACACTATGTATGCAGTCAAAAAAAGCAGCGAGAAAATAGAGTTAAGGCAGTACCATTCTTCTGCAAAGATCGTCAATTTTTTCAGAAAGAGCTTGATATCTTTTTGCTTGTTTTTTCATTAATGATGGCACTTTTGACCAATCATTTGCACCAACGTTTTCCAAATTCTGAAGCTCTTGTTCGAGCAACTTTAGTTTTGCAGAAACCCCGGATGAATCACCATCTACCTTCCAAGGGGACTCTCTCCTGATCAAGAAACACGGTTTTAGTTTTTATAGTTAAATCCACGTGTTTTCAGCAACATATGCATCTAACAAGATTACCTAGTTACATGATGCTTTAAATCGTGAGCTTGTTCCATGGATTCGTATTGTACGCTCTGCAGATATTAGAGTTCTAAAAGTCAACCTTTTTCGTCAACAATATAGCTCAAGAGACAAAACATATAATCTACCAGTCTGTTCTTGAAGATCATCACATAATACATAAAATACTATATGTTTGTGCTAAAAAATTGCATGACTATAATCATTCAAGTTATCGTTAATATAACGTATGGCATAAATGTAGTTTTCTGAACTATGTTTGACTTCCAAAGTCAAAAGCAAAAACTGTTAATTCAGAAGGTTAGTAACCACTATGTTTGACTTCCAAAGTCAAAAGCAAAAACTGCTAATTCAAAAGCATAGATGTAGTTTTCTGAACATACTATGTTGAAATATCTAAACCATTATAATATTCACAAGGTTAGTAACGACCCTCCTATATGCCGGACGGATGGTAAACGAATTAAAGTTTTTCAATTAATTTGTCTCAAGATTCGAATTTAGAACATAAAAAGTCAACATGGAAGATTTCATGGGCAGTGGTTGCTATTGATGAAAGTGGTCCATCTTTCAAATGGAAAAAACTGTAATAGATGAAATGAACCAACACCACCAAACCGAAAAGTAGTTTCCTATTCATCATCCTAAAACTCATAAACAAACAAACACCTTATCCATAATGTCTACTTGTCTAGTTTATCATATGTAGATAAAAAAAATGCCAACCTATTCTTGATAATGACCACCAAGATTAAGGCTGGATACTTCCAAATTACAATTACAAAGTTACAATATACATATGAACAATTAAATATCCTTAAACTATCTAAATATCCATCAATTAACACCACATTTTAACAATTTTGTAGAAATAGATCATCAAACTAGTATTATAATTTCAAGAAATTACTTGGCTTAATTCAAAATTTCAATTTCTTATGCATCATCATCTAAAAGACAGACACATGAACTTTAACAAAGATTAACATGCATATAGAAAGAAAAAAAAATGAACCAAACCTGCCAAAGATTAGACCTTTCTGTCAAGAATTTTGAAACACCAGAATTCGAATACTCCGAAGCATTAAACGGATTATGCCCATCATAAATTGAGCCCAAATTATCCACATTATGAAGTCCCTTATCCATATAACAATCATCCATAACACTATTAGTACTATAATTACCATTATGCTTATAATTGTTACAATCATGGTTATGATTAATCCCCTCATCTGAAACCCTCAACTTCCCAAACTTAGACCCCAATATCTCACCATAAAACTCTCCACCACCGTCACCGCCGTAACTACCACCGTCGCCGCCATAACTGCCACCATTATCCTCCCTACCAGCCATAAAATTCAAGAATTCATCTCTTTCATTTACTTCCCTTTTCAACTCATCAACCCTAATTTCAAGATCCTCAATTTTAGCTTTTAAATTAGCAATCTCTTCAACATTTTCATCAATCTGTCTAAGTAGCTTCTTTTCTTCTTGTTGCCACCCATGTCTGTGACTAGCAAAGATTTCAACAACTCTAGCATTTGCTTTTGCATCTTCTTTTCTTCTTGAAAATAACTGTTCAAGCTGATCTTCAGCTTGTAATAGTTTTTTAGTCAACAATTCATTATGGGTTTGTAAAGATGGGATTAAAGATAGTGAATTTTTTGGAATAAACCCTAAAAAGACTGCAAAACTTAAACCTAAATATGAACTTAGTACTTCTTCAAAGCTTTCTTGATGTTTTTCTTGTGTAGCCATATTTTAAAAGATCAAGAAAGTGATAAAATATAAGTATATGAAATTGGGATTTGTGTGAAAAGTTGTGTTGATATGAGTGTGGAGTGAAATGGGGTTTTAGTATTTGATCTTGATGAATGAAGCAGAAGAATCCATGTAGTTGTTTTTGTTTTGTAATGAAAGGTCAGGCTTTTGTAATGGCTTTTTGAGTGAGACCTTTAGAAAGTAGGTGTAGAGATAAAAGTTGTTTTTACATAACGTTGTTTGTTATCATAGTGATTGGTGTATATGGCTGTTTGACCTGGGAAACATAATATTGTTTCTGCAACATACGGAGTATAAGTTAGTTTATGTAACTGAAGCGACTGTGTCCTATGTTGTAAATAGTTATGGCGTTTTTTCTTTTTCTTTTTTTTTATCTAAAATCTAAAATAATAATAACATATAATAACCAAATCATTCGATGAAAAAAAAAAAAAAAAAAAAAAACAAACAAAAATACAAGCGCTTCAAATGCAAATCAAGAATAAGAAGTAGAATCATTCCTTAAAAATAAACAAAGAGTCAAATCTAACTAAGCGCGAGCCTTAAACAACTGTACCGGTACACAATCAAAAGACCACAAGGTCCACAATCAATACAAAGTCCAAATCTAACCAACAATTACAAACATAGAAACGAACTAAAATCGCTCAAAAAACTACTCGGCAATCGTTTTACTTTTACCTATACCTTTTCGAATCTTTATATACTGTACTTAAAACTAACAATTAATAATGGAATGTGTAAAAGGTTAAATTATAATAAGGTAAAGAGTGCGTATTTTTTAGGATTATGTTTTTTTTTTTTTTTTTTTTTTCATTTTGCAAATAAAGTGCCATGCTTATATACCCCTTTTTAGAAAGTTTTTAGGATTATTTTGGGAACTTAGTTTGCTTTTTAATCACGTGTTTTAGGGGCTTGAATGTAGAAATGGAGTGTGATTGGAGATTGATTGTTTGCTCTTCGACATTCGTGCAGATTTAGTTCGTGATCTGGTAATCCGATCAGGATGTCAAAACATTTAATCTGAAATTCGACTAGGTAGGGAACTCAGACGAGTGTCTTTTTTTTTAGCTCAGACTCGTACATTGATTGTACGAGTCTTAGAGAGAGAAAATGATCGTGTGAGAAAGAAATTACGAAAACTAGTCTCAATCAATGTATAACGGAAGAAATAAACGTTGCATAGTACGTAGTAGTACTATTTATAGACAACTACTTAAGTTTCTTTTTTTTTTTTTTTTTTTTTTGACGAGTCCGGTCTGCTGATATGACAAAATATGAAGGACCGACTAACAATAAGAGTTAGGTCTAAGCCTTTTAGGGATGATTTGTGGCATTTACGTGACTCATTCACAAAGGCGGAAGGTAGAGGTGTCTTAAGAGGGTCATGACCCTCCTATTAAATTAAAACTACTAATGTAAAATTGAGTAATATTTTAGGATAAGTTTAAGTTTTTTTCTTAAGGTCCTTCTAATGTAGACGTTACGCCACTGCCCATTGATGTCAAGGTCCTTCTAAAATTTGTTAATATTATATCTGGTCCTTCTAATATAGACGTTACGCCACTGCCCATTGATGTGTGTACACACTGCAGGGTGTTTGTAAGGCTTATGTGTTATCACGGCGTAAAGGGGGGCTTATACATTCGTTATTGATGTAGTACTTTTAAGTTTTTAACTTGTCTACTTGAGTCTTGACACCCTCTTAACGAAAGGACTGTTTTTCAAAGAATTATTACGGAGTTTGAAATGTACTTTTATAACTTAAATGGTTCTGAAATGTAAATATCCCAAATAAATACGGAGTACTAGGTTTTCTGTAATCACAAGTTCACAATCACCACCGCTCTGCAGCAGCTCCGATCATTCCTTCTACGGTCAGTGTTCGTTCATTTTAATCTCCACTTTCTTAATTATTTTCGATTAGATCTATATATGAAATTAGGGATCTCTGTTTCAATTGTTGAATATGATACATATAGTTTCGTATATATACTAGCATATAAATTTTTTAGTGGATTACGAAATGACTTGTTTATTGATTTATCGTCGATTATATGCTTTCAATTTATACATTATTGCTGGAATGCAATTGAAACTTATATACATACTGTTAGGGTTTCTGTTAGGGGTTTTTATATTTATTGCTTTAAGTAGTTTTAACATTTGAGAGAATACGCTACAAATGTTGTATGTGAATATAAATATGCATTAATATTTAATATATATTATAACTATAATTATAATTATGATTATGATGATCGATCATGATATGATTATGATCAATGTTGCAATACTCGCTATTTGGGGAGTTAGACTTTGGAGCGAGTAATTGGCAATTCGGGGATTAATCGGATTGCACTTTTTTACATTTAAATAATATATTTCAAAGTTATATGTGTAAATATAGAAGAAAATCAGAATTATAAACATAAACTTCAACATGATTGTCTAAAAACATAAGCATAATCGTTTATTTGAGCAAAACTCAAATTCTTGTTTAAATTCATGTTAAAATGCTGACCAATCTTGCCTTTGACCGACTTTGACCAACAAATCTGATTTTGACCCACTAACCGATTAATTAAACGAATTTTGGGAAAATCGGATCGGTCTCTTTTTAAAAAAGAGTAATTGGGGATTAACCGGGAGTAATTGGAGTTTTTTACAACAGTGATTATGATTTTATGATAAGTTTTTGAGGCTATGTAACTTGTTTGGGTCTGTTAATATGCTAACTGTTTGGTGTTTTATCTCGCAATTCCATACTTAGAAACTCACAGCGATATAATTGAACCTTTTGTTAACATAAAAGGGATGTTGTGATCGTTTAGTTAAATGAACGAACACGAACAGAGGTCTCGTAAGTTTGTTTACATTTGTGATCCATCTAGGTATTCTATTAGTGTATATCTGTTGTGGTTTGTTTATTTTCAATTATAACATGCTTTTAAGAACATTTTATATAATATATAAATATAAAGTAAATGTTTTTTCTTCTTTTTGAAGTTAACTTTGTTTTTTAAATTACCTATTTGGACTGTCTTAAGAAACTCGCTTAGAATTAAGATGTTTGGATCCTAATTTTCAAATTATGGAGTCTCCTTTACAGCTGACTGCTTTCATTTTGTGATCATTAATATGTTTGTTTACCATCTCTAATGACTGAACAAAAACATGAAATCTGTTTGTTTACGTGTTTATATTCACCTGAACTCATATAAACAAAATAAAGAAGACTCTTTTATGTTCATTCGGTTCGTTTACAGACTTAGAGAGTAATTAATTGGATCCTATGTGTATTTGCAGATCCATTTCTTTATAATATTGTTTACTGCTGCAAATTCATCAAGATGAGTCTTTTAAATAAAAGAAAAAACCCGGAAAAATCAACTGGTAGTCTAATCGAATCAGATCGTAAAGTACTCGAAGTCATCAAAAGCAAAAAAGAAATGGCAATATGGTCACGTGACATAAAAAAAGAAACAACTTTACCTGATCCCATTATCAACAAAAGTATCAAAAATCTTTTATCAATAGGACTAATAAAAGAAGTAGCCCATGTTCAACATAAGGGTAGAAAACATTACATTGGAGCCGAATTTGAACCGTCAAAAGAAATAACAGGCGGGTCATGGTACGTAGATGGTAATCTTGATATCGCTTTCATCGATCAATTAAAAGATCTTTGTTTGAAGATTATTAGGAAACTAAAAGTCGCAACAGCTGATGGGGTGTATGACTTTTTCATGACGAATAAGTTGACTACTGCTGATTGCACGACCCAACAAATTAATGAGATATTGAAGTCTATGGTTTTGGATAATATGATTATAGATGTGAAGAGTACTGGATTAGGTGAGTATCATTCGATTCCTGTTGGTAAAGTTTGTTACAGATGTCCACCTGGAGATGTTAGTAAGGGTCCCACAACAGGGGCGATGGTTTCGATCCCGTGTGGTGTGTGTCCGAGGATTAAACAGTGCACGCCTGATGGACTTATTTCTCCAAGCACTTGTGTTTACTACACAAAATGGTTAGAGTTCTGATCACATTGTTTTTTTTTAGCATCTTTGAGCTTGATTTTGAATGTGTAGTTTTTGGTGTTTGCGTTTTTGATCTTGAACTGGAATCTTATATACCTTCTCCTTGAGTTTATTTAAGAAGACTATTTTTATTTATTTTTTATTTTACAGTTTGGTTGTGCTAATCTTTGATGGGATTTGATTCAGTTAATTTTTGTTAGCTGTAAGATGAGATGATATCAGTTGTGAGTTTGGAACTCAGATAATGTGTGTATATAACTTTAGTGGTGAAAACAAATTTGATTTTTGTTTAGACTGAAACTAACGCGGCGTCAGAGTGGGTGGCGTCAGACGAGTTGGCAGCATCTGACGCCCCTGACGCCTATATCGGAGCGTCAGTTTTTTACGCTGAGGGGCGTCAGTGCCTTTTTTGACTGAAAAAAATGGGGCTTCAAAGGGGTATTGTGGCAGCATGTGATTGGTTGGGCAAGGTTTCAAAAAACGGAAACGCGCCTCGAGGTGTTTCCCATCTTTGAGGCGAGGCGTACGCCTCGAGGCGAACCGAGGCGTACGTTTGAGGCGGAGTTAAAAAAATACATAAAAAATTATAAGTTCATTATACTATATATAAATATAAATATATAAATCAATATTCTAATTTATTTAAATAAAATATTTATAAGTGGAAGGGTTAAGTTGTATTTGTTGAATATTTAATAATGAGGTTGAAATGCAAATTAAACCTAAGGGGTTAAAATGTATGACAATAAAAATTTAAGGGAGGTTTTATGCAAGTTGAGTGACAATAAAAAGGGAATAAAACCCTAAATTAACTCAGCCGCTACTTTTGTCTTTTATTTTCACGAGGTTCATCTCTTCCATCTATTATTTTCATCTTTCATCTGTATCTCTTCAATGGCTTCTCTATACGTCCTTCTTCATCTCCACTGCAACTTCTTCGACGTTTTAACCCGGTAAGTATAGTCATAGATCTATCTATTCCGCTCATCCTGATCTTCCATTTTCCCGCTATTTTTCATGAGGCGTGCGTTTTTTTTTTTGTAACCAGTGAGGCGTAAAAAATCGCACCGCCTCTCTCATTTGAGGCGTACGTTTTAATTAGACTTTGAGGCATACGTTTTGAAACGGAAAAATCGAAAAACGCACTGAGGCAACGTTTTTTAAAACACCCAACGGATATATACTCGTTTTTTGTATTATTTTTTTTTAAATTCATTTTTTACTCCATTTTACTCCTATTTAAACCCCAACAATTCTATCATTTTTCACACAATTCATTCTTACTCTATTTCTTTCTATTTTTTTTTTTACAAAAGTTTATTAGGTTATAAATGGTTTCGAGGTTACGGGGGTCTAATTCCGACTCAGAAGATTTGCGGATTGTTCAATTAATTCAAAAAATAGAAGATGATGATTCCGAAGTCGAATCGGCACCATCTATTCCGAGAGAGGTTACATTCCTAGGGAACGGGAGGTTGCTGCACAACGTTTGTGGGATGATTATTTTTGTGAGACGCCAAAATATCCACAAAGAAAATTTAAACGCCGTTTTCGTATGCGAATACAATTATTTCTCCGTATAGTGCAAGTTATAACTACTTTCCAAAGTGATAATATGCCAGAATATTTTACTTACTTTTCTCAACGAGTTGATGCTATCGGTAGGCCTACATTTACTACTTTACAAAAATGTACGCCGGCTATACGCCAATTGGCGTATGGCACCGCTCCCGATATGTGGGATGAATATTTGCAAATGAGTGAGCAAACATCAATACTATGTCTAGATTACTTTTGTATGTGTATTATTACTTTGTACAAAAGGGAATACATGTGATCTCCCAATGCACACGATGTTGCTAGATTATATAGTGCACACGAGGAGAGACATGGGTTTAGGGGTATGCTCGGGAGTATAGATTGTATGCACTGGGAGTGGAGGAATTGTCCTGTTGCTTTAAAAGGACAATACACTAGGGGTGATCACAAGAAACCGACCCTTATGCTTGAAGCTGTTGCTTCATATGACTTGTGGATTTGGCATGCTTTTTTGGGATGGCAGGTTCCAACAATGATATTAACGTTTTGAACCAATCACCTATATTTGATAAACTTAATGTAACAACCCAACCCGTGGACCGACCAAAAACGCAGCATAAAAAAAATAATTTAAAACTGAGCTGTCCAGATGGGGTGCGCGGCGCGCACAGGGCCTGGCAGCCCGCTGTCCACTTTTTCCAATTTTCGTAAAAAGATCTCTTGCTTCCCGACATTTTTAGACCAAACACTTTTCACAACATTTTATATTAGTTAAAACTAACATGTTCCAATAATAAAATGAGTTTTACGAGACCGGGCCCACATCGGCCGTTTTACGACTTTCGTACAAAATAGAAGTTTTCAACCACATGATTTTTAACACAAAATAAGACCGAGCATGGCGATTGGGGATACGCTACCCAATCCTAATCCAATCCAAAAAGCACGATCTTCTAAAGCAAACTACGCAAGTCCACTAGTCTCACGCTTACCCGAGCCACCGCATCCATGCAAATCTATAAAAATATAAACAACGAGAGGGTAAGCTAACGCTTAGTGAGTGAAAATATACTACATACATATATATGCATAAAATGGACACGCCACACAAATAATCAAATACCGCATACCGGAGCATCCATGCATAAAGGCAAGCTAATCTAAGCATACCGTACGATCACTAAGCAACAAGCTAAATATGCATCAACAAACATAAGTTCACCAACGACGATGTGAACAACGCCAAGAAGCTACACCCGGAGGGTTAGCTACATCACGACAATATAACAATATATATATATATATATAACAATATATAAACGAATAAGGTTAACCTCTTAACCCATTACCGAATACCAAACACCACGACGAAGATTGGCCGAACTACACGAGCCTTAGTAATCCGAACTACACGAGATCACTACCCCAATAAGATGACCGAACTACACGCGTCACCGTGAATCCGAACTACACGAGACTCACTTCCGATAAAATGACCGAACTACACGCGTCATCGTGAATCCGAACTACACGCGATCCACTTTCAGAATTCAAAACCCACGGTCATGGGATTATAAAATCCACCACATCGGGGTTATCCACATCACAACAATATCAACCCTTCGCCATTGGGGTTATATACCCCACATCACAAACACGTGTGATAACGTACACAAAAAAAGTGTACCTGGCCAAAGGTGATCAACCAAAACGCACAACCGTGCCAATTGGACCTAAACGCAAGTCCATCGAATCCACCTATATGTGAAGTGAGCTCTATAACCGAGAACCACTTCACTCGACCCGCACCCATCCTACACATACATATGCACATAGGATATTAACACTCACCTTGTCGTCTTGATGAATGCTTCCAAGTAATCCGCAACTCGTCAATGGAAAGTACCTATTCCTTTATCACAATTACAACAACACACTTACAGTGGATTTACAACCAACTCAATTCGACACTTAGTGCAAATTCGACCAATTGCACTCATAAACACAAAACGCGTCCAAACTAACCAATAATCACTTAATCACAAGTGAACATGGTTCTAATATGCCAATGAACCCAATCTTAAGTGTTAAACACTTATCAATCTCAAAATCACCCAAAAACCCTAATTTTGACTCAATTCCAAAATTAGTCTTTCAAACACACAAAAAGGGTTCCAATACTTCCATAATCACTAAACCTAGTGATTAAACCCAATTACAAGTCATAATCATAACCAATTTGTTCACCAACCCAAAATCCACCAACAGTAACAATAAACCCGATTACAAGCAACACTAAACTCACTTCATGAGTTTAAATGGGTTTATCAACAATTTAAGTTCAAACCCTAACTTGAATATCAAAATTAAACAATGAAATTCGGAGTTAGAACTTACCACAACAATCAAAACGAAGCTTGAAACGAGGTGAACAACTTTAAAACCCGAGACTTTGATCAATTCAAGCTCCTTCATCTCCAAAACCCCAATTCTATCACTAGAATTCTCCCTCTCTCTCTAAGATACTTGAGAGTGATGAATGGATGTGAAAATGATCCAAAAGTGGATCCAAACCAGCTGATAAGGCCTGAGATCCGGCCTCAAGTGAAAAGACCAAAAAGCCCTTCATTAAACTTAAAATAGAAAAAAGGCAGAATTCTGTCGTTGGGCATGTGCGCGGCGTGCACACCTTATGTTGCGCGGCGCGCACCCATGTCTGGGCAGATTCTGACCTTCGTTTATTTACACAATGCTTCCTGCACTCTATGTAGCATAATTACACTTCCGTACAATAAATATTAGGGTCTTACACTTAAGAACGGGACATTTCCATCCTCACCATTTGAGGTAAATGGGCATGAATATAGCAAAGGATATTACCTTGCGGATGGTATATATCCCGATTGGGCAACTTTAGTTAAAGGATATTCATGTCCTACTGAAGAACCAACGATTAAGTTTACAAGATTTCAAGCTAGTGCCCGAAAGGATATAGAGAGGGCGTTTGGGGTTCTTCAAGGTCGTTTTCATATTATACGCATAGCTTCACGAAGTATGTCAGTTAACAGGATGCGAAGAGTGATGTAATATTGTCTCATATTACATAACATGATACTTGAAGATAACGACTTTGCACTTTCAAAATGGGAAGAAAGATTCACTACCAAAGAAATGGAAAATGGTATGGAACGTATACGAAACAGAGGACGGGATCGAGATATCATCGCAAGAGAAATAAGGGATCGAGATATGCACAACCAACTTACCGAGGATTTAGTCGAGCATATTTGGAACCTTCCACCGACTTTTCGCAATGCGAATTTGTTTTTTTTAATCTATGTAATCGTCAATTTATGTATTTTTAAATTATTATCAAAAATGAAATATGTATTTTTTATTTATAATGTTATTTATTTTATTTTGTTGTATTTATTTACCATTTTAATGTAATTTATTTTATTTTGTTGTATTTATTTAACATTTTAATTCATTTGAAAGAAAAAAACTGGTGGACCCTACTGAATTTGACACTGGCATTTGACATTTGAGATTATTGGGGGGTCAAAATCTGACACTGAAATGTCACAGGCAAATGCACTTTTTGAGCCAAAAAGTACAAATCTGCCTGTGATGTCACAGGCAGGGTTAGAAACAATCTTAGGAGCAGAAACTTAAACAGTTTCAGGTTAACTATAACTCCTAGCTTGTTTTTGATTGTACACTTAGTATTCTCATATTATTAATGATTAATGAATAAGGGTATATCTTGTGCATAACCCAAAACGTGTGCACATTGCAACATAATTAAAACGATTAAATGCAAGAAGAAACATTTTCACGCGAAGGATATAGCAATGGTTTTCAATCCAAAAGTGCACGGTAGTGTAAATGGTTTCTTGATGTATATGGATAAAAACCATGTACAAATTTTTATGTTAGGGTCAAATGAAATTTTTTAATCATATGATTCATTTGAAGATACAGATTTTTCAGAGCATATAATAATTTTAATAAATAGTACTAATGTATTAAGAGACTTAAACTATATTTAATGATGACAGTATAACATAAATAATCAAAAGATAAGCATATTAAATACCTAAATAAATGATTAATTGATGATAAATTTAACACAAAAATAAATAGATCTTCCATTTTTATTTATTGATGAGTTGTATATTGTATAACTCCCTAATACATTAAAAATGGCATGGACGATAAATAATTATTTTATTAACAAAGAAAAAAGGGCATGGACAATAAATGATAATCATGGTAATAAAAAACGAAAATGGGTATAAATGACTAAGTGAATTAATTTAATTTAAACTATAAAAAATAGTGAGTTTGTCAAATTGGTAGATAGATATAAAAATAATTATTATCCACGTACAACTTCACATATTTACAATGCTACTACATTATACTATTAATTAATTCATTCAATTGTTATTCAATCGTGGTTATATATCGTGATAGTGATAAAAATTAATTCATTCAATGTTATTTATACATCGCAAGGAAACTAATTTGTTATTCTCTTTTTCTATACTTAAAAAGTTTGATAAATATAAAATGATTTTCTGATGACAAATCTAATTGTTATAGTTAATACACAAAAAATCAATGTACATGACGCTTATATGATAATTTAAAAGTAATGATTATTAGTATGCAATATATTTATGCATCTTAACGACAACTCTAAAAATCATTGTTTATTAAAATCCTATAAATAAACATATTTAGTTTTTTTATCATATTTAGTTTTTTTATATCTTCCAAGAATATATCATACACTATTATCATCAATTACCACACTAGTTGATAGGTTCACCATTTTATTAGTCTCGTTTGCCATTGTCTTCAATCAATCCGTTTTGATACTAAATGGCATAGATTTGTCTCCATAAGTTAACCATGTGGCTTTACCTCGATTAAGTAAGCCTTGATCAAACAACCAATGACTCAAGAATCAAATGAAAGCACAAATGAAAGCACAAGAGCAATAACAAGCGAAAAAAAGCAATTGTTGATGATGCGCTTAGCTTATTGGACTTTCATTTGGGTTTGGACCGTGAGCGGTCCATATGTCTTTCTCTAAAACCATAATTTCTTGTTATAAAGAGAGAGGAAGTGAACCTTCTCTTACACGAGATGACTTCTCTCGGATATGAGTTTTTATCGGCGGTTTATGTATAGCAAGGATTCATCCTTTAAAATACTATCTACAAAAGTGTTGTATCATAGTAGAAAATAGTTGTCTAGTTATATATTTCTAGAATCAAAACATTTTTTATTCAAGTAAATTTGATGAAACTAATTGACATAAATAACCAATTTGAGGTAACATGACATTGAGAAGTCAAAAAGAGAAAAGGAGTATAACAAACAGAAAGGCCAAAAAATCAATTTCAAAATAGAATTACAGAAGTGACACATCTGAAGATTACAAGTAAGTGATAATCCGATTTAAAAATAATGTTCACCAAATTACTGATTTATTACTTCTCAGAATTATTGTTCACATGCAAAACTAACTATTAAATATCATTAAACTTTCAAATTTACTATCATTTATTATTTTTAGTTATTTATTTGTTAAATAAGTCAGTCAAAACTTATATTGAATATAATGACAAGAATGACATATTTTACACTTATATTAAGTCCAACATAAAATTTTAAGGGACATCTTTTTTGAGACTGAGAAAGTGTATCATTTAATAAAATTAAGCTTATAATTAAAGAAAAATTGATATGTACGCATATATATACATACAGAGAGACATGTATCCAAGCTTGAATATTTTGCAATTGTTAGGGCTTAAGTATAATACTATGAAAATATCAAAAGTAAGATTAAACCAATGGCAGCTACACACACTAGTATATGTAATGATACTTATAAGAATAAAAGGTTCAATGGTAGTGCCTATAACCATTATTAAAGGAGCTGTGGCTAAAGGAGCAGGTGATTATATTATGATTATTATAACATTTAGATTTATTTATTACTATTCCCTGATTTCATGTTGAAAATTATAACAAATGTTTTTGTGAATTAAGTTTGTTTGGATGGAAGCCCACCTGCATACCAGTTTGATGCAGGTTTTGGAGATGGTCTCAACAATTGGCTAGTTCACATACAGGTTGCTAGCTATCTATATCAATTTTCTTATAATACACATGTAGTACGAACACGTATATTTT
The DNA here is from genome assembly GCF_046630445.1 of Rutidosis leptorrhynchoides. Taxonomy (NCBI): domain Eukaryota; kingdom Viridiplantae; phylum Streptophyta; class Magnoliopsida; order Asterales; family Asteraceae; genus Rutidosis; species Rutidosis leptorrhynchoides. Next base: position 426,426,988 of record NC_092337.1, read on the forward strand.
GTGTATTCATCCTATATTTCATATATCATATATCATGTTAGGGTGGAGGGTGGTGCAATTCGGTAGAAGACTGTCAAACACGCACAAATAGTCAATTAGGTTCGTCGAAGAACATGAAGAGTTCTGACATTTACTTCACTGGAATTTTAAGCAACAAGCAAGAATTAAATCCAAGTGAGAACTATGTATCTTGTTAATTCCTGTCCATATTTAGATTTCGTTACATATTTGTTATGAATGCGTTGAATTGTTGATTAATTTGTTATGCTAGATTTCTACAACTGGAATAGGATCGCGATGAGGTACTGTGATGGATCATCATTTACCGGAGATATAGAAACAGTTGATTCTGTAAGTTCAATATAGATATATATTTAATTGCATAAACATCAGAAGAATGTATTGTGGTTTGCGTTTCGATATCGTCACAAGAGGTCTTAGATTCAAACCTTACTTGCAGTACATTTTAGGCGGTTAGGGAAAGGGTCGTAAACACTCACACCAGTGGCGGTACTTAGTGGTACCCGGAGGGGGCACGCAACCCACATGCGAAAAAAAAATTAGTGTCATATTTTTATAATTTTTAGGGGTAAATTTTTTTAATACTATTCGCCCCTCTAATCATTATTTCGTCCTCATGTTACGATCTTCAAGTTTCACCACTGATTCATAGGGTAACCCGATTAGACCACAGAGCATTTATCATCCTCAAATTACTTGAATAATGATAATCTTATCCGCTTATTTATTTATTTCTTGCTCGAAATTGGCATAGTTTATAAACTGCAATCTTTAATGAAAGTTGGTCTATCATTATGGTTATAATTAGTTGTTTTAAATTGATGCCAACTTCTTATGCATGACTAATGTTAACCAATGACAACAAATATTTTAAAGTCTATTAATTTCAATGAAAACAAGTTATGTAACATGTGACTTTGAATTTATCCCCACAACTCTTAGAAAATAAAGATGTTTTCTTGACAGCTACTTTGAACATTTAACTAACATTTATCCTAAATGACAATACACCTTGTAAAACATGTGACTGTTTTTTCATCATCACAACTTTTGAAATGTGACATTTTCTAATGACAACAATTGGTTCTTACCCAACATTTGTTTAGTTTTCACAAATAACAGATTCTATGTTTAATATTATTTTTTTTAACAAAAAGAAGGATCTAATACTTGAATTTGTCTTTATTTCAAGGTTACAAATCTTCATTTTAGGGGTGCAAGAGTCTTCAATGTGATTATGGAGGAGTTACTTGGAAAATTAGGAATGAATAACTCTGCATCAAATGTAGCATCCCTAATTAACTACAAGCTCATTGTACACTTGTTGGCTGTTGCTTTCTAATTTACGACTCTAAGATTCGATGAATATGCAGGCCCTTTTGTCGGGGTCTTCGGCTGGTGGATTGGCTTCTATACATCATTGTGACAAGTTCAGAACTTTTTTTCCAACAAAAACTCGTGTGAAATGCTTTGCTGACGCTGGTTATTTCGCTCATGTGTAAGTTCATCATCAAGCATATTATCATATATGTGCGAAATTTATAAAATTATGTCTTCTGCTAACCATATATAGCTCACATTTTGGTTAATTATAAAACATGAATGTTAACACCTCATTAATTTGCACTTGACAGAAAAGACCTCAATAATGATTATAGGTTTGAGAGATACTACGATCAAATCGTTACATTACATGTACGATTTCTCACTCTTCCTAGTATTCCTTCTTGATATGTATATGAATTGATGTCATTGCAAATCATACAAAGTCGAAGTAAGCTAAACATTCTTTTGTGCTTATAGGGATTGTCAAAGAATTTGCATCCAAAATGCATTTCAAGAAAGAACCCCAATTTGGTAAAGCAATCCTAACTATCTCATGACTATAAACGGTTGATCGGATAAGGTTTTTCCAATTCATGTTACCCGAAAAATATAATTATATACTGTTGAATATAAAAAAGGGTATAAGGTAGAAGGTTTTCCCTGTTCGACTACCCGGGCGGGCGAGTAATCTGGCCTCATACTCTGATGTACGCAGCCCAACATGATTACTCTATGGTTGTTTCCAACTCATCCCTGACCACCACTAGATATTCGTCCTAGATAGGATTCGAACCGTTTGAATATAATTGTCATAAAATGAAATTGCAGTGTTTCTACCCACAGTATGCTATGCCTTATGTCAAAACACCTGTATTCATATTGCAGTCTACATATGACACATTTCAGGTTAGCTTGATCTTTCATAATCCCCGAGTTAACTTTATTAATTACATCTTATGCTTGTTCGTTACCTTGATTTTATATATTAAAGATCCAAAACATCTTGGCCTCACAAGGAGCGGATCCAAATGGACTATATACTAGATGCAGGCAAGATATAAATGCATGCTCATCTGATCAAATCCAAAGACTACAAGGTTAATTAACGAGCATCATATTTTCTTTACTTTTGAGATTTTTTGGACTTGGTTTCAGTTAATATGAAACATAAGATAGTTGACACACCTTGTTCATGTCATTTGTGTTTAGATTTTCGATATGCTTTTTTGGAAGCGTTATCGGTAGTTGGAAAAGATGTGTCAAGAGGATGGTTTGTTAACAATTGTTTCACTCATGGCCAATGCGAATTCCAGGCCAAGTGGTTAGGAAACTCTTCTTCAAAATTGAACCATATGGTAAAATATCTTAACTGATTTCTCTCACATACATATATAATAATTCAAAAGGTTTTGTTCCGGAAATGCTAGTAGGCCCACGTCAGACAACCCCATTCCTAACACGTGAGAGGTAAATCGAGCTAACTTTTTTTTTTTTTTTTTGAAAGGCCAATAAAATTTTATTAGAAACAGAAAAAGAGTACATCTTGAGAAATAAATTACAAAGAGCAAAAAGAAACTCGAAAAGCTTATGAAAATACAACTACTCGACAATCTAGGCAGCTACATACAAACTCGAGGAAAACAACGCGGAGAGTAAGCTTTACAAGAGGGAGTGGTTAAGAAGATGAATAATTTTGCAGGAAAAAGCCATTGTCTCTCTACCTCTATCATGGACCGGAGACAACTTGTGAAAAACAAGCCGGGGAATGAAACTGAACACAGTACTGATCAATGTCAGCGACAAAGCATCTAGTACATGCCCCACTTAGCCCCGAGACACGAAGAGGGCGGGAGAACCCGGCATAAAAAACTGCACTTAACCGATTCCTTCTTTAGAATGGAGTCCATCATAAAATCTTGGATTCGAAGACCACTTTAGCCAATCTAAATTTCCTTTCTTCCACCTGCTATTAATCCATTCGAAGCTTTTTGTTTGAATATCTGAAATAATCTTGGAGGAATTAGAATTGTTTTTACCAAAGACACGGTCGTTACAGTGTAGCCAAATACAGTAGCAAGTGATCCAAACGATAGCTTGCCAAATTGTCTTCCCAAAGTGGAGTTTAATTGGCTGTTATGGCATGATTCGAGGTCCCGGATGAAAGGACCCGTCCTAATCCATCCGAACGAAGTCCATATCGATTATAAACGATTCACAACAGTTGATTTCATCGCGAGGTACTTGACCTCTATATGATACATTTTACAAACATTGCATTCGTTTTTGAAAAGACAATCTTTCATTACATCGAAAGTTGACAACATGCATACCATTTCATAATATATCTTACTATAATTGACTTAATAATAAACTTGATGAACTCAACGACTAGAATGCAACGTCTTTTGAAATATGTCATGAATGACTCCAAGTAATATCTCTAAGATGAGCAAATGCACAGCGGAAGATTTCTTTCGTACCTGAGAATAAACATGCTTTAAAGTGTCAACCAAAAGGTTGGTGAGTTCATTAGTTTAACATCAATAATCATTTCATAATTTTAATAGACCACAAGATTTCATATTTCCATTTCTCATAAACATACGTCCCATGCATAGAGACAAAAATCATTCCTATGGATTGAACACCTGGTAATCGACATTAACAATATGCATATAAGAATATCCCCATCATTCCGGGATCCTCCTTCGGACATGATATAAATTTCGAAGTACTAAAGCATCCGGTACTTTGGATGGGGCTTGTTGGGCCCGACAGATCTATCTTTAGAGTTCGCGTCAATTAGGGTGTCTGTTCTCTAATTCTTAGATTACCAGACTTAATAAAAAGGGCATATTCGGTTTAATAATTCAACCATAGAATGTAGTTTCGAGTACTTGTGTCTATTTCGTAAAACAGTTATGAAAGCAGCGCATGTATTCTCAGTCCCAAAAATATATATTGCAAAAGCATTTAAAAAGGGATTAATGAAACTCACCTAATGTATTTTGTAGCAAAAATACATATGACTATATTGAAAAATTGAACAATGCAGGGTTGGCCTCGGATTCACGAACCTATATCAAGTATATATATTAACATATAATAACAACTAGTAAGTTTATATATTAGTAATTTACATATCGTATTACTAAATAAGTTATATTTATCCTATATACTTTAAGTAGTTAATATGTATTTCTATAATACATTTATTAATATTAATATAGTAAATACTTGTTAGAGTAGTTTAATAATATAATATTTATCATTTATCATAATAATATAGAAATTTATTTCAAGGTTTATATGTGATAAGAATATATATATAAATATATTTTATATATATATAGATTACTTAATGTCATTTTAATAATAAAAATCTAATAATATGTAATATTTATATTTATAATGTACTTTTGTAAGATATTATTTATTTGTAATAAAAACAATAATAGTGATAATTATAATGATAATAATAACAATAATGATAATGATAAAAATAATAGCGATAATAAAAATGATACTTTTGAAAACGATAACCTTAATAGGAATACTTTTGAAAACGATAACCTTAATAGGAATGATAATAATAATATTAATACGCTTTGTAATGATAATATCAATAATAATGATAATGAAAACAATACTTTTACTAATAATACTTAATACATAATAATAATAATAATAATAATAATAATAATAATAATAATAATAATAATAATAATAATAATAATAATAATAATAATAATAATGATAATAATAATAATAATAAAGATAATAACAAGAACTACCTCATGGAGTTTTAAAAACAAACAGCCCTTGTAGGGGCTCGAACTCGCGACCTCCCGTTAACCCTAAAACACCACCAACCACTCCGCTGTTTCTACTTTTCTACTTTTACACCCAGCCTAAATTAATTAAACCATTTACATTTTTCGTTTCAGTCCAATCATACAACATGGGACACGGCCCAATCTCACCATAGAATACGAAATTCAATAGCAGGCCCAAGTTGTTTTCCTATGTACTAGTTTAGTCGATGTTGCACAAGGATATCCAAGACAAATCGATCCAGTTATAAGTTGTAGATGTCTAACTAGGTCTGATAAAATCGAACGGCAGGTACATAAACACATACGCACATCCTCATCATGATTTCATCATCATTACCTCATCATCCAATAATCTTTATCATGATTATGTTAAACCAATTGCCGATCCAAATGCTAATACTTTATATATATATATCAACAACTTTACAGCTTGAAATCATGTATCCTCTTTATTCATTATATATATTATTGAGACAGAATTATTGTAGCTGCAATTGCAGCGTAGAAACTTGATCAAAAACAGAAATAAATCGAGGTAACATATGGTGTTTTTACGTGGGTTTGTGTGGTGAAGATGGTGGTCGTTTGATGGCAAAATAGAAACAATGAAACAGTTGGCAACAAGTAGCAGTTTAAATGAGTTTTTGAAGGAGTGAAGGAAGCTTTTGCAGTCGTGGTGATCTTGGTTGCAAAAACAGGAATAAAAACACTGTAGCAGCAGTTTAATTGGGTTGTTTGGTGACGGGTTACAACACAAAAGGAAGAGGTAGATGAGAGAGAGAAAGGAAGGTTCATGGTGGATGTTGGGTGAGCTTGTTCGAATCAGAAGAGGAAGAAACAGATAATGGTTTGTTCGAATAGTTCATTAAAACAGAAGATAGGTTGCAGTTGCAGCATGGGGGTTTTATGGTGATGCTTTGATGGGTCTGTGGTGTTGGTTAGAACTAAAACGAGAGTGTAGCAGTAGGGTTTTGGTGGTCACTATTTCATCATCTTTTTCACGTATTCATCATCATCTAATCGTGTTTCGTTTCTGGGTCTGAATAGACAGAAGGTTGTAACTCTCTTTTGAGCAGTAGACTTGGGACCATGATGATGGGTGTTCGTTGTGGTGTTCAAAGGCGGGTTGTGGTTCGAACGAGATAGAAGAAAAACGCAGGTGGATTTAGTTTGTGGTTGTGGTTAATCGTTTGATGAAGTTAGTGAAGACTTAATCGGGTTTTCAATTCATACATTGAATCAAGTGATTGGACTTATAGCAAAATTAGTCGACATCAATATTCATTCAGGAGATAAAAGATAGAAAAATAAATAAAGAAGATGGTGATGTGCAACTGAAATTGTTTGTATTGTGTAGTTGAGATTGATACTGATAACAAATTAAAGACAGAAGGATTTTATCGTACAGAAAAATAAATATAAAAAAACAAACAAGTGGAGTACGTTTCTCTAATATAATTTGTTTGCTTTGAGTTTTGGATTCGACATAATCACAATCAGAATAAAAGTAGATAGAGACTAATCTGATTTTTAATTTGTAACTTAATTCAAATTTCATGATTTGTACTAATTCAAAGACTGAAGAATCAATTTAACACAGTAGAAAAGCTACATGAAATAGATTCAATTATTTCCTTGATTTTATAATTTTTGTTGTGTAACTGTGATTGCATTTGATCTTGTACAAAATTGGAGACAACAAACATAATCAAATATAGTTGGATTGGGATGTGTAATTGATTTGGTTTCTAAATTAGTATATACCATAATACTGATTCCTATATGTATCTGTATATATAAATTAGTGGTATGTATATCTGTAATTATATATCTGGATGTATAATATAATATGTATAATATAATTAATCTTATAAATTAATAACTATAATATTAATACTCCTAATATTATAAGTAATAATAATAAAATTTACAATAATATACTAGTAATAATTTTATTATTAAAGATAATGATAATAATAACTATAAAATTTATAACAATAATATTATTAATAATAATAATAATATTAATTATAATAATACTAATATTATTAATGATAATAATAATATTAGTAATAATAATACTATACAATTTATTACTATTTACCAATTTCCGAATATCGTTAAAAAAAGGAATGATTTCTCAAATCAACGTGGGTCTCGTAACAGAGACTCATAATCATAATTCAATGTATCTGATAAATCAATCATTTGATATTATCTTCTAATTTCATCGATAAACATATTGAAACAAATTCTTTTATGTAAAGTATTATATATCTAATACCTTGTTAACATTTTCAATTAATAAGTATATATTATATATACATATCAGTATACACATAAATGTTCATGAATCGTCGAGCATAGTCAAAGGGTAATTGATTACATGAATATAGATTTCAAAATTTTCGAGACTCAACATTACAGATTTTGCTTATCGTGTTGGAACCATATAAAGATTAAAGTTTAAATTTGATCGAAAATTCCCGGGTCATCACAGTACCTACCCGTTAAAGAAATTTCGTCTCGAAATTTGATCGAGGTCGTCATGGCTAACCATAAAAATGTTTTCCTGACGAATATGAGTTGATAATTAGAGTTTTATCAACATTGAGTAATATTGATAATACAATTCGATTACGCGAAGAGTATAAGTGAAGCTATCGCAAGAAAATGAATTTAGTAGATGTATATTCGTTTCAACCGATGACGTGGTTACGATTGATTTCCAAAATTCATGGGATTTAAAGAAAAGCTTCGTAATAAGATTTGGTTCTTCGGCGATTCAAGATCTTCTTTGTTTATATACAATAATCTGTTTCGATTGATCTGTCGGATATTTTACTATAAATCCACCCCCTTCTTTTTCCTTATTTTCCATATCTCACATCTTCTATTCTTTCTTCTCAATTCATACTTTAAAACATTTGTTAATATGCTCCATCCCATTCTGATCCTTGATATACTCCTAACTTTCATATCTGTCATTTTTCTCTTTCATCTACCACCGGAGGATTTTATTTACTTCTACTATTATCTTGGGGTTATAGTGTTATTAATTTTTCCCGTGCCTTTACGTGACAATACGTATTGATATGCACGGTTTGTTATTTATGTGTTGTTGTCGAGTTTTATATTCTTTCTTATATTTCAAAGCTCTATGCTTTTGTTTTCTCTTCTCGACTTCAAGTCAAGCGAATAATGGTTCAGAATTCGTAGATATAGAGTTTTGAATGATTATAATGTTCTAAGCAGGGTGGAACGTGATAGCATGATTTTGATTTTCAAATTTATCAAAAATACAGACGATAGAACTATCAAGAATATATTCTTCTTGATATGTTCGGAGGTTATGTAGAATGAAAGAGTCATGTAATATGACACATGATGATGGTATAATCTACTGTGAACCATCATCACGTTCCATTAGAAACTCAGCATGACGTACTGTAATATAATCACGTTGATCAAATGTCATTATATTATACTAACTCATGCATCAGTTCCCAACATTACTTCAATAACATTCATATTTTAAGCTCGAAAGTTTACAGAATATAGAAACTAACAGTTTCTATATGATGTAATACTGATAGCACGAAGAGATTAATGATTTCAGATAAGATTAGTTATGAAAATTATATTCAGAAATATCGAGGATATTTATAATGAAAGATACGATAATATCTCGGAATATCTAAGATCAGAGGATGATAGAAACTATTGTTCGCAAGGGTTTAGAATAAGGAGCAAGATATTCACTAAAGACTTTAGCAGACATTGAATCATTTGGATTCTTTGAAGTCAAACTTATTCTTTGTGATTTGTCCACAGCTTTCTTCCTAGTTTCGCATAATCTGCTTTTCGGTACTAAATTTTCTATTGAACATTTCCAATATAATGATACACAGGAAGCACGAGGAGGTATATAATTTCGGACGAGAATATTTATGACAATATCCTCAGAAATATCGAAGATATTGATGATGATATTTTGGAATTTCTAAGTTCGATGGTGGATGGAGAAAGATTTTCCGCAAGATTTTAACATGACTTCGGAGCAAGATATTCTCTAAAGATTTCAACGGATCCAGAATTACCTGAATCCTTTGAATATAGGTTTTTGGTCCTTGTATTTGTCCTTGTTTACATTTGTGATCCATCTAGGTATTCTATTAGTGTATATCTGTTGTGGTTTGTTTATTTTCAATTATAACATGCTTTTAAGAACATTTTATATAATATATAAATATAAAGTAAATGTTTTTTCTTCTTTTTGAAGTTAACTTTGTTTTTTAAATTACCTATTTGGACTGTCTTAAGAAACTCGCTTAGAATTAAGATGTTTGGATCCTAATTTTCAAATTATGGAGTCTCCTTTACAGCTGACTGCTTTCATTTTGTGATCATTAATATGTTTGTTTACCATCTCTAATGACTGAACAAAAACATGAAATCTGTTTGTTTACGTGTTTATATTCACCTGAACTCATATAAACAAAATAAAGAAGACTCTTTTATGTTCATTCGGTTCGTTTACAGACTTAGAGAGTAATTAATTGGATCCTATGTGTATTTGCAGATCCATTTCTTTATAATATTGTTTACTGCTGCAAATTCATCAAGATGAGTCTTTTAAATAAAAGAAAAAACCCGGAAAAATCAACTGGTAGTCTTATCGAATCAGATCGTAAAGTACTCGAAGTCATCAAATGCAAAAAAGAAATGGCAATATGGTCACGTGACATAAAAAAAGAAACAACTTTACCTGATCCCATTATCAACAAAAGTATCAAAAATCTTTTATCAATAGGACTAATAAAAGAAGTAGCCCATGTTCAACATAAGGGTAGAAAACATTACATTGGAGCCGAATTTGAACCGTCAAAAGAAATAACAGGCGGGTCATGGTACGTAGATGGTAATCTTGATATCGCTTTCATCGATCAATTAAAAGATCTTTGTTTGAAGATTATTAGGAAACTAAAAGTCGCAACAGCTGATGGGGTGTATGACTTTTTCATGACGAATAAGTTGACTACTGCTGATTGCACGACTCAACAAATTAATGAGATATTGAAGTCTATGGTTTTGGATAATATGATTATAGATGTGAAGAGTACTGGATTAGGTGAGTATCATTCGATTCCTGTTGGTAAAGTTTGTTACAGATGTCCACCTGGAGATGTTAGTAAGGGTCCCACAACAGGGGCGATGGTTTCGATCCCGTGTGGTGTGTGTCCGAGGATTAAACAGTGCACGCCTGATGGACTTATTTCTCCAAGCACTTGTGTTTACTACACAAAATGGTTAGAGTTCTGATCACATTGTTTTTTTTTAGCATCTTTGAGCTTGATTTTGAATGTGTAGTTTTTGGTGTTTGCGTTTTTGATCTTGAACTGGAATCTTATATACCTTCTCCTTGAGTTTATTTAAGAAGACTATTTTTATTTATTTTTTATTTTACAGTTTGGTTGTGCTAATCTTTGATGGGATTTGATTCAGTTAATTTTTGTTAGCTGTAAGATGAGATGATATCAGTTGTGAGTTTGGAACTCAGATAATGTGTGTATATAACTTTAGTGGTGAAAACAAATTTGATTTTTGTTTAGACTGAAACTAACACGGCGTCAGAGTGGGTGGCGTCAGACGAGTTGGCAGCATCTGACGCCCCTGACGCCTATATCGGAGCGTCAGTTTTTGACGCTGAGGGGCGTCAGTGCCTTTTTTGACTGAAAAAATGGGGCTTCAAAGGGGTATTGTGGCAGCATGTGATTGGTTGGGCAAGGTTTTAAAAAACGGAAACGCGCCTCGAGGCGTTTCCCATCTTTGAGGCGAGGCGTACGCCTCGAGGCGTACGTTTGAGGCGGAGTTAAAAAAATACATAAAAAATTATAAGTTCATTATACTATATATAAATATAAATATATAAATCAATATTCTAATTTATTTAAATAAAATATTTATAAGTGGAAGGGTTAAGTTGTATTTGTTGAATATTTAATAATGAGGTTGAAATGCAAATTAAACCTAAGGGGTTAAAATGTATGACAATAAAAATTTGAGGGAGGTTTTATGCAAGTTGAGTGACAATAAAAAGGGAATAAAACCCTAAATTAACTCAGCCGCTACTTTTGTCTTTTATTTTCACGAGGTTCATCTCTTCCATCTATTATTTTCATCTTTCATCTGTATCTCTTCAATGGCTTCTCTATACGTCCTTCTTCATCTCCACTGCAACTTCTTCGACGTTTTAACCCGGTAAGTATAGTCATAGATCTATCTATTCCGCTCATCCTGATCTTCCATTTTCCCGCTATTTTTCATGAGGCGTGCGTTTTTTTTTTTGTAACCAGTGAGGCGTAAAAAATCGCACCGCCTCTCTCATTTGAGGCGTACGTTTTAATTAGACTTTGAGGCGTACGTTTTGAAACGGAAAAATCGAAAAACGCACTGAGGCGCGCCTCGAGGCGTACGCCTCGAACGTTTTTTAAAACACCCAACGGATATATACTCGTTTTTTGTATTATTTTTTTTTAATTCATTTTTTTACTCCATTTTACTCCTATTTAAACCCCAACAATTCTATCATTTTTCACACAATTCATTCTTACTCTATTTCTTTCTACTTTTTTTTTTACAAAAGTTTATTAGGTTATAAATAGTTTCGAGGTTACGGGGGTCTAATTCCGACTCAGAAGATTTGCGGATTGTTCAATTAATTCAAAAAATAGAAGATGATGATTCCGAAGTCGAATCGGCACCATCTATTCCGAGAGAGGTTACATTCCTAGGGAACGGGAGGTTGCTGCACAACGTTTGTGGGATGATTATTTTTGTGAGACGCCAAAATATCCACAAAGAAAATTTAAACGCCGTTTTCGTATGCGAATACAATTATTTCTCCGTATAGTGCAAATTATAACTACTTTCCAAAGTGATAATATGCCAGAATATTTTACTTACTTTTCTCAACGAGTTGATGCTATCGGTAGGCCTACATTTACTACTTTACAAAAATGTACGTCGGCTATACGCCAATTGGCGTATGGCACCGCTCCCGATATGTGGGATGAATATTTGCAAATGAGTGAGCAAACATCAATACTATGTCTAGATTACTTTTGTATGTGTATTATTACTTTGTACAAAAGGGAATACATGCGATCTCCCAATGCACACGATGTTGCTAGATTATATAGTGCATACGAGGAGAGACATGGATTTAGGGGTATGCTCGGGAGTATAGATTGTATGCACTGGGAGTGGAGGAATTGTCCTGTTGCTTTAAAAGGACAATACACTAGGGGTGATCACAAGAAACCGACCCTTATGCTTGAAGCTGTTGCTTCATATGACTTGTGGATTTGGCATGCTTTTTTGGGATGGCGGGTTCCAACAATGATATTAACGTTTTGAACCAATCACCTATATTTGATAAACTTAATGTAACAAACCAACCCGTGGACCGACCAAAAAGCGCAGCATAAAAAAAAAATTTAAAACTGAGCTGTCCAGATGGGGTGCGCGGCGCGCACAGGGCCTGGCAGCCCGCTGTCCACTTTTTCCAATTTTCGTAAAAAGATCTCTTGCTTCCCGACACTTTTAGACCAAACACTTTTCACAACATTTTATATTAGTTAAAACTAACATGTTCCAATAATAAAATGAGTTTTACGAGACCGGGCCCACATCGGCCGTTTTACGACTTTCGTACAAAATACAAGTTTTCAACCACATGATTTTTAACACAAAATAAGACCGAGCATGGCGATTGGGGATACGCTACCCAATCCTAATCCAATCCAAAAAACACGATCTTCTAAAGCAAACTACGCAAGTCCACTAGTCCCACGCTTACCCGAGCCACCGCATCCATGCAAATCTATAAAAATATAAACAACGAGAGGGTAAGCTAACGATTAGTGAGTGAAAATATACTACATACATATATATGCATAAAATGGACACGCCACACAAATAATCAAATACCGCATACCGGAGCATCCATGCATAAAGGCAAGCTAATCTAAGCATACCGTACGATCACTAAGCAACAAGCTAAATATGCATCAACAAACATAAGTTCACCAACGACGATGTGAACAACGCCAAGAAGCTACACCCGGAGGGTTAGCTACATCACGACAATATAACAATATATATATATATATATATATATATATATATATATATATATATATATATATATATATATATATATATATATATATATATATATATATATATATAACAATATATAAACGAATAAGGTTAACCCCTTAACCCATTACCGAATACCAAACACCACGATGAAGATTGGCCGAACTACACGAGCCTTAGTAATCCGAACTACACGCGATCACTACCCCAATAAGATGATCGAACTACACGCGTCACCGTGAATCCGAACTACACGAGACTCACTTCCGATAAAATGACAGAACTACACGCGTCATCGTGAATCCGAACTACACGCGATCCACTTTCAGAATTCAAAACCCACGGTCACGGGATTATAAAATCCACCATATCGGGGTTATCCACATCACAACAATATCAACCCTTCGCCATTGGGGTTATATACCCCACATCACAAACACGTGTGATAACGTACACACAAAAAGTGTACCTGGCCAAAGGTGATCAACCAAAACGCACAACCGTGCCAATTGGACCTAAACGCAAGTCCATCGAATCCACCTATATGTGAAGTGAGCTCTATAACCGAGAACCACTTCACTCGACCCGCACCCATCCTACACATACATATGCACATAGAATATTAACACTCACCTTGTCGTCTTGATGAATGCTTCCAAGTAATCCACAACTCGTCAATGGAAAGTACATATTCCTTTATCACAATTACAACAACACACTTAGAGTGGATTTACAACCAACTCAATTCGACACTTAGTGCAAATTCGACCAATTGCACTCATAAACACAAAACGCGTCCAAACTAACCAATAATCACTTAATCACAAGTGAACATGGTTCTAATATGCCAATGAACCCAATCTTAGGTGTTAAACACTTATCAATCTCAAAATCACCCAAAAACCCTAATTTTGACTCAATTCCAAAATTAGTCTTTCAAACACACAAAAAGGGTTCCAATACTTCCATAATCACTAAACCTAGTGATTAAACCCAATTACAAGTCCTAATCATAACCAATTTGTTCACCAACCCAAAATCCACCAACAGTAACAATAAACCCGATTACAAGCAACACTAAACTCACTTCATGAGTTTAAATGGGTTTATCAACAATTTAAGTTCAAACCCTAACTTGAATATCAAAATTAAACAATGAAATTCGGAGTTAGAACTTACCACAACAATCAAAACGAAGCTTGAAACGAGGTGAACAACTTTAAAACCCGAGACTTTGATCAATTCAAGCTCCTTCCTCTCCAAAACCCCAATTCTATCACTAGAATTCTCCATCTCTCTCTAAGATACTTGAGAGTGATGAATGGATGTGAAAATGATCCAAAAGTGGATCCAAACCAGCTGATAAGGCCTGAGATCCGGCCTCAAGTGAAAAGACCAAAAAGCCCTTCATTAAACTTAAAATAGAAAAAAGGCAGAATTCTGTCGCTGGGCATGTGCGCGGCGTGCACACCTTATGGTGCGCGGCGCGCACCCATGTCTGGGCAGATTCTGACCTTCGTTTATTTACACAATGCTTCCTGCACTCTATGTAGCATAATTACACTTCCGTACAATAAATATTAGGGTCTTACACTTAAGAACGGAACATTTCCATCCGCACCATTTGAGGTAAATGGGCATGAATATAGCAAAGGATATTACCTTGCGGATGGTATATATCCCGATTGAGCAACTTTAGTTAAAGGATATTCATGTCCTACTGAAGAACCAACGATTAAGTTTACAAGATTTCAAGCTAGTGCCCGAAAGGATATAGAGAGGGCGTTTGGGGTTCTTCAAGGTCGTTTTCATATTATACGCATAGCTTCACGAAGTATGTCAGTTAACAGGATGCGAAGAGTGATGGAATATTGTCTCATATTACATAACATGATACTTGAAGATAACGGCTTTGCACTTTCAAAATGGGAAGAAAGATTCACTACCAAAGAAATGGAAAATGGTATGGAACGTATACGAAACAGAGGACGGGATCGAGATATCATCGCAAGAGAAATAAGGGATCGAGATATGCACAACCAACTTACCGAGGATTTAGTCGAGCATATTTGGAACCTTCCACCGACTTTTCGCAATGCGAATTTGTTTTTTTTAATCTATGTAATCGTCAATTTATGTATTTTTAAATTATTATCAAAAATGAAATATGTATTTTTTATTTATAATGTTATTTATTTTATTTTGTTGTATTTATTTACCATTTTAATGTAATTTATTTTATTTTGTTGTATTTATTTAACATTTTAATTCATTTGAAAAAAAAACTGGTGGACCCTACTGAATTTGACACTGGCATTTGACATTTGAGATTATTGGAGGGTCAAAATCTGACACTGAAATGTTACTGGCAAATGCACTTTTTGAGCCAAAAAGTACAAATCTGCCTGTGATGTCACAGGCAGGGTTAGAAACAATCTTAGGAGCAGAAACTTAAAGAGTTTCAGGTTAACTATAACTCCTAGCTTGTTTTTGATTGTACACTTAATATTCTCATATTATTAATGATTAATGAATAAGGGTATATCTTGTGCATAACCCAAAACGTGTGCACATTGCAACATAATTAAAACGATTAAATGCAAGAAGAAACATTTTCACGCGAAGGATATAGCAATGGTTTTCAATCCAAAAGTGCACGGTAGTGTAAATGGTTTCTTGATGTATATGGATAAAAACCATGTACAAATTTTTATGTTAGGGTCAAATGAAATTTTTTAATCATATGATTCATTTGAAGATACAGATTTTTCAGAGCATATAATAATTTTAATAAATAGTACTAATGTATTAAGAGACTTAAACTATATTTAATGATGACAGTATAACATAAATAATCAAAAGATAAGCATATTAAATACCTAAATAAATGATTAATTGATGATAAATTTAACACAAAAATAAATAGATCTTCCATTTTTATTTATTGATGAGTTGTATATTGTATAACTCCCTAATACATTAAAAATGGCATGGACGATAAATAATTATTTTATTAACAAAGAAAAACGGGCATGGACAATAAATGATAATCATGGTAATAAAAAACGAAAATGGGTATAAATGACTAAGTGAATTAATTTAATTTAAACTATAAAAAATAGTGAGTTTGTCAAATTGGTAGATAGATATAAAA
The DNA here is from genome assembly GCF_046630445.1 of Rutidosis leptorrhynchoides. Lineage (NCBI taxonomy): Eukaryota > Viridiplantae > Streptophyta > Magnoliopsida > Asterales > Asteraceae > Rutidosis > Rutidosis leptorrhynchoides. The sequence goes on from NC_092337.1 coordinate 426,443,488, forward strand.
ATAATTATTATCCACGTACAACTTCACATATTTACAATGCTACTACATTATACTATTAATTAATTCATTCAATTGTTATTCAATCGTGGTTATATATCGTGATAGTGATAAAAATTAATTCATTCAATGTTATTTATACATCGCAAGGAAACTAATTTGTTATTCTCTTTTTCTATACTTAAAAAGTTTGATAAATATAAAATGATTTTCTGATGACAAATCTAATTGTTATAGTTAATACACAAAAAATCAATGTACATGACGCTTATATGATAATTTAAAAGTAATGATTATTAGTATGCAATATATTTATGCATCTTAACGACAACTCTAAAAATCATTGTTTATTAAAATCCTATAAATAAACATATTTAGTTTTTTTATCATATTTAGTTTTTTTATATCTTCCAAGAATATATCATACACTATTATCATCAATTACCACACTAGTTGATAGGTTCACCATTTTATTAGTCTCGTTTGCCATTGTCTTCAATCAATCCGTTTTGATACTAAATGGCATAGATTTGTCTCCATAAGTTAACCATGTGGCTTTACCTCGATTAAGTAAGCCTTGATCAAACAACCAATGACTCAAGAATCAAATGAAAGCACAAATGAAAGCACAAGAGCAATAACAAGCGAAAAAAAGCAATTGTTGATGATGCGCTTAGCTTATTGGACTTTCATTTGGGTTTGGACCGTGAGCGGTCCATATGTCTTTCTCTAAAACCATAATTTCTTGTTATAAATAGAGAGGAAGTGAACCTTCTCTTACACGAGATGACTTCTCTCGGATATGAGTTTTTATCGGCGGTTTATGTATAGCAAGGATTCATCCTTTAAAATACTATCTACAAAAGTGTTGTATCATAGTAGAAAATAGTTGTCTAGTTATATATTTCTAGAATCAAAACATTTTTTATTCAAGTAAATTTGATGAAACTAATTGACATAAATAACCAATTTGAGGTAACATGACATTGAGAAGTCAAAAAGAGAAAAGGAGTATAACAAACAGAAAGGCCAAAAAATCAATTTCAAAATAGAATTACAGAAGTGACACATCTGAAGATTACAAGTAAGTGATAATCCGATTTAAAAATAATGTTCACCAAATTACTGATTTATTACTTCTCAAAATTATTGTTCACATGCAAAACTAACTATTAAATATCATTAAACTTTCAAATTTACTATCATTTATTATTTTTAGTTATTTATTTGTTAAATAAGTCAGTCAAAACTTATATTGAATATAATGACAAGAATGACATATTTTATATTAAGTCCAACATAAAATTTTAAGGGACATCTTTTTTGAGACTGAGAAAGTGTATCATTTAATAAAATTAAGCTTATAATTAAAGAAAAATTGATATGTACGCATATATATACATACAGAGAGACATGTATCCAAGCTTGAATATTTTGCAATTCTTATTTCTTAGGGCTTAAGTATAATACTATGAAAATATCAAAAGTAAGATTAAACCAATGGCAGCTACACACACTAGTATATGTAATGATACTTATAAGAATAAAAGGTTCAATGGTAGTGCCTATAACCATTATTAAAGGAGCTGTGGCTAAAGGAGCAGGTGATTATATTATGATTATTATAACATTTAGAATTATTTATTACTATTCCCTGATTTCATGTTGAAAATTATAACAAATGTTTTTGTGAATTAAGTTTGTTTGGATGGAAGCCCACCTGCATACCAGTTTGATGCAGGTTTTGGAGATGGTCTCAACAATTGGCTAGTTCACATACAGGTTGCTAGCTATCTATATCAATTTTCTTATAATACACATGTAGTACGAACACGTATATTTTGTGTATTCATCCTATATTTCATATATCATATATCATGTTAGGGTGGAGGGTGGTGCAATTCGGTAGAAGACTGTCAAACACGCACAAATAGTCAATTAGGTTCGTCGAAGAACATGAAGAGTTCTGACATTTACTTCACTGGAATTTTAAGCAACAAGCAAGAATTAAATCCAAGTGAGAACTATGTATCTTGTTAATTCCTGTCCATATTTTGATTTTGTTACATATTTGTTATGAATGCGTTGAATTGTTGATTAATTTGTTATGCTAGATTTCTACAACTGGAATAGGATCGCGATGAGGTACTGTGATGGATCATCATTTACCGGAGATATAGAAACAGTTGATCCTGTAAGTTCAATATAGATATATATTTAATTGCATAAACATCAGAAGAATGTATCGTGGTTTGCGTTTCGATATCGTCACAAGAGGTCTTAGATTCAAACCTTACTTGCAGTACATTTTAGGCGGTTAGGGAAAGGGTCGTAAACACTCACACCAGTGGCGGTACTTAGTGGTACCCGGAGGGGGCACGCAACCCACATGCGAAAAAAAATTAGTGTCATATTTTTATAATTTTTAGGGGTAAATTTTTTTAATACTATTCGCCCCTCTAATCATTATTTCGTCCTCATGTTACGATCTTCAAATTTCACCACTAATTCATAGGGTAACCCGATTAGACCACAGAGCAGTTATCATCCTCAAATTACTTGAATAATGATAATCTTATCCGCTTATTTATTTATTTATTGCACGAAATTGGCATAGTTTATAAACTGCAATCTTTAATGAAAGTTGGTCTATCATTATGGTTATAATTAGTTGTTTAAAATTGATGCCAACTTCTTATGCATGACTAATGTTAACCAATGACAACAAATATTTTGAAGTCTATTAATTTCAATGAAAACAAGTTATGTAACATGTGACTTTGAATTTATCCCCACAACTCTTAGAAAATAAAGATGTTTTCTTGACAGCTACTTTGAACATTTAACTAACATTAATTAATTATTATTAATTATTATTAATTAATCTATCTATCTATCTTACATACTAAACCTCCTCCGGTTTTGGTCGTTTCAGTTTTACCGCATTGTCGTTTTGAGTTTGCGTTCACACTACAAATGGTCCTCCAACTTTCGCACAAATTACACAACAGCCCCTCAGCTTTACACTTTTTAATCTTACATACTAAACCTCCTAAACCTCCTCCGGTTTTTGGTCGTTTCAGTTTTACCGCATTGTCGTTTTGAGTTTGCGTTCACACTACAAATGGTCCTCCAACTTTCGCACAAATTACACAACAGCCCCTCAGCTTTACACTTTTTCAGGGGTAAAAAACGTAAATTTATTATTTAATTAAAATAAAAAAACCTTACTCCACCCGAATTTATAACGGGCCCTATCTTCTCGCTCGGTGCGAGTTAAATTTTTCCGAGGCCACCGTTCAACTCGAAAAAATCTCACGAACCCAACGGGACTAACTATATGCAAAACGGACATCGTTAAAAAAACACTAAATAACGGGCCCTATATTCACGCTCGGTGCGAGTTAAATTTTTTCGAGACCACCGTTCAACTCGAAATAATTTTACGAACACAACGCGACTAACTATACGCGAAACGGACATCGTTAAAAAAAATAAATATTTCGGGCTATATTACATACATATATATACATATACAACACGACTAACTATACGCGAAACGGACATCGTATATCCAAATTGGCGCGCGTCTGCGCGGTCGGATTTTTTCTAGTTTATCCTAATTGACAATACACCTTGTAAAACATGTGACTGTTTTTTCATCATCACAACTTTTGAAATGTGACATTTTCTAATGACAATTGGTTCTTACCCAACATTTGTTTAGTTTTCATAAATAACAGATTCTATGTTTAATATTTTTTTTTTATCAAAAAGAAGGATCTAATACTTGAATTTGTCTTTATTTCAAGGTTACAAATCTTCATTTTAGGGGTGCAAGAGTCTTCAATATGATTATGGAGGAGTTACTTGGAAAATTAGGAATGAATAACTCTGCATCAAATGTAATATCCCTAATTAACTACAAGCTCATTGTACACTTGTTGGCTGTTGCTTTCTAATTTACGACTCTAAGATTTGATGAATATGCAGGCCCTTTTGTCGGGGTCTTCGGCTGGTGGTTTGGCTTCTATACATCATTGTGACAAGTTCCGAACTTTTTTTCCAACAAAAACTCGTGTGAAATGCTTTGCTGACGCTGGTTATTTCGCTCATGTGTAAGTTCATCATCAAACATATTATCATATATGTGCGAAATTTATATAATTATGTCTTCTGCTAACCATTTATAGCTCACATTTTGGTTAATTATAAAACATGAATGTTAACACCTCATTAATTTGCACTTGACAGAAAAGACCTCAATAATGATTATAGGTTTGAGAGATACTACGATCAAATCGTTACATTACATGTACGATTTCTCACTCTTCCTAGTATTCCTTCTTGATATGTATATGAATTGATGTCATTGCAAATCATACAAAGTCGAAGTAAACTAAACATTCTTTTGCGCTTATAGGGATCGTCAAAGAATTTGCATCCAAAATGCATTTCAAGAAAGAACCCCAATTTGGTAAAGCAATCCTAACTATTCAGATAAGGTTTTTCCAATTCATGTTACCCAAGAAATATAATTATATACTGTTGAATATAAAAAGGGTAAAAGGTAGAAGGTCTTTCCTGTTCGGCTACCCGGGCAGGTGAGTAATCCGGCCTCATACTCTGATGTACACAGCCCAACATGATTACTCTATGGTTATTTCCAACTCATCCCTGGCCAACACTAGAAATTCGTCCTAGACAGGATTCGAACCGTTGAATATAATTGTCATAAAATGAAATTGCAGTGTTTCTACCCACAGTATGCTATGCCTTATGTCAAAACACCTGTATTCATATTGCAGTCTACATATGACACATTTCAGGTTAGCTTGATCTTTCATAATCCCCAAGTTAACTTTATTAATTACATCTTATGCTTGTTCGTTACCTTGATTTTATATATTAAAGATCCAAAACATCTTGGCCTCACGAGGAGCGGATCCAAATGGACTATATACTAGATGCAGGCAAGATATAAATGCATGCTCATCTGATCAAATCCAAAGACTACAAGGTTAATTAACGAGCATCATATTTTCTTTACTTTTGAGATTTTTTGGACTTGTTTTGAGTTAATATGAAACATAAGATAGTTGACACACTTTGTTCATGTCATTTGTGTTTAGCTTTTCGATTTGCTTTTTTGGAAGCGTTATCGGTAGTTGGAAAAGATGTGTCAAGAGGATGGTTTGTTAACAATTGTTTCACTCATGGCCAATGCGAATTCCAGGCCAAGTGGTTAGGAAACTTTTCTTCAAAATTGAACCATATGGTAAAATATCTTAACTGATTTCTCTCACATACATATATAATAATTCAAAAGGTTTTGTTCCGGAAATGCTAGTAGGCCCACGTCAGACAACCCCATTCCTAACACGTGAGAGGTAAATCGAGCTAACGTGACGACAATGCTTCATTGGTGGAAGCGTCATAGTTTATAACTTATGCCAATAATTTTCATAGGCTTATGCGAATAGGGCGGTATTAGTATGTTAGCCCTGGTAGCACATGCTAACAATGAAATAAGGCATCTAGTGAATTTTTTGGGCGTTTAACTAGTGACACCATTAATATTGAAAAGTTATTTGAGTGACATCATTAAATAGTATAAATATTTTTGAGCTAGCTAGTGACACTCCTCCTGACTATGATTCCTAAATCAGTCACTCTATGCGATGCCCTTACCAACTAAACAACCTGCCCGTGGCTACATGTATATAATATATGCTAGTCGTATATCTTCTCTATGATCTATATGGTTTGTTAACTTGCATGTTTTTTGCAGGCTATTGCAGAGGCAGTTGGGGATTGGTTTTACGACAGAAGCAAGGTCCAATTGATCGATAACAAGAATGTGTTGCCACATTATTGTGACGACTAATCAATCTAAATCTAAATTATCATGTAATGAAGCTTTCTTTGTATGTGATAGTTAAGTAGTTCAGTAATGGTGAATGGTCATTAATTACTAGTAATAAAGAAATTTACAGATTTGATAATGTGATGTATATCTCGAAGACTTGATCAGGAAATAGAGGTCGGATATGGGAAAAGTTATTAGTTCTTTCACCTCATAAGAGGTAATTTATCAAATTCATTATCATTCTTTATTTTATTATTCAAACATTCATACAAAACCTTATTTCTAATAATGTGTACTTCAAAGAGAAAAGTGGCAGAACTTTTGTAAAGATTTTGCAATTTGAACAGTGCTTTTTGTTAATGAATGATATTGATGTTTATTCCATAATGATCGATTACAATTGCAAACCATAACAAAAAATATGCTAATAAACCTAATGTTAGGAAACTAATACTAATATTGGGTTAGGGAACTCAACTAATAATAAATGGGTTAGCACTATTCATCCAACATTTTTGATATAAACAGAAAAATAATAACGAAAATCATAGAATTGGGATTCGGAAATTTTTGAATTCCATCCCCACGCTCCTCAGCCACCCTCCACCACCCTCCTCAGCCTCCCTCCACCACCTTAAACCACCCTCCACCACCTCTTTTCAAACACCAATCCTGACCAAATACACTCTAATTTCTTTTAATTCTTCTCTTCTTTATTACTCTTTGAAGAACAATCCAAAAATTCATCCATTCTTTTCATCATCGCGTGTTCAAACTACCTCTTCATTTCAAACTATCTCCGGTAAACTTCATCCTTCCGGTCAGGCTCCTGGCCGAAGATGATGTGATCTTCATGTCGAAGCCAAGTGGCTTTTCGTGTTCTAAGTTGTGCGATAATCGAGTAATTTCGTTTTTGATTTTCAACTTTCCGGACACATGGACCCGCGTTGAGTGCCGGAGAGTCTTCGAGAACTACGGAGATCTTAAAGATGTGTATTTTGCTCGAAAGAGATTGTCGAGCGGCCAACGCTTCGGATACGTCCGTTATGTTGGCATCACTGATATTGAATCTTTTGCAAAGGTCTTGAACACCATTCAAGTTAATGGTAAATGGATTCGAGCGTACAAAGCTATGGAGAGGAATGTTGCTAATCATTCATCGAGCAAGGATTATGAATACAATCTGAATGCGGATGACTTTCCACCGGCCCCGTGGAACCGTGGTCCGTCTAATCCAATTAAATGGGAAGGAAAAAGCTTCATGGATTCGCTTGCAAGTATTAAACATGAATCCAAGGAATTTCAGTTTCACATGGCTAATCGCATTGAGATCAAAGTCGAAGGCAAATGTTTCGAAATTAATCTCCCTAAATCGGTGAGCAATCACAATCTCGTTTTCAGTTTTAACAAGGATCGATATTCTTGGTCGTTGGTTGAAGTGAATAGGACTCGGGTTGAAGTTGATGTCGGAGGAACAGATCAGTCGAGTGTGGGAGAAAAAGATTCCAGTAATCCAGCAGACTTATCAGAACCTGCCAATGAATCGTGCGTAGGAGTAAAAGATCAGTCAAGAGTGGGTGAGAATCAGGGTGTCTGTGATGTAGGTTTAAATGATACAGATGATGTTGAATCGAGCAATTTTGAGTCTGCAGATACCGCAGATGATGCCTAAATGGGTGAATTTATTCCGGCTTCGTCCGATGAGTCTCCGGCTGCCATACTGGAATTTATTTCAAGCGATGCTCAAGTTATGTCAAAGGAAGATGATGATTTTATTCCAACTTCATCTGATGAGTCTCCGACTGTCATACCAGAATCTAACTCAGGCGATGCTCAGGTTTGTCCGATGAATGCTCCTGATTCTGTTGCAAAGCCCAATGACAGAGCTGCAGGAATCGAGGGTTGCACAGATTTTGTCGGCACGCGTGACAAAAGGGATAGGCTGGTAGTCCCAATGGAAATTCAAACTGATGATGGGCCTGTCCTTTCTTCTTCTAGTGGGCCAGTTCCTAATGACACTGGAATGGGCTTTGGCACCCTAACTGGGTTGGACTTCATTCCTGATGGGATAGATCGTGATATGGACCATCCTTCATCTAATTCCGCGGTAGCCCGTTTCCGTGGTAAACTGAGAAAAGTCCATCCGTTGATTAAAAGCCATTTCATTAAATATGTCTGGGGTCGGAGTAATATGAAGCGTTGCCGAACTCGGAATAACTTTCGTTGGCATGAAAGATACTTTTTCGAGAATGTGATGAAAGAGTCGGAAGAGGACGACGATGAAGTCGCTTGTTGCTCATGTTGCTCCTCCTGTGCGTCATCGGATACGGGAACTTAGATTCTGCATCTAGTCGCGGTGGCCACTTCTGTTCGAGTATTTGTTTGTTGTGAAATTTTTGTGTTTGGATTGTGGTCTCGGGCTTTGTTTGATGTGAGTTTATTATCTTTCTGTTGGGTATATGTTCTTGTATTTGTCTAGCTTCTTGCTAGTATTTCGTGTTATTTTAGATATCAATAAAACTGCTTGCCTTTCAAAAAAAAAATAACGAAAATCATAACAATAGACGCAAGTTTTTATTGAGGAATAGAAGGAGATGTGGAAGAAACAGATCATGATGAATTTAGTGGTGTTCATCCGATTTTACATTTCTTTAATCTATCCGATCAAGTTCAATTTCGCTAAAATCTGAAATTTAAAAAAGTATAATTTAACTAAAATAAGTATAGAAAATTGATTTCTAATTTGACTTTTGATTTTGAAATCGAGTTGTAAATTATATAATTTAAGATAGTATATGTATAGATCGATTTTGAATAATATTTTGAAATTGATTTACAGTTTAGCGAAATTTAACAAGGTAAACTTGAAACCAACTGATAATCAAACTCAATTTTGTAAAACCGAACCGAAAAACAACTTCAATTTCAGTTTGACGTTGCAGAAAAAAGATCCATTCCACTTGCTTTCAAAAATGATGAATATTAAGTCCGGGAGGCTGCAGGTACCATGGATCCTCTGACTCCGCTCCCGGATTGTCGCTCTAAGGTTTTAATTCAATTCAATTGTGAAGTTTGATAGTTTGAGATCATATATTGAACATCCCTACTATAAAGTTTTGTTTGATAAATACTAAATACTAGTAGTACCTAAATATATAATGCGAAAGAAAATTTTTAATGAATGAGTATTTTTACAAAATGTGACTTGTTTAATTGAGTTATTTCTTGATTGTTTTCAAATTGTTTGTTGGTTGTGAAAAATATAAGGTACGATGAGGAATATTCATTTGAGTCCATAAATTAAGTTGAGATTCAAGGAATCAATGAGAGCGCGACATGTGTCGCGAAAATCACATGTGATTAAAAAAAATTCAAAAATTTTTTTCGAAAAAAAAATTTTTAAATTTTTTTTTTTCGAAAATTTTTTTAAAATTTTTTTTTTTTATTTTTTTTTACAATCACATGTGATTTACCTGCACAATCACATGTGATTAAATTATACAATCACATGTGATTGGATTTGCCATGCATAATCACATGTGATTGGGTTTACAATCACATGTGATTGACATGCATAATCACATATGATTTAAAAAAAAAAAAAAATTTCGAAAAAAAATTCGAAAAAAAAAGTTTCGAAAAAAAAATTTCAAAAAAAAAAATTTTCGAAATTTTTTTTTCCAATCACATGTGATTTTCGCGCCACATGTCGCGTTCTCATTAGTCCCTTTGTTTTCAAGCAAATTTATGGATGCAATTGATTACAACTCAGTTACTATACACAAATTCGGCAGATACTGTTTAGATCTATTTAACGATATTTGCCTCATAAAAAGAAAAAGAAAAACTAGGTTATGAGTTATGACCGAGCGAGTAATTAACTAGCCGGTTTATGCAACCATGGGTTCTGATAATTAGCGTTGAGCCTTTGAAACCCAAATCAATAGACACACACAGGTGGGGGAGGTGTCGGTCAAGAAATGGTATTGGTGCGTCTCATCATGTCTCGTTGGCAGTCAGCCACCTGGTTCCTAACGTGTCACTCTCTCCTCTAACCGCCTTCCTCAAACACCACCACCCTTTCTCCACACTCGCTCCCTCGCTCGCTCTATTTCTTTCCCTCCAATCCCCAATCCAATTTCAGTTATATACATATATATCATTAAATCAACAGCGGACCTATAAAAACGTTATAGTTACTGTCGTCACGATTAATCGATTAATCAATTTTTAATCTTAAGAAACCTAATTAGCTTGTTAATTTGTTCCATCGATGAGGGATAATGCGGTTGCTTCTTTGAATCGTCAAATTTTTGCACTCATTCTAAATAGAAGAACAACAGGTACATGATTATGCTTATTCCTAGTGTTAGGTTTCTTCTTTTTCCTTTTTTTTTTTTTTTTTAATTCGTGCAGATAGAAAATGTGGAAACCCTAGAATTTATAGCTATAAATCTTCTTTTGATTTAATCTGCATTTTATCATTTTTTGTTGTTGTTGATGATGTTGCTATGTTTACTTATTTGGATGTTATATATGGCGTTATATGTATGTATAATTTTTGTGTTAATTTGTATACAATGCTGTTATCTTGTTCCTTCTAACATAAGTTTAACTTTTCATGCTAACTTTGATAGATGCTTATGGCTTCATTGATGAATAAAAATACCAAAAAATTAACTGTATGGAGCTTTTAGAAACTGTATTGATTGGATTTTTGTTTGCTTTTATGCTTTAAAATCAGGTTTTAAAGCATTATTAGGATTTGATTCATACTTCTATAGTACTTTTTTTGCTTATTTAAATATAAACTTCATGTGCTGCCTTGAATTTATATATTATTTTATATATTATATAGATATAGATATAGAAATATTTTCCTCTTAATTTCGTGCAGCCAATTTGTTTTGTATACACCTAAGAATGACTAACCTCTTCTAATATAATTATTTCTTTTTCTATTAAATGAAAGATTGTTGGGAGTTAAACTTATAGGCCAATCTGACAAGGGTTTTATGTGATCAATATATTGAAAATAATTCCAAAAAGGGCTTGTGAATTGGCTATCACCTAATTAGAAGAAATCAAACAATTTAAATTGGTTACCTTGTTGTTAGATATTTAACAAGTAGGACTTTTAAATTGGTAGTTTGTCGAGCGCGTAAGAAATGTAGCTCGATCACATTTATCAGTTAAACATTATCAATCCTTTGTCTTGTGTGCTGTTGTAAACTGGCTTCAAGGACTTGTAACTAAGTTATTATTTTTTTTATACTTGTTATTAGTTTTTGTATGCCTACCACATTTTTAAATACTAGAAGATATGTATTGACTTATCTTTCCTTTTGTAGCTTTCCGCAATGCACAATTGTGTGGTACTAGTCCCTGCAGAAGGCAAGTTGTCTCTTCTTCGTTTTTGAGTGTAACTGTGTGATTTGTTTAGTTGATAGAAGCTTGTGGTTTTTCGGCATGCTAATTTATATTTATATTATTATTATCCTGAAATACAGTTATTCTACAAGATTCTCTAGTGTGCATGGGGAGAAACCATCAGCAGAGTATGCCAAGTTAAGAAAAGAATCGCTTGAGAGTGAATTTGGAAATGCGCTTACATCTAGGTCCAAACGTCTCTCAATGTACTATAGTTTTGGCCCCTTCTTGGCATTGTATAGAGCAGCATATATTTCGTATGAGGTTTTCAAGCTTTCGTTGGGGCATTTTTTTATTCGTGACACTAAAGAACGTGCACAAAAGGTATAGATCATGGCCTGCTTTTTCTTTCCTTATTTATACATGTACCATGTTACTTGTGACACGTACAAGAGTTTGTAGTAGGTCTTGCAACATATGTTGACATATTTGTATCTATTATCTAATGGAGTAGATGCATATGCCAAGTTTAGAGGCCTGTGTAACTGTCTCTAGTTTGTTTATATTTAGAATTCAAATGAGATTAACCTGACTCTGATTGTTGCAGTTTTGTGATACTCTTATCCGCTTGGGTCCCTTTTATATCAAGGCAAGTCCTATTTATATTGTTCATATTTTTCATATTTTTCTGTATGGTTGAATTTTGAAATTTTTGAAAAGAAGTCAAAAGAGAAATAGAAAGGATAACTGACTAAAAATTAATACATTATTATTGATTAGTTTTGTTTTTGATTGGCAGCTTGGACAGGCTCTCAGCACAAGACCAGATATATTACCCTCTGTTTATCGTAAGGAACTTGCTAAATTACAGGTACTTATTTACAACTATAGCAATTTTAAGAACTTTTTTAACTTTAGTTCTTCACATTATGAATGTTTAATGTTTATCAGGATCAAATTCCTCCATTTTCAACGAAAGTTGCGATTCGTTCTATTGAATCTCAGTTGGGTGCTCCTATATCACAAATTTTTGCTGGCATCAGCCCAGAGCCTATGGCTGCAGCATCTTTAGGGCAAGTGTATAAAGGTTAGATGATGTCAGCATATAGTAGGACATTTGATATATAACTGTGTTAATCTAATAGGCTTTCGTGGTTACGTCAAGTTTTGCAGCTCATTTGCATACAGGGGAGCTAGTAGCTGTGAAAGTACAACGGCCTGGTATGTCACTTTATTTGACGCTTGATGCCCTTTTATTTAATATGATTGGGGGACAATTAAAGCGATTTGCCAAAGCAAGGAAGGATATAATCGTCGCCGTAAATGAAACGGTAAGTCAACAATTTTAGTTGATACTTAATTAGGATTCTTACAGTTTGTATAATTAACCTTAATCAGTAGGTGTCTTGGTAGAAAATTTGTGATTCGAATGATGACTTACTCATATTGCTAGTTTTTGAAATGTTGAAAATAACGGATCTGTTACGGCATTGGGATTAACCTTTCTTTGTATGTTTGGTTTAAACTTCATTCGTGACCTTAGATTGTTATTGAGTAGGTCAGGCACATGTTTGAAGAAATTGATTACATCCTTGAAGGACAGAATTGTGAGCGGTTCGCTTCTCTCTATGGTTTCCGTGACTGTAAGTGATCTGTAGTTATTATAATTCATCATCGTTTGTGTTATTGTTGACCATATAAATCCATGGAACCCATCAAATAACTTGTATGGATGGATCATGGGTCATGTCGACCCATTCAATTATCATGTACCAATGTCTCAAGACCTTTAGAATGCGCGTAGAGACCGACTTTTATTAGCTTCAAGTTTCAACACCTAATAAGTGTGATCTTGTCCTATTATGGTTTTGAAGTGGTCACCATTGATATAATCAAGTTGTGAGTGATATAGGAGAATTGAGATGTTGAGCAGTTAATATTTCACTTAGCACTTTGCGAAAGTTTTATTATGTATTGAAATACTTGGAGGCTGATTAATTTTGCAGCTCAACAGGATGATACCTACCCGAATGAGAAGTATGTTAAAGTTCCAAAGATATACTGGAACTATACCCGAAAAGCTGTGCTTACAATGGAATGGATTGACGGTATTAAGCTTAATAATGACGCTGCATTGGCAAGGGAGTCTTTGAACCGAAAAGAACTAATAGATAAGGTGTCACGTACATTCATCGTTCTTACATCTAAAAATCTACATCTAAGTAAATTGTGATCCGATGATTGCATTATTCGGTTGCTTACACGATTTCATGTCCATGTGGATCAGAATGTTCATTTTTCTTACCGAATCTAGCTTTGTAGGGACTGTACTGCTCCCTGTTGCAATTACTCGAGGTTGGGTTTTTTCATGCTGATCCTCATCCCGGGAATCTTGTTGCTACCAAAGACGGGGCACTTGCTTACTTTGACTTTGGGATGATGGGCGATATACCACGCCATTACCGTGTTGGACTAATTCAAGTGGTAATTACTTAATATCTTACCTGGAAAACGGGTCGGGTCAGGTTGGGACCCGAACGGGTTTGGGTCGAATGGGTTAGATTTTGTTGACGGGTCGGGTTGGGTCGAGACCCGTTTCTCAAAGTTTCTTAAACTCGTAAAACCTCTAGAAAATTTATATTTTAAAATCTCGTAAGGACCCTTGGACCTTATATATATTTTTCATGATTCATATGGGTCTAATTTGGACCCATTCTTTAACATTTTTATGGACCCACTTGGTTAAATAACTAACCCAATGGACCATTTTTCAAGCTATGGGTCTCAATTGCCGGGTATAACTGTCATACACTTCCCAGATCCTTCATCAGTATTATGATTATAGTTGACATTTCTTTAGTTCCCATATTCTTTTCCGATATCTCATAGTTGATACTGCTATGGGCAAAGCATGGAACTATATCAGTTATCTATGGCTTGTTACAGTTACATCTAGATTTTGATCAGTTTTGGTTGGTATTATTGTGATCAGCTTGTACACTTTGTGAATCGTGACTCGTTGGGTTTGGCAAATGATTTCCTGTCACTGGGATTTCTTCCTGAAGGTGTCGACATGCAGTTGGTTTCTGATGCACTTAAAGCATCTTTTGGTGATGGCACCAGACAGTCCGGAGATTTCCAGGTTCTGTTTATATATACATCTAATATTATTTAATATTAAGCATTGTGACAAGAATTGTAAAGCCGAAGTATGATGTATATGCATAAAGTTTGAGCCTGGTTATAAATGAAATGACAGGCGATAATGAACCAATTATACGATGTTATGTACGAGTTCAACTTCTCGCTTCCTCCGGATTACGCGTTGGTGATACGAGCACTAGGCTCACTTGAAGGGACGGCAAAAACGTTAGACCCTCATTTTAAAGTTGTTGAAAGTGCATACCCATTTGTCATTGGACGGCTTTTGGCGGACCCCAGTCCTGACATGAGGAAGATACTGAGAGAACTTCTTATTCGTAATGATGGTTCCATTAGATGGAATCGTCTAGAACGGCTGGTACCTCAATCTCTTTCATCACTTATATTTTTTTCTTTTCCCTTACTATTACTTAGAGATGCGTCGTTGCTTATATATTGATGAGTAAATTATACTAATAGTCCTTGTGGTTTACATGAAATTACACTAAACGTCCTTATTCTTTAATGCTCAAACTGATAGTCCATGTGGTTTTCCTAAAATTACACCAATTATCATTTTTCTTTTATATATTACACCAATTGTCCCTCTTAAACTGTACGTTGATGGTCCATGATGTAGGATCGTTTCAGGTCCACCAACGTGTACAATATATAAGCTAATGAGTTTCACATTACTCTAAAACCAATTGATAATAGAATGAGGTTCCCATAAGCTTATATACATACATTTCTTTCTATCAGTTTCCGATGTGGGACCATTGTGCATTTCCTTAACCGATTATCTCCAACACATGATTTACTTAAATCGTCCGTTGATCGTCCCTTCTATTAACACACATTTTAAGTATGCCAGGGACCTTAAACGTACACCTTAAGTAAGTCGGGGGCAAAAATGTAATTTTAAAAAATAAGGACGATTGGTGTAATTTTATAAATAACCACATGGACGACTGCCAGGCACTACCAAATTAATCAGGGACGATTTGTGTAAATTGTAAGAGATAAGGGCGATTGATGTAATTCCATGTAAACTACAAGGACTACTGTTTAATTTATCCTATATTTATGTTCTCCATCGCTCCAACAACATTTGGACCCCACGTATGAACTCTATATTGAAACGTTAATTTTCCAGGTGGCAGCTATATCTGTACAGTCATCTCAGAAAACTGAGAAAGTAGATAATAATGCTCATAAATCATCTTCTAGTCCACTCGAGTGGAACTCATTTGACATGCATGCTGTTGTTGCTTCTACAGAAGATCTTCTTAAGTTTATTTTATCCGATAAGGGTTTCAGAGTGCGTCTTTTCATCATTCGTGATATACTTCAAGTAGCAGATGTCTTTCTCGACGATCAACTTAGCTTCTGTATGTTCGATGAGAATCGTCAACCAAGATATAAAGTTGATTCCGAGGTTGATTTGTTATACCATTTTGTTTATATGCGATTGTTGCTTGTGTTACTAATTTTATTTCTGCATAAATGTTTTTAGGGCGACGCGACTATAAAAAGGGTGGTTAATGGGTTTACGTACTTTTGGCAAGCTGTGAAGTTGGCGCCAGATGTATGGACGGCTATGCTGATTCGCATGGCGTTGAATCCAGATATTCACAAATTTTACTATCAGATTGTTTCTGCATTGTTCTTGCATTCTAACCGTAAAATTCCAGATACTTTTTGGATATGTGTATCCAGATTTCTTCATAATTTGGTTAAACGTTAGTCATTTTGGTCTTAGAACTTCAAAATCAGATGTTCAGAGGATGAGTAACATCCTGGTAATACGCCTCTGAGACCGTGCATTTAGAGGTTGTACATCCTGATGAGACTATAGTACATTTTGTAGGAACCGCCTGACCGTTGTGACTCTTGAAATGAGTTTTTTGAAGATTATAGCATAGCTTTCGATAGGTATCGATGGCAATTTGGTTAGTTGTTTATGTACAACTCTAGAAACATATGATGTTTAACCACAAATACGAGATAATAAGATTGTTAATTCTGATTTTATAAAACTTCATATGTGGAGACCCTTGTGCACTTTAAATAGAAAAGGTTATGTGGGAAATTTCTACATGCATCAATTGTTGTGCCTTGTTTAGAATCTCATATTCAGTTATGGATATAATAATTATCGAGTTCAATGGTTACAGGAGAGTGTGGTTCCAGTTTGAGAAGGTAGACTGTGTTGTTCAAGTTCAGTTGAACCATTTTAGAGTAATATCAAAGTCAACTACAAAATATTAATTAGTGGGTTTGATCAAAATAAACTAGATCGTTATGTATGTACTATTACTTTTATGCGTTATGTATGTACTATTACTTTTATGAAATCGTTTTTAGTGAAATAGGAAGAATGCAACTATGCAAGTCAATAAAAGTGAGGGCGTAATTGGTATGTGACGTCAGAAAGTAGTGTGAGCATTATTACATTGCCTATGGATTGTTATCTACTTAACTACTTTGTATTATTAAAGCACTCACAACCATACCATGCGTCTTTCCCATAGCCATTGCCTTCGTCACCCATGACATAATTGATACAACCTTGTCTTAGGCCATCATGACATCATCCATGGCCCCGTGGTTGTCCTCGTGGTTTTACTGCATTTTAATCACGAATGTAATATTTTATTTAATTGAACATGTGGCTTTAATAGCTGTACTATGGTTAAATTAACTAATTTTGTGATCAAGGATGTGAAGATTGAGTGTGTGATGGAAAAGCAACATATCATTAATAAAGGGTGATGATATGTACATAATTAATAATGCTTTACAATATTGTATTGTACAATACATAAAGCATGATTGGTTGTATACATAACAAAAATGATTGTGTACATATCACTCCCCAGTAATAAAGCCACAACTATAGTACAATCGTCCTTTAAATTGGAATACTTAGTTATCTTGCTCGTAATGCTCTTTTAGCTACTTGGTATTTATATTTGTTGTTACTTGGTATTTTTTTTTTTTGAAAAGCAAACTTTCATTGATCAACAAAATTACATACTAACAATTATCCCGAACACGACCAACTGATAATTACAATTACATATAGGACCGAAACAAAACAAAACAGGGAATCCACCAACGTGTTGCAGAGAGAGCAACAACAGGCTAGCCACACTCCTTTGGGTTAGATATCCAAATTAACCATTCAAGATTAGCCTTCTTACACCTTCTCGAAATCCAATCATACGATATTACTTGAATCTCATTGAAAACACTTGGGATAGTGATACACTTGTTGTTGAATACCTTTTGATTTCTATATTTCCAAATCCAATAGAGCACTATCCAACAAACCGCTTGCCAAACATGAATCTTCCAATCCGAATTGAGTGTCGAGTTGCTACCGGAGAATAAGTCGTCTAAATTCAAAGAAGATGAATCAAGTTTCCACCACGAAAAAACCCGATTCCATAGATCATTTGCGAAATTGCAAGTCTTCAAAATATGCATCACTGATTCGATATCCCCGTTGCAAATGGGACATCGAACGTTGTCGAGATCGATGCCACGTTTGTCTAGTTCAACCCTTACCGGAATCCTCCCAAGTCTAGCCCGCCAAATAAACGGCTCGATTTTTTTTGGAACAAACTGATTTCTGAGTGTTGTGACGTCGGAACGATCTACCGTAATGTACTTGAGATCAATTAAGTTACAAAGTTTTTTTACAGTGAAACGATTACATGTGTCTAGGATCCAAACCCACCTATCTTTAGAACCAATGGAAAAAGTTACGTTACCAAGTAAACTGTTGAGCTCGATTAGTTCTCCATGTGTACGGCCCACTGGATCGCGAACCCAGGCCCATTTACCCATCACAGACCCGTTTTGAATCTGCAACCGATCAGAGACAGCAGCACTTTGAGATGCTTCAAGTCGAAATAACCTTTTAAATTTGTTCTTCAGCGCCATATTACCCAACCAATTTTCTGTCCAGAACCTCGTGTCACAACCATCGCCTAAAATTTTCTTGAAAGACTTGGAGAATGGAATACCGAGTTCGTCCGTTTTGAAACCTGCATCACGAATGTTAGACCAAATGCCACCGGTTAGGATCCGGGATGACCCTTCACCAACCGATAGCCCACCATAATGGCCATAAATACTCCGAATAACATTAATCCACAAAGTGTTGGTTTCGGATATGAACCTCCACCACCACTTGCAAAGAAGAGCCAAATTTTTACAAAAAAGAGATTTAATATTTAAACCACCTTCTTCGTGAGGAAGGAGGAGTTTTTCCCATTTCACCCAAGACAATTTTTTATTAGAACCCGACCCGCCCCAAAAAAATGAACGTCGCACACACTCTAGTTTTTTTAACACGCAAGGCGGGGCACGAAAAAGCGAGAAGTAGTAAAGAGGCAAGCTTGAGAGAACCGATTTAACAAGCGTAAGTCGACCACCGAATGAGACCGATCTAGCTCTCCAATCCGCTAAACGTTTAGTGAACTTATCAATAACCGGATTCCAACTCTCCAGTTTCTTCATATTGGATCCAACCGGAAGCCCGAGGTAAATAAATGGAAGAGACCCGGCTTGACAATTGCACCAGGAGGCCAAATTTTCTACCTCCGAGCAGTTCACACCTATACCGTAGAGTTAACTTTTGTTGTAATTCACCTTCAAGCCGGATGCCTTTTCAAAACATTCTAAAAGGTACATGAGATTACGCGCATTTCTTCGACTCCACTCCCCGAAGAAGATGGTATCATCAGCATATTGAATGTGCGAGATCACCACTTTCTCGGCACCTACCTCCACTCCTTTATATAGACCTTTACTAACCGCTACCTTAGATAGTATATTTAAACCTTCCGCTGCAATAATAAAGAGAAATGGTGATAACGGGTCCCCTTGCCTAACTCCTCTCCCAAGGTGGAACTCGCTAGTAGGCGATCCATTGATCAATATAGAAATTGAAGCCGAGCATAGACAAGATTTGATCCAAGATCTCCATCGTGCGCCAAAACCCATACATTCCATAACTTCAAAGAGAAAGGACCAATTTAGAGAGTCAAAAGCTTTTTTGAAATCAACCTTAAAAATGAGACCGTGCCTTTTATTCCTTTTGATAAAATCCACCGTCTCGTTTGCAACCAACACACCGTCAAGGATGTATCTACCACTCATAAAAGCACTTTGCTCCGAACCAATTATGTTAGGAACCACTTTCCGAAGGCGATTTGATAGCATCTTAGCGATAATTTTGTAATAGCTCCCAATGAGACTGATTGGACGATAGTCACCGAAACAAAGTGGGTTCGACTTCTTTGGGATCAACGAGACAAACGAAGCATTACAACCATGAGAGAACTCACCTTTACTCCAGAACCATTTGATAGCATCAACAAGATCGTCTTTGATTATATACCAAAATCTCTTGTAGAAACCCAAGTTAAAACCGTCGGGGCCCGGTGCCTTTGAACTACCACAACTAGATACCGCATCCCAAATCTCTTTTTCAGTGAATTCCTCCTCCAAGGCAGCGGCCTGATCTGTGTTAACCGAAGGGTAGGCTAACTCAGAAATACTTGGCCGATTATATTCAGGTTCCGAATTTTTTTTTTTAAAGTGTTCGAGTGCAGCTACTTTAATTTCTTCCGGCGACTCACACCATGCCCCATCAACGTTTATCCCCCTTATGTTATTGCGGTTATATTTTCTCTTCATTGAATTATGAAAATATTTTGAATTTTCATCTCCGTCCATAGCCCAACGTACCCTTGCCTTTTGTTTCAACATATTTGTCTTCGACTTTTCTTTCTCGATCCAAGATTTCCTAGACTCTAACCACAGAACGTGTTCACCTTGTGCCAGGATACCAGACTCAGCTTTAGACTCCAAATCCATGGCTACTTTTTTCGCTTTCTCAATTTCCAAGTCAAGACTACCGAAATGGGATTTACTCCATTCTTTCAAAACCAATTTTAGCCTATTTAATTTGTTACGAAACACACAATCCTTTCGAACCCCAGGCATGGCTTCACCCCATGAACGTGAAATTACCTCATCAGCACCCTCAATAGAAAACCACTCGTCAAAAACTTTGAAGGGTTTAGGTCCATAATTAATAGTGCTATCCGCAAGCATGATAGGGCAATGATCTGAGATTTTTCGATCCAACGTCGTTACCTTAAGATCAGACCATAAAGGAAGAAAAGAGTTTGACACGAGAAATCTATCTAATTTACTCATTTTTATACCATCATCGCTAATCCGCGTGAACTTTCTCCCACCTAAAGGAATTTCCACAAGACCATATCTATCAATGAAATCGTTAAACCTTTTAGCTCTATTAGTGAGAAAGATAGAGTTTAACCTCTCCGACGGATCCCTAACCTCGTTGAAATCACCACCAATTATCCAAGAGACATCGGAAATATTCATAACGGAACCTAATTCTTCCCACATCCTCACTTTATTCCCGTCATCATGCGGTCCATAAACATTAATGATGATTGTTTCTTCACCCGAATGAACCCACTTGCCCCTTATAGCTATGAAAAAAATCACTAATTAGATCACTGTTAGCTTCGAAGGTAGTTGTGTCCCAAATAATCATTTGCCCCCCCGATTTTCCAATCATTACTTTCTGTATAAATCTGCAGTCCATTGAACCCCATAGATTATAAAACCACTTTTCATCACGCATATGACATTTTGTTTCTTGTAACATCAGTATCGACGGTTTTTCAGCTACACACAAACCTTTAACCGGCCCGAACTTACTATTCTTCCCACTCCCAAAACCACGAACGTTTAAAGAAATAATCTTCATTAAAACTATAAAAACGAAACAAAGGAAAGAATTTACATACCCTTCTTGGACCATTTGAGTCCAAGATTGGAACCAAATTCCTCCACCCCAAGACTTCCTTCATTAATAATTTGATTGTTCTCTTGTTTTTTGCTAGATCGATTACCCCCTTTAGATATGGATTTTGATTTTGATTTTACCCCAGATTTCCTAGTTCTGTTCAATTTTCTGCTTCCACACGTAACACAATTGATATCATTAGCAGCATCAGAATGATTCCCCCTGCGAGCTAGTCTCTTGGCGTGAAGGATTTTTGAAGAAGCTTTCCAATTACCAATGGAATTCCAACAACAATTCGAAGAATCAGAGAAGTAGGATTTCTTTGGATGTGTGGATCTTCGAGTAGACCTAGAGGAGGATTTACCCTTATTCAATTTTGCAATTTGTCCTGTGTTACAGGACCTAGAGTAATTCTCCAAACCAGAATCAATTGGCAAACGATCCAAACCCTGCCTAACAGTAGACGAATCAGGAACCACAGGAATAGTCGATTTTTCCTCGACTTCTTCGTCTGAATTGGAATTAGAATTATCGGTGGCACCTAAATCTTCAATTAAAATATTCTCACAAACCCCATTAATGGCCTGCTCCACGATTGGGCCAGGTTTATTGTTTTTGATAGCATCATTTGGGCCTAAATCATTTCCCTCGTTCAGCCCACAATAATTAGCTTTTGAGTTTTCAACTTGGGCCTCCTTAAGCCCAACATCATGGTTTCCATATGAATTGTTAACCGGAATATTATTCAAATTATACTTTTTGGTACACGAAATCATGGGACCAGGCATAGATGTACAAACATGATACTCATTAAAGTCTTGTGTTGCTTTTGCTTTATCCAAACCATCGCCATTATTATGTTTTCCAAAAGGTTCCTTAATCCCAAAAAACTCGGACCCTTCATCTTCCACCACCGGTTGAGTAACGAATTGATCATTCTTCCGATCATCATCAACCTCATCCCAATCATCTTCATCTTCTGCCTCATTACCAGAGAGAGAATCAGATATTTCTTCTGAGTCACTTGAGTTAACCTCATCAATATCCCAATCTGAAGTATTATCAGTTTCGATATCAAGTTCAATTGGATCTGAGGTTTCCTTGACATGAACATATTTGTATACCGGACCTGAAATTATTTTGACGACCCCATTTATCGCTTCATCGTCCCGTGTATGAACCAAAACTTTCGCAGAAATCATATTTTGATTGCCATTGATGATATTACAGTTCTTGAAATCACTAGGGTTACCCCAACAGACAGCGATAGCCTCAAAAGTGGAAGTAGCCCAAGCATTATAGGGAACCCCTAGGATCTCCAGCCACACAAGTCGCCCAGGATTCGAGTATGAACCATCCCAAACCAAAAGGTTACGAAGACATCTTTTCAGAGGATGATCTTCTCGCTTGATGATATTATTGGCGGTTCTACCATTATCGCAAATTAGTAGAATCGTGAGACCACCTAAGTACTTGATGCAAACGTTGTTTTCACCATTCAATTTGCCAATAGTTGATATGAGATTTAACATACCCACATTCAATAATTCGCCAATAAGTATTCGATCTTCCAACCCTTGTAGAGGTCTGATGTTATCAATATTGATTTCACGAACCTTATCAAACTCCCTAGATGTCTTCCATTCATTCCTCTTTTCCTGGAGTTTGAACCTTAAATCCTGATGGTGATGATGACTAGCCGAAGCCCCCAAGTTTGTTTTTAATGGAGGGAAGTTCACATCATCCACCTTTTGAACATTGTTATCCCGATGCTTAAATCCATTATTTTTGATCGGAGTCCATCTGTAGTTCCCAGTTGTGGAAAAGATCGAAGGATTATTAGGGTTAGGACTGGAAGTTGCCTTGAAAACCCTAATTGGTCTTTCATCGAACACAATCTTTTCCAGTGCTCTCAACATTTGGATTTCGTCTTCAACGCCATGGAATCTGGCAAAGGCGAATTTACCTCCATTTCTCAGCCTCTTAGCTGCCACATAAATGTCCCTAAGATCACCATACTTCTTGAAATCCTCCATAGCTCCGGAACCCCCCAATGATCAGCAAAATTGAAGAACATGAAAGAAGACAATCGATACCCGAAGAACCTTGCATTCGAATCTCCCTTGTTGCCCTTATCCTGATCTCTAAGCTTGTTCGTGCCTGCCTTGCGCAAATCTTTTGAGATGTTGAAATTTCTCTCTCCTCGCCCACTCTCTCTCACACACTCATCCATTCTCTTGTTACTTGGTATTTATATTTGTTAAACCACAACTGTACAAGGAAGGCTGCAATATTAGACAGCCAAACATACACGAACGCTGCTAAGGTTGGAGCAGACTAGTACTCACTAATACTCACTAAGCTAATCTAAACAGATTGAATTACACATAAACTGAATTTTTGAAGATTATTAAGCCAATTATGTCAATCAATCAGTTTTAAGGCGGAGTTAAAGAAAATTTAAGAGGCCATGAGGCCATTACTTTTAAGAATTAAGAATGTATAAATCTATTGGTTGATTTGTTTAATGATTCGGGAATTCTTGTAATGGGGACACAACTATTTTTGTTATGTGATATATTGATTGTGTACATATTATCACCCTCTTGTAATAAGCAAAAATATACGGTAAGAACAAATTTGAAAAAAAAAAATTAAATTTAAACAAATAAAATTCCAATTCCAATCCAACATCCAATCCAAACATTATATTATATTAGGGACACAATCCAAAAGAAAATGGGTCATCAAGAATATTTTTGACCTGTTTTTCATGTTCGAACAAATTCGTGTCATTGACTCATTGTCATCATTTCGAATTTTTCTTTACACAAATCACAAATGTTTACGGAATAAATAATGTATTCTTGAGATTAAGTTTAAATAAAAATAAAATAAAAACCTCGAAATAATTATAAAGTACTGTATCTAACATTCGGCGTACAATAAGGGTTTTATTTCAAAAACCAATTTTTAATAAATAAATAATTGTGAATTGTGATTGTACTGGACTACATTTCCAGCACTCAATCATCCCTGTGCCTCTTTCTTTATCTTTGAATGATGCAAACATCACACGAAATTAGCAACGAAGTTGCTGCTGCTGTTGATGATGATGACATGAATACTTTGCAGGTATTTTTTTTTTTTTTTTTTTTTTTAAATTTGTGGGTTTTGTGCTGTTGGGTGATTCTTGATTTATAATTGAATACCCATTTGATAAAAGTGGGTTTTTAGAACAGCGATTAATCTTAAATACACGATTTCTTGATATGGCACCTCTTTAATCTTGTACGGAGCATCAGTTCTTGTGACAACTGATTATTTTCAATATATTTTCTTGATTTATTTGATTTTAAATTACCCCGAGAATATGAGAAATTAGGGTAACTTATTTAGGGTTTTGAATCAATAGTGGCTTGATAATTGTACTGTATTTAATTAGTTCAGAAATCTGTTTTCAGTTAAATATTTTAATTGTTGAAGATACCCTCTAATTTTATTGTTAATCCATTGTTGAAATAAAGAATTATACCTTGATCTGTGAGTTAAAGAAAATTGTAAATGAAAAAAAAAAATATCGAATAATTGCTGCTGATATAACAGTTTGCAGGATTAAATTTTTTTATGCTTGTTTTCCATCTTAAGTCAAATGTTGTTTACTTTTTGATGTTATTGTGTGACCATTTGTTATTAAATGAATGTAAGACTAGATGAAGATCTATGGAAACAATAAAAAAAGGCGCTTGTTTCATATATTGCAATATTACCCCCCAAATATATCATATATTGTGTTATAATTGGTTTTTGCAGGTTGATACCAGTGTGAAAGAACCAACGAAAGACGTTAAAGATTCTGGAAAAAACACGCGTCGTTCAGATTTATCACTCAATATACCTCCAAGGCACGCACATTTCGGCAGTAGTCGAAGCGGGAAGGCTTCACTGCATTCTCCCGGTATCCCGTCCAATGGCGGGCCAACATCACGCGGAATTTTCAGAGGTTTAAGCTTTAAAAGAAAGGGTCCTCCTAATGGTGAAAGTAGCTCTCTTCTTCGTTCTGACGCAAACGCAGCACCACTTGAAAGTTCTGCTGGGTCAACTTTGTATGGGAAAAGATGTACGTCTCTTCCGGTTAAACATGGGTCAATTCCGTCCCCGTCTGTCAGTACGCCCATTTCGGCTAGAACGTATAGTGAACAACAGAAAGCACAGGTAACATATCCCCGACAGTTCGATTATTGCAAATTTGCATAGAGCTCGTTATGATCAGGCTCAAGTCTAAGACTATAAGTGGCAAAAATCAGTTGGTCGGGAAGGTTAAATGGGTCAAATTGGGTAAGTTACAAGGTCTTTTGCACTTTGTGTGACTTTCAATCAGTTTGACCCATTACCAATTTGGAAAAGTCGAGACGAGTCGGTCGGGACTTTGAAACAACTCGTCGGTCGAGTTGGACGTTGACTAACGTTGACTTTTAGTAATATGTACACACACACATAAATATATCAAACGTAAATATTTTATACATATGTGTAAGGCACAAAATCTGAGTATTAAAAATGTTAAAGCTATAACCAAATTTTGATCAAACTTGACTTTGACCTACTCAGACATGACTTAGACAGACTCAGACCGACTATGACTGAATTCGACCAGACTCTTTAGCGTTGACCGACTAAGTAGACGTTTTTGGGTGAAACGGGACGGGCTAGTCACCAAACTGACCAATCGGACGAGATGGCCGCAGTTTACAATACTGTCATTTCCCACTTTAGTTATACTTATATTTTTAATTCGTTAGGCCTGTTAGCAATAAAAGATAGCTCAAAGTCACTTCAAAATAATGTAACATGGCGTAAACTGTCACATGTAATGATAACATAAATTTCAAGTTTGTTGCTATTATCAATTTCTTCTTCAAATGTTAACCTGAAGGGTATGCAAGAACCAACTTTTTTACGAACATTGTTAGAAAATAAATTGAGATTTATACCTGCACACATTATGACCAATTTGTTTATATCGTCTCTCGTGCAGATAGGGGCGATGCAACCATCTGTCTCAAGGTCGCTCTCTGTGCCAGGAAGAAACATTGTTATCGTTAGGTCAATCTCGTTTGCTACCCGCAAGGACACCGATCAAATTACTAGTGTTGACGGTACGTTAAAACCATATAACATATTACAATTACCACTATTAGGTGCTACATTACTTTTAACTTGAAATAATTACCGTGTGTTAAATGAAGATCAAATCATTGATGTTCAAGTGGAAAACGACGAAGAGATCGATGAGGAGGAAGCCGTTTGTCGGATCTGTTTCGATACGTGTGATGAAGGAAATCAACTTAAGATGGAATGCAGTTGCAAAGGTGCACTTAGGCTTGTACATGAAGAATGTGCGGTTAAATGGTTTAGTGTTAAAGGGAATAAAAATTGTGATGTTTGTGGTCGAGAAGTCTCGAATTTACCAGTGACGTTGCTTCGTATGCCTAGTTACGTTCAAAGACAAACCGTCACGTTACAAAATCAACAAGGTCTTAATTCAGGAACAATAAGGTGCGTGTTTTTTAAATGTTATCATATTTTTGTGGTTTCGTCATATATACAAGGCAAATTAGTAAATTACACAAGAACGTATCAAATGTTACCTTTCTTTCTGTTATGGAATAAATGAGAAAGAAGTTTTCTTGTATGTGATAAGCTTGCTAGAAGTTGGTGTGTATGATCCCACTGACTTCTTAATCGAGTGATCAGATTTTAGATGATGTGGCAGCCATATGTGATGCCATGTCATCATAACCAGTGCCACGTCACCGGTTTACATGTTACAGGAGGTAAGATACATACAGTAGAAATTTTTGGCAAGTGTAATACATACAATGGAACTTTCTTTATTATTTTGACATATACAATAGCCAAAATGGTAAATTTGATACATTCTCAATGTGATTTGACCTAGATTGTAATTGGAAGATAAATAACAGAAATATTCAAGATGGCGTGCCTTATTTGGTTTATTTTATAGTCTGTTTTTTTATTTATTTAAACTTCTACATGTTAATGCAGTGCTTGGCAGGACTTTGTGGTGCTCGTTTTAATAAGTACGATATGTTACTTCTTTTTTCTCGAACAACTTTTGGTGAGTCATCTTGCTGTAAATAAATAATTGTGTCCAGTTTCAGGTTTCGTGTAGTTTTTTTTTTATTTTCTTTTTGTTTTTTTTTTTGAACTTTACTGTGTTCTTGTTTGCAGATCCACGATTTGAAAACTCAGGCTATTGTTATTGCCGCACCATTCTCTTTTACATTTGGCATTTTATCGTCTACATTTGCAGTTATACTAGGTACTTTTTTGTCTTAACATATACGAAGTATATTGGATGTCTTATATAATGTTGCAACACAATCTTATCCTAAATTCTTGTTACAATTACAGCGATCAAGGAGTATATTTGGACGTATGCAGCTCTTGAATTTGCACTTGTAGCTATAATTCTCCACGTATTCTATTCTTGGGTACGTTGCAATATTGAAAGCATTTTAAGACAATATAACGAAAAGTATTAAACCAGTCGGGATTTTGAAGTAGTCAGTCCCAACTAGGCCAAGTCGGTCAAAAGTCTCTGGTCAACATCAGGCTACATGTCAAATCGATCAAAAGTCAAATTTAATCGGTCAAAACCGGTCAAAGTTAGTCAAAATCGGTCGAACGAAAAAAAACAGTCGAATTGGTCAACTAGTCCCGCGAGTTTTACAATTTTGGTACATACATGTGTGTTAAATGGAATCATTAACAGGTTGATTTTGTTTGTTGCAGCTTCAGTTAAAGGCAATTTATGCAGTAATGCTATCGTCAGTTTTGGGGTTTGGAACAGCTATGACACTAAACGCTTTGTATATGCGTTACTTCGTTTGGCGAGCTCAAGTCCCTCGAGAGTCTAGCGCCGTTTAATGAGAGAACTATCATAGTTTTTATATGTATTGCGTAAATATATATCTCCTTCGATATTAGGGGTTCATGCATTTAATGGTCATTTGATGTGACCATTGAGGAAGAAATTTCAAAAAGTGTTTGTAAGCCAAAAAAGTATTTGTATCATGAAAATATTGTCTCCTTAATTGAGATCCATGATGTTTTTTCCTTTAAGAAAAGGAAATTTTGTAGGATATATGACTTTCAATGACCTGTAGGTGCAAAGAAGATGCTATTATAAGGATTTTCAAGAATATGCAAAAATGATACTTTTAATTTAATAATAAACTAAAATGGTTTAATATGCTATTTATTATAGACTTAAACTAATCCAATAACAAAGCAAATGGAACAAAGTTGAGTATAGTAGTTGACTTTGCATTTCAATTTCTAGATCTGAGATCATACTGTTGAGAATTGACTTTAGATAGTCAAATTTGTATTCAAGTCAACTCAAAGTTTTTGCCTTTTGAAGATGAATCATGTGCTGGATAGCATGTTCATTAATTTATACTCAGCTTGTTAGTTAGTTAATTATAAGTTTATAGTCCACTTGAATTCAAAGATGCAACCTTTTCTACTTTAAAAGGCATGCAATATTAGTTTCTTGACAGAGCACAAAATGTTGACTATTACAAGACTATGCAAAAAGATGTTCTTAGTACTATTATTTTTAGTACTATTCATGTTATCCAAAACCGAATGTTCAGACAACGTCCCATTGACCTTCATTCAGAGCGCTATCGCCAAAGGAGCTGGTAAATTTATCTCCTCAAACTCAAGTGTGTACGCACAAGCGTTTTGTGCTTTTTTTTTTTTTTTTTTGAAAGGCAAGGTTAGTTGTTAGTTGTTAGACTCGAACCTGGGTCACTCTCGAATCCATGAAACATGGATACCAATGAAGCAAGGCCTCATTGGCTTTTTTTTTTTTATGTGTTTATTAATAATTGTTTTTTGTGAGATGCAGTTTGTTTAGATGGAAGCCCACCTGCTTATCAGTTCGATAAAGGGTTCAGAGAAGGTTTTGATAAGTGGTTGATTCATATACAGGTTAGTCAATTAATAACTTATATGCTCATGTTTCCAACTTATAATCTCAATAAAGTATCTTAATTATATAAAATAAGATCACGTTAATTATAAAGATTTTAACCTCAAGGTGTTGGTGTATTGGTGATGACATGACTTCCCATAAGGGGGTGAGGGGTCAGGGGTTCGATCCCCATGAGCTGTAAAATAATTTCCCTTGAGGTTACCCGCCTGGACGTCTTGCGTTCTAGTCTCACCCGAGGGGATTTTATCACATGCAATGCGCGTACGGATTAGTCGTGGGGTTTCCTCCTGAGGGGTTGCATGACTGTAATGTTCGTACCCCGAAATGATCGGGTGGGTGGGTTCCGACATCGCGTTCGAATCCCGTCAGTGAATCCTAACTACCTTTCAAATAAAAAAGTATAAAGATTCTTCAAACGTTTTTTGTGGTTAGGGAGGAGGATGGTGTGAATCGACAAAAAGTTGTCTTTTACGTGTGAACAAGAGCAATGGCGTGGGTTCATCAAAACTTATGCAACAGTTTAATTTCACAGGAGTTTTTAGCAGTAAGCAAGAGTTCAATCCAGGTTAGTACCTAAGTAAGAAATATACTAAACACAAGATTTGAGTTTACATCTTTGCAGAAATAAAATATAAAAAAAAAAAAATTATATATATATATATATATATATATATATATATATATATATATATATATATTTTTTTTTTTTTTTTTTATATTTTCATACTCAGGCTTTTACAACTGGAATAGAGTCATCTTGAGGTATTGTGATGGAGCATCATTTACTGGGGACGTCGAAAAAGTTGACCCCGTAAGTCGATGCATATTCGAACTCCATAAACTATGATGATTTAATAATATTATTGATCTCTCATGCATTTTTTGAAAATCTTTAGGCTACTAATCTTCACTATAGAGGTGCAAGGATCTTTAATGTTATGCTGGATGAACTGCTCGCAAAAGGTCTTAATAAAGCATCCAGTATAAGCCTCCCTATCTATACATATACATATATACATGTGCATATATATATGTGTATGTTGTTTATGATGATGAGAATACGCTTTAAATCATGTTTGCCGGCGCTTTTAACCGGCTGTTCGTCAGGTGGATTAGCTGCTATATTGTATTGTGACAAGTTTCGAGCCATGTTGCCAGCAACTAGTCAAGTAAAATGTGTTCCAGATGCTGGTTTTTTTCGTTCACGTGTAATTTCACTTTTCCTACAACCCATCTTTTATTTTGTAAACAGTTTTAAAAAATGTTCTATTATTAATATGTTATGCATGAAATATTGTGGTCTCTAACAGGAAAGACATTTCTGGAAAATACCATTTCGAGAAGTTCTTCACAAAGATCGTTAAACTACATGTTTGTTCTCTCACATATAGATTTAATCAAGATGGAAGCACTTTTTTGGGGGAAGTGGGGGAAGTAATTTTATTTCGTTTTTTGAAAAAACTTTGTTCACGAACATTATAGATTAAATGAAAATATGAACATTTAAAAAAGACACTTTGTGATGAATGTCATTATTTTGGCGAGAAAACGCTCGAAGAAAAAAATAAAAACATTCAATGCATTGAATGTTTTGCTGCTGAGTTTTTTTTAAGGGTTTAGAAATTAGGGTTTAGAAATTAGGGGGTTATAATTTAGGATTTAGCTATTAGGGTTTAGAAATTAGGGTTTTTGGTTTAGAAATTAGGGTTTAGATTGAATATTTTAACACGAACGGTTTAGAGTTTAGGGTTTAGGGTTTGGGGTTTTGGGTTGAGGGTTTACGGAGTAAACCCGAAAACCCAAAACCCAAAACCCTAAACCCTAAACTCTAAATCGGGCTAAATTCGAAAAAAACACTTCACACAAGATGAAAACAAAACGATGCAAATAAACTCAGCAGCAAAACATTCATTGCATTGAATGTTTTTTATTTTTTTTCTTCGAGCGTTTTCCCGCCAAAATAATGACATTAATCACAAAGTGTCTTTTTTAAATGTTCATATTTTCATCTAATCTATAATGTTCGTGAACAAAGTTTTTTCAAAAAACGAAAAAAAAAAATGTTATGTGGTCACGTGCAGTGCACGTGCCATTTATGTGCAGGTCAAACTAATCGGGTCAACTCATCGTTCAGCTGTTCAAAATACAATAGGCGGGAAGAGAGCTTGGTTAGCTGGGTTGTTGTAACTGAATCGTAAACAGAATTGTTAGTTGTTGATATAAGGATCTGTAATCAATTGTATAGTTAGGTTTTCAATTGTACTCTTTCTCTCTAATTGTACTCTGTTCTTAATATTAATAAACATCCCCAATTTCAAGTCTCAAAGCTTAATTCTTGTTTATAGCTTTCAGATTGAGATTCAGTGATTCCTCGATTCGATTCAGGATTCAGGAATTACATATCAATTGGTATCAGAGCGATTTCTTGGGCTTGATATCGAATTCGCAGCAAATTCAACAATGGTGGTCTCTACTAGGGCAAGTTCCGGTGAAGATGACAACGCTTTCGAATTGTTACGATCTACAGTTTCCGAATTAAGTCAAGATGTGTTAGCAATTACTGGCAAGTTAGATGATGTGATCTTGCAACAGAAATATCTCTCAACAGAGATGCAGAAGTCCAAGAGTGGTGAAGGAGTTAGCCATAGAAGTACACAAATGTCAAGATTCACAAAATTAGAATTTCCAAAATTTGAAGGAGATGATGTGAAGGAGTGGCTGTATCGTTGCAATCAGTTCTTTGTAGCAGACAGAATTGATGAAGAGGAGAAGGTGAGGTTAGCTTCAATTCACCTGTATAAGAGGGCATTAATGTGGCATCAGCAATTCGTTAAAACACATGGAGAAGGAGTGGGCAGTTTATGCTGATGCTGTTCAAAGAAGGTTTGGACCTACAATTGAGGATCCATTGGCTGAACTCAAAAATCTAAGGCAAACAGGATCTTTACAGTTGTATAATGATGAGTTTGAGCAATTGATGAATAAAGTGGAGGTTAGTGTTAAACAGTCAATTAGCTTCTACTTGGCTGGCCTGCAAAAGGATATACAACTTCCTATTAGAATGTTCAAGCCTCACACCTTAGAAGATGCTATGGGGTTGGCAAGAATGCAAGAAGAAACTATAGCTGCCACTAAGAGAAGGTACACCCCTTTACTTCCAACCCCTAAAGTGAATGCAATGAACACTAGCAACTCAAGATTTACTGGACATTGGAGTGGGGTCAAAGATGTGAATCATGGTGGGGAAAATAATCAACTAGCATTAATGCCACCAAATTACAACAGTACATCAAAAAGTCACACACCAACAGGTGGCAGGAAGCAATTGACACAAAAGGAGATAGATGAAAAACGTGCTAAACATCTATGCTTCTATTGTGACCAAAGGTATACTCCAGGTCACAAATGCAGTGGCCAGTTATACTCTCTAGAAGTGTTGGCTTGTACTGAAGAAGAGATGGAAGAGTGTGATGGTGTTCAAGACTTTGAGGCAGTGGTGGATGATGATCACATGTTGCCCAACAGTGATCAAGAAAGGCCATTAATTTCCTTAAATGCACTGACTGGAACTGATACATATCAGACTATGAGAGTTGTAGGGTATATGCAGAAGCAAGTAGTCAATATCTTGATTGACTCTGGAAGTACCCATAATTTTCTTGATTTGCACACTGCTAAGAAGTTAGGTTGTCAATTTAGGAATACAGAGCCCATGATGGTATTTGTTCCAGGTGGGAACAAGTTGGTTAGTTCAAATGCTTGTGTACGATTTAGTTGGGTCATCTGTGGCCAAGTTTTTGTTAGTGACATGGTGTTAATTCCATTGGGTGACAGTGAGATGGTACTTGGTGTTCAATGGTTAAAAACCTTAGGAGACATTAAATGGAATTTTGAAGAGTTGAGGATGTCTTTTTTGTAACAACCCAACCCGTTAACCTTCCGAAAATGTACCACAATTTTTTTTTTCCGGAACAGTTGATCTGGACGGCGTCCAGCACTTAAGACTGGGACGGCGTCCAGCCATCTGGGACGGCGTCCAGATGTACTAAAACATTCTGATCAGTTTTTCGAACACACGCGGGCGAAAACCCGCTTCCCGACACTTTTAAACCGAAACACTTCCACAATAGATTACAATAGTTTAAACTAAGAGTTTTTCACAATAAAAACCGAGTTTTACGACACCGGGCCCACATCGACCCAAAATACCACAAGTGACTATTTCGACCCATTAGTTTATACAAAACATAGACCGAGCATGGGATTGGGGACACGCTACCCAATCCTAATCAAAACTCCAAAAGCAAGTCTTCTAAAGCAAACTACGCAAGTCCACTAGTCCCCGCGCTTACCCGAGCCACCGCATCCGTGCAATCTATAAAAATGTAAACAAAGAGAGGGTAAGCTAACGCTTAGTGAATGATAATATACTACATACATATATATGTATAAAATGGACACGCCACACAAATATCAAATACCGCATACCGAAGCATCCATGTATAAGGCAACTACACTAAGCATACCGTACTACCTCTAAGCAACAAGCTAAAGATATCACAAAGTGTAAGTTCACCAACGACGATGTGAACAACGCCAATAAGCTACACCCGGAGGGTTAGCTACAACACAACAATACATTAATATATAACAATATAAAACGAATAAGATTAACCCCTTAACCCATTACCGAATACCAAACGCCACAATGAAGATTGGCCGAATTACACGAGCCTTAGTAATCCGAAACCACAAGAGATTACTATCTTCACAACATCGAGGTTGGCCGAACTACACGAGCCTTAGTAATCCGAAACCACACGAGATTACTACCTCAATAAGATGACCGAACTACACGAGTCGCCATGAATCCGAACTACACGAGATTCATTTCCAATAAGATGACCGAACTACACGCGTCATCGTGAATCCGAACTACACGAGATCCACTTCTCCAATTCAAAACCCACGGTCACGGGATTATAAAATCCACCACATCGGGGTTATCCACATCACAACAATATCAACCCTTCGCCATTGGGGTTATATACTCCACATCACAAACACGTGTAATAACGTACATACGAAACGTGTACCTCGCCAAAGGTGGTCAACCAAAACGCACAACCGTGCCAATTGGACCTAAACGCAAGTCCATCAAATCCATCTATATGTGAAGTGAGCTCTATAACCGAGAACCACTTCACCCGACCCGCACCCATCCTACACATACATATGCACATAGGATATTAACACTCACCTTGTCGCCTTGAAGAATGCTTCCAAGTAATCCGCAACTCGTCAATGGAAAGTACCTATTCCATTATCACAAATTCAACAACACACTTAGATTGGATTTACAAACCAACCCAATTTGACACTTAGTGCAAATTCGACCCAAATGCACCTCCAAGTACAAACCGCGCCCAAACTAACCAATATCCACTAACACGAGTGAAAATAGTCCTAACACACCAATTAAACCCGAACACAAGTGTTAAACACGTGTCATACCCATTTTGACACCAAAACCCTAATTTTGACCCATTTCAAAATTAGTTAGCCAAACTCACCCAAAAGAGTTTCAACACTTCCATAATCACTAAACCTAGTGATTAAATTCAAGATCAAACCCTAAACAAGGCTAAAACGTCAACCAACCCAAAACCCGCCAAGTGACAAGATTAACAAGTCACCATGAACCTACTTCATCATCTAAAAGGGTTTCACAACAATCTAGCTCAAAACCCTAACTTGAACATCAAATCTAACAAATGAAATTCGGAGTTTGAGCTTACCAATACCACCACAACGTAGCTAGGAGCGAGATGAACAACTTTAGAACCCGAGCTTTTGCGAGAATCCGACTCCTTCTTCTCCAAATCCACCCCTCTCTCTCTCTAAAACCCTTGCTCTCTCACTAAAAATGGTTAAGAGTGTTTTGTTGGTGAAGATAGGGTTGAATGAGCTCAACCTTTGCCCATTTGTGGCTTAAAACAGGCCACCATGTGAAAAGACCAACATACCCCTCTAAAAATCTTGAAATCCCACAGCTGGCCCTACAGACACATGGGACAGCGTCCCAATTCTTGGACGGCGTCCCGTCCTTCTTTGCTGGACGGCGTCCCGAAGGTTTGGACGGCGTCCCGAATAACTAAAATGTCAGAAACAGAAATAGGGTCTTACACTTTTGTGTACAAAGGCAAGAAGTTGGAATTAAGGGGTAAGCATAGGATGCCATCTCAAGTTAAAGAAGGAAAAGATTTGAGTAAAGCTTTGTCACAACCCACTGTACAATGCAATGCTATGTGTGTTTACCCTGCAGCCCTTTGGAATATAGAGACAAAGGTGGGGCAGCCACATGACAAAGGTACAAATAACTGTGCTGCAGTTAAAAACCTTTTAGATGCATTCCAATGTGTATTTGCTGTACCCAATAGTTTACCACCCAAACGTACCTTTGATCATAGAATCCCCTTAAAACAGGGTGCCCCACCCATTAACATTAGGCCATATAGGCACCCACCTAGTCAAAAGGATGCCATAGAAAGCATGGTACATGAATTGTTGGAAACAGGTGTCATTAGAGCTAGTCAAAGCCCTTATTCTGCTCCTATTGTGATGGTTAAGAAGAAGGATGGGTCTTGAAGGATGTGTATTGACTATAAGGAGCTAAACAAGCATACAGTTAAAGATAAATTTGCAATCCCAATTATTGAAGAGTTGATAGATGAATTAAGTGGATCCTGTTACTTCTCTAAATTGGATCTCAGGTCTGGATACCACCAAATCCGTATGTATGAAGATGATATTGCTAAAACAGCCTTCAAAACACATGAAGGTCATTATGAATTTTTGGTGATGCCATTTGGGTTAACAAATGTACCTTCTACATTTCATGCCTTAATGAATGATGTCTTTAAACCTTTTTTAAGGAAGTTTACATTGGTATTTTTTATGACATTTTGGTGTATAGTCCAAACTTGGAAACTCATTTGGAACATTTGAAATTGGTACTCACTACTATGCAAAGGCATCAGCTTTATGCCAAGCTGTCTAAATGTGTGTTTGCTAGTCATGAAGTGGAGTACTTGGGTCATGTTATTTCAGCTCAAGGGGTATCTACTGACCCCACAAAAATTGAAGCTATGGTGAAGTGGCCAACACCAACCAATTTGAAGCAGTTGAGGGGGTTCCTGGGTTTGACAGGATAATATAGGCGATTTATCAAGAATTATTCTATGATCAGTTTGCCTCTAACCAAGCTATTGAAAAAAGATGCCTTTGTGTGGTCAGAAGAAGCAACTCAGGCTTTTGAGACATTAAAGTTAGCAATGTAGGAAGCTCCAGTACTTAAACTTCCAAATTTTGATCAACAATTTATTCTTGAAACTGATGCCTCATGTATAGGTATTGGAGCAGTGTTGCACCAAAATGGCCATCCTATAGCATACTTGAGCAGAACTTTGTCCAATAGGCATCAAGGGTTGTCTACTTATGAGAAGGAATTCATGGCAGTGATATTAGCTTTGGAAAAATGGAGGGGCTATTTACTTGATAGGCATTTTGTCATCAAAACTGACCACATTAGCTTAAAGTATCTGCTTGACCAAAGAATCACTACTCCTACACAGATGAAGTGGTTACCCAAGTTAATGGGGTTTGATTATGAGATTGTATATAAAAAAGGGAGTGAGAATGCTGCTGCAGATGCTTTGTCTCGTGTCCAGGGTATTGGTCAACTTTTCCAGATTCAGTTGACTAGCATAAGTCATGATTTGCAGGCACAAATAACTAAGAGTGTGGAAGGGGATAATGATTTGCAGCAGATCATTTCAAAGATGAATGCAGACCCAACTCAAGTGAAACATTACTCATGGCAAAATGGTATCTTGTACAGGAAAAATAAAGTAGTGATTGGGGCAGACAAGGCATTGAGGTTGACATTACTTAAACACTTTCATGAAGAGGTTATCTACTTGTTTCTATTGGAACCATATGAGGAAGCATGTAAGAGACTATGTGAGAGCTTGTGATGTGTGCCAAAGATGCAAACCAGAGCTCACTCAAAATCCAGGTTTGCTGCAACCACTACCCATTCCCAATCGAATTTGGTCTGAAATTTCAATGGATTTTGTTGAAGGTCTACCCAAATCTGGTGGCAAGGATGTCATATTTGTGGTGGTGGATAGATTGAGTAAATATGCTCACTTTATTCCCTTAGCTCATCCATTTACTGCTTCTCAAGTGGCAATGGCATTTGTTTATAATGTGTACAAGCTTCATGGGCTGCCATCAATCATCATTAGTGATAGGGATAAAATCTTCACAAGTTTATTTTGACAGGAGTTTTTTAAGTCCCTTAATGTCAGTTTACATCTCTCTACTGCATACCATCCACAAACAGATGGTCAAACAGAAGTAGTCAACAGGAGCATTGAATGCTACTTGAGATGCATGACAAGTGAGCAACCTAAGCAATGGATTCGTTGGTTATCTCTAGCTGAGTTTTGGTATAACTCAAATTTTCATACAGCCATTCAAACTACTCCTTTTGAGGTGGTGTATGGCAGTCACCACTATCAACCACTACATATGTGCCACACCATAGTAGAGTGGAAGATGTTGACAGAAGCTTAGTGGCTAGAGAAAATGCCATTGCATTATTGAAATTTCACATAAAAAGGGCACAAGATCGTATGAGGTATTTTGCTGATCAACACAAAACAGAATGTGTGCTGCAGGTTGGTGATTGGGTTTATGTGAAATTGCAGCCATTTCGTCAAGTGACTCTAAGGGGGGCAGCATAACATAAGTTTTCCCCTAAATTCTATGGCCCATTTCCCATTTTGCAAAAAGTTGGAGAAGTTGCCTATAGGTTGCAGTTGCCTCAATCAGCAATGGTACATCCAGTCTTCCACGTGTCACAACTGAAATTGCACAAAGGGGAAGTTCCTGCTCACATAGGTACCATGCCACATTTGGATGCAAATGGGTTAATTGCAGTTCAACCCATGAAGGTTCTTGAAAGGAAGATGGTCAAACGTGATAATCGAGCAGACATTCAATTTTTGGTTCAATGGCAAAATGGGTCAATTGATGATGCTAACTGGGAACGAGCTGAAGAATTGCTGTTGCGATTTCCAGATTTTGATTTCAATTCTTGTGGTCAAGAATAATTTCAAGGGAAGGGGATTGTTATGTGGTCAAGTGCAGTGCACGTGCCATTTATGTGCAGGTCAAACTAATCGGGTCAACTCATCGTCCAGCTGTTCAAAATACAATAGGCGGGAAGAGAGCTTGGTTAGCTGGGTTGTTGTAACTGAATTGTAAACAGAATTGTTAGTTGTTGATATAAGGATCTGTAATCAATTGTATAGTTAGGTTTTCAATTGTACTCTTTCTCTCTAATTGTACTCTGTTCTTCATATTAATAAAAATCCCCAATTTCAAGTTTCGAAGCTTAATTCTTGTTCATAGCTTTCAGATTGAGATTTAGTGATTCCTCGATTCGATTCAGGATTCAGGAATTACATATCAAAATAATTTGCTTCCCCCTTCCCCCAAAAAAGTGCTTCCCTCTTGATTATGACCCTATATATATATATATATATATATATATATATATATATATATATATATGTTTGTGAATGCAGTTTATACATATTAAATTGCTAGTTCTGATAATGTCCATAATTTTGGCTGTAGAATTCTGAGATTAATTTGCCTTCCTCGTGCACATCAAAGATGAAACCTGGCTTGGTAAGCTCTTTATCACTAGCCCATTTGCTCAAAGAAGAGTACAATTTGACTTTTGAGGTCAAACAAACTCGATATATAGTTTCAAAACTGGTATTATCATTTAAAGTATGAGTAAAAATTTGGAAACAATATTAAGCTTTGTAATGAAGAATTGGGTCATGGTTATTAGAAGGGTATAACCTAGATTTAATGCTTATAAGTTCGAATCTGAAAAACAGAAGGTTGACCTCAGAAGTCAAACTAATGTCTTTTCTTGTACTGTATTGGAACTAACAATTTCAATGCTATTGCAGTGCTATTATCCACAATTTATTTTGCCAGAAGTTAAGACACCGGTGTTTATCATAAACTCAGCTTACGATTCATATCAGGTTTGTCAATTGTCATCTTTATGTGTGTGATTTTGGTGTACTGTGTCATACTCATTTATAAGTGTGTGATGATTGTTGACTTTTATTGACTCTAATATTTTGACTCAATGCTGAATTCAAGATACAAAACATCTTAGCACCAGTGAAAGCGGATATACATTAATTCATGGTCTGCATGCAAGTCGAATATATCAAACTGCTCTCCTACCCAACTCAAAAGATTGCAAGGTCTTTTGAAAAAATATCAAATGCATTAATGAGTTGTACATTACACAATAACATACATTGACCTTCTGAGAACTTTTTTTTTTTTTCCTTCAGATTTTAGGTCTGATTTTATAAAGACGTTGAGATCAGCACAGGGTAATTCCAAATTTAACTCCACGTCAAGAGGCATGTTTATAAATTCTTGTTATTCACATTGCCAAACAGGAAATCAAATTAATTGGCTAGGAGAACCTGCTTCAAAGTTGGATAACAAGGTAACCGTTGCTTCATCCCAATTTTGACTTTTGAAGTCAAACACTGTACTCTTCAATCCTAAAAACTAAATACCATCTGGTAACAAAACGAATCCTGATACTAGTATCCTAGTGTAGTATATATGGTGTACCGTGTAAAGTTTAGTGTTGCTGATCATTATAAGATTAAAAAAACTAATTAATTTGTCGAAGTTTAATGTAAGTTGGAGTATTTGACTACTAAAGTCAAAGAAAGTCTTATTTTGAGTTGAGGGAGTATTTGTTTGGTTTTATATTTTTAGTGCTGATGTAGTTCTAATATGATGTGCAGGCCATTGCTGAGGTAGTCAAGTGACTGGTTTTATGAAAGAAACACAACTCAGTTGATCGACCGCCAGCATAAAGTGCCACAACAATGCTAATATGCAT
This sequence comes from Rutidosis leptorrhynchoides, assembly GCF_046630445.1. Lineage (NCBI taxonomy): Eukaryota > Viridiplantae > Streptophyta > Magnoliopsida > Asterales > Asteraceae > Rutidosis > Rutidosis leptorrhynchoides. The sequence goes on from NC_092337.1 coordinate 426,483,776, forward strand.
ACAGAAACATGTAACATTTCTAGATATTTTAGTTTCATAAATGGTTAATCAATAAGTAATAACACTCCTCTATGTTACCAAGAACTGTGTAATAATATGCATACAGAAACAAGTAATAACGATAACGATATATATTATTATTGAATTATTGAAATATAAGGGAAGTACAACATAGAGAAAGTAATAGACAAATGTAGTGTGACTACTTAAATGTTGGATAACAATTGTGACAACTGAAGTGAAGGCCCATAAACCAGCACACTTTTATAAACATGGCGAAAAGATGATCTAGTGTGACTACTTAAACATCGAAGTTTGACATGCCTCACGAACACGCAAATCAGTTTCATAACTATAACGACATTGATTATATCCCAATCAGCACTTTAGTGGCATGAATACAGTTCCTATCAGCAAAAGTGCCAAGGATATCACCTGAGTTATTCAAGATTTCAAGATGCAAAAGTATACCAAATATATAAATTTAAATGTAAATAATAATATACATCAATATTTGAGAAGAAATCTCTAACACATATATGATGCTTAACTGTTCTATGAAGCCATGTTTATATGTTTGTAACAATCGCCGTTCAAATATTATTAAGAGAGGATCATATCAGCTTGTTGAGCCTTTTAACCTTCTAAATATGATAAGTGAGTAAACGCATTGTTTGTTGATGATTTTAGGGACATCTAACAATAATATATCAAGGGGTTGCGCCCTCTTGTGGGGGTCAAGGGGCAGAAATCTTTGCGGGCTTCTAGGGGGAAATAACTCGATACTCTCGGCCAATAACGCGTAGCTTAGTTGGTAATGGCCAATGAGTGGAGGCATTTTGCCACAAATAAGCAGAAGTCAGGGTTTCGATCCCCGCCACACCCATAGTCACAATCGCCGAGTGAGTCAGATATGTCCTCCACACTATCGAATTGGCATCTGACTGTGGGCCAGTTGAGGTTGCCGGTCATCAACCTTTTTTTTGCCACAAAACTCGATACCTTCGAATTTTCCGCCAAAATGAATGATTACACCCTTACGTTTTAACTGCCAAAACTAACTGAATTATGATTTCATTTATTTTCGGTTGTTTGCTTTCCAATATAATATACAGAAATATACAAACTCTCTAATACTGAATTTTGTGTTTCGTTACCAATAACACAAATCTTTGTTCTTGTCTATCCCTGTAAAGATTTTGTGAACGTAGGCATCAATTGAGTGAAAATACTTCATGGAGAAAGTATTCACACGATTCAAGAACGATCCGAATTCTTACCAAATTTCTAACACAAATCATATTAGGTTACTACTCCATTTTCGCCAAAATACACAATATACAAACACCATTACAAGTTTTTTTTTTTTTTTTTTGAAAGGCAGACTCACACACCCACCTATTATTATACTAGAACGAATATATACATCATGAAATGTCCTAAAGCAGGACTCGAACCCTCAACCTCAAGGTTGTAAGGGTGACCTCGATACCACTAACACATTGGCTCTTTGGTAACACCATTACAGGTTATCCGATTTGTTGTTGACACTAATTATCGTGATATGCCTCATGATTTCTATTGCGTGTTTTGTCATTTCCTGCACATAATGTCACCAATAAAATATCGTAGCAAAGGTGAAGTGAACACAGAGGCTACATATAATGGTCGTAGTATTTGCCTTTGATAAAATAAACATTAAACTTTGTGTATAAAATGATCATTCGATCATTCGTACACTACTTATCACATTATATACATACATATTAACATATACATATATGTGGGATTGGATATCATTCTAGTATATGTGAGCGGTGAGCCTTGTTGCTATAGGAGTCGTTCCAAGCCACTTATTTGTAGAAGGCAAGATTCAATTTACATTATAGCAAGTTTGTATCCGCACAACAATGAGGTCATGAGGTGTCGATAGAGATTGTGGTTTAACATGGTTTTTAAGACTTATGATTAAAAAAGTGGTGTGTGATTTTGTCATGGTGGTACAGAATGATCAAAGTGAAACTGCAGATCATATGTATTACATACCATAATACTAACACCGAAATGGACAAAAGTTTAGACGTCATATTACATTAAACAAATGTAATACAACCAAAGTATCGGCCCTGCCCCTTCGGTTCGAAATAATAATGTATGTTTAAGAATATGCGCCATGGTCAGCAATTTTGTATAAACCTAACATTGAAATTCTACTCGAGTATTTTTCCTATATAGTTTTAGAAGACGATTTCACCATAAATGATTTGCACTTGTCAATCCACAATCTTTGGTAATGAGATCGGAGTCCCAGACAATATCTGACCAATCAGCGGTGACTCAGATGCTCGCGAATGGCGTCCTCCCAAAACCGCCTGTTGTTTTTCACGATACGTTGCCCAAGTGACCAAATATAGCCCCGATATGATCAATAATCCTCCTACAATGCTGTTCATAAAATGAATAGTCAGAATACAAATGTGCAGATTATTTTGAGATAAACTTAACTGTCTTTTCACATGCTATGTATGAAAATTGCAACACTTGAATTGAATCTAAGTGTAGTTTATCAACGTACTAATCATACGAAAGGGAAGCTAACGTACCTTCCCATATATATCGGGCTTCCAAGGAAAAGTCTAGACAAAAAAGCAGATGCAGCCGGTTGAAGTGGATTGTAAAGTGCAACCAAAGCGGGTCCCAGGATCTTGTTTGACCAAGTCAGAAGTCCATAATTTAATGCAGATGCAATGGTTCCCTGAAAGAAATCAAATAACGAAATCAAGTTTTATTACTTCATACAAAATTTTGCAAACTGATTTTAGTTTCCTAAAAACGTGAAATGTAGGTCAGATACAGATATTGTACTATTTGCAACTTATTTTAGGTGCAGACACAAAAATAACAGAAAACGTTGCCAAACAAGACCAAATAATATACTTAATTCTTTTTTTTAATGAGTTTGAACTCGGCTACTTTTAATGATTGAAATTTATGAACATGAATAACAATACATATTGGTGATGGTGTAATAAACTAAAGAACTATTAGTTTATTATATAGTTACATGACACATATTTCATTATAACTGTGCAACAGAAGGCCGATAACATAGTTGAAGAAGGCTATTGGCCATTAACAAAAAGTTTTAGACACTTTTAATAATGACAAATCAGAATAACTTTCCTCACAATTTCAAATGTAGTGATGATTAGAGGCAAGTGTTGAAAAACTTACTAAGAAAAAATATGTTCAATTATCATAAACTTACAGCATAAAGTACTGCCCAAAACTCAGATTCAGTCAAACTCCAGTCTGTTGACTCGCTGTTCATGACAAACGCTGTCGAGACCAAAAAAATAACACCAAACAAGTACGAATATGCTGTAACCGATAGGCTTGCAGGATACCTAGCCAATACTGGAGCCTGAATTGATTGTATAGTACAAACCAACATCAGAAATAGTTACCAAGAATATTATACAACCTCTTTGATATGTATAAAAACAAAATTTAAATGATTATACATATAAAGTATCAGACTTTATACCTGAATAGCTAAAAAGGCTGCCATGCACATGCAATTCCCTATTAAGCATAGCACACCAAGGTGCCAATTGTCAAACCCTAGACCCAAAAACATAGACAATAACCATCCAGCTGGTTCGGGTTGACCCTTTGCACTAATTTCGTTATGTATTGAAAGATCATTTTCTAAATATCCGAAAACAACAGGTCCACGAAACATAACCATGAAGATGGCACCGCACACACAAATGAATGTACCTCCAACTTTAACCTGACCTTCAGTTCTGAGTAAATTCACCGTTTCTGTACTGCAAGATGAACTACTTCATATGGACTCCAAAATATATAAAGATAGAAACAATATACAGTATAGATTATAGAACCTGCGTATATGTATTGTTCTGTATGTAGAGGTGGCATAACATTTGTAAATGAAAATGAAAAGAAATTATGTTTTGAACTGACCCCATTATTGTAGCAAATATAAACGTGAAGACGGGAATTGAAGGTTGTACAGCTGCAGCATATGTTGGAGTTGTGTAGCCAAGACCAAAAAGAAACAAAAGCTGATTCCCAAATATCCTAATTCATTATCAAGAAATTTTTTAAGAAATCATAAATTAACAGAACAAAAAACACAACTTTAAGCAGAATAGCATAGATTAAAACGAGACAACAGTTTACACTCGCATAAGAAACATAACAATAATCACAATCATTATAAAGAAGGATTTTCAAACAGATTGAAAGATTGTGAACTTACCCGGTTAAACCAAGAAAGAAGAATGACATGAGAAAACGCCTATTGATAGGTGGTCTAGTTTTCCTACAAAATAACGAATAATAAACCAACTTTAAGTTGAATCATCACTTACTTTCAGTTAATATACACCTGTTCTTTTGCAGGCAAACAATAATTCAAAATGTTATACTTAACATATAGATCAATATGCTAAACCATCATGGACCTAAAGGTTACCACATACGCAGAATCACATTATCTTCGTCACTTTAAAGCACATTTCACTTGATATCAAAGGTACATTCATATACTCACAAATATGTAACTAAAATCCGTGATTCAGCATATGACATAAAGGGTAAACGGAATAGGTTTTTACTGTTTACGTTATCTGGGAACAAATTAGGATGCGTTTGATAAAACTGAATGATTAAGCTCTGAATAATCTGAATGATTCAAAGGCTCTGAATAAATTTGATTTTGATTTAAAAAAGTTGTTTGATTATTGTTTTGAATAAACATTATGAATGAGATAAAATTACCTTATTAGCATTTTATATGTATTAAAAACTCAATATACTTGTTTCATAAGTGTTCTAGATATATTTAAGTAGGATATTACAGAAAATTTAGGTCCTTAATGGTTAAGAGATTGTTTCATCTCTGAATGGTTAAACACTGAATTTTCTGAAACCATTCAGCATCATACAGCATCATATTTCATTCAGATGTCAAAAACAAACGCGTTGAATACTGAATGATGAGGCATTCGGTGTTGAACCATTCCATTAAGAGATAAACAAACACACAATTACTTTGCGGTCTAAACAGATTATCAACTGATGTTCTGTTAGAGCTTAATGGAGGCCAACCACAACACCATTTTGTGATGGTTACTCAGCAAATTACATGAACAGCATAGATGTTGAATTTCTAATTTACACGCACACACATACATATACATGTATATATTATATAGATATATAATATAATAGGAGTATCTAATGAAAATTAAGATCTGAGAAACGTGAACTAACTTTTCACGAAAATAAGCGATGGGAGCAAGAATAATTAGGGCAAGTACATCACGATACACACAGAAAACAAGGCGGCTAACACCAAAATTTAGGGCAACTTTAGTTATCACGTGAGATCCACCAGCAAATAGTTGCACCATTGTCATCGCTGCATGTGCTCGCCGTGCTTCTCCGCCGGCAACACCACTGCTGCCGCCAACCGCCATCACCAATGCAACTCACAAACACACAAATTTGAAAGTACAAAATTAGCTTCGATCGATCAGGCAGGATAGTTGTTGGAGAAAACGATGATCGATCGATCGATCGATCGATCGAATCAATCGATTTTAAATCTGGAAATAAATAATTAATTAATTAATACAGTATAATTCAACGCATTTGAAACGGAAATGATGTTATTATTATTATTGCGTTAACAATTTGGGGATCTTTATTAAAATTAGGTTAAACTGAATTTATTCAGCTGGTGGTTATAAAACCCAAATCCCAGAGAGTTAACGACTAACCCTCTCGGTTAACGGGTGGGTTTGTATACTTAACAAAATTTAGGGATGTCAACATAAGTCAATAGTTCAAGCGATAACTAAAAGAAAGGGTGCATGAACAAATTAAAATATAAAGATTTTTACATGTGAGGAGATTGAATTATTAGGTGAAAAATAGTTTGAGAAAAAAACATATAATTTAACTAAATCAAATATATAATTTTTTATTCACATATACAAATGCGTTTGTGAACATGCGAACATTTCAGATAATTTACAATTAAACATGTAATATGTGATTGTGAATATTTGTTTGCCAATAATATAAGCATTAGATGATATTTATATGTAATCTGTTGAATAAAAATGCATATAAACCATGTGTTAAAAATTTCTCGCACTTCTCACTCTTTTTATGATTCTCGTTTGAACCTGCATGTTAACATAAAAACCATAATCAGATTTAAAATTTATATATTTTAATATATATACCTTGTCTCTCATTACAAGCAAGGTTGCAAAATTTGCAATTCGATGAGTAACCGGTCGGGACATTTGAAGGAGTAATTGGTAATTCGAAAATTAATCGAATTGTGCTTTTTATACATTTAAATTTCAAAATTATATGTGTAAATATATAAGAAAACCATAAACATAAACTTTAACATGATTTTCTAAATTCGTTCATGTTATTCAGAAACTCTAGAATTCTAGTTTAAATTGTGTTAAAATGCTAACCAATGCTGACTTTGACCGATTTGATCATCAAATTCGATTTAGACCTATTAACCGACGTTGACCAATTAATTAAACGGATTTTAGAAAATCAGATGGGACTGCTCTTAAAATGAGTAATCGGGAATTAATCGGGAGTAATCGGGGATTAATCGGGAGTAATCAGGATTTTTTACAACAGTGATTATAAGTGTTAATTATTAACTTTTAAAGGTCTTTCTTTTTTGAATTTGACTGTAATTTTCTTTATTTATGAAAGGACCCGTTCATATACATTATAAACGATTCACAATAGTTGATTACATCGCGAGGTATTTGACCTCTATATGATACGTTTTACAAACATTGCATTCGTTTTTAAAAGACAAACTTTCTTTACATCTAAAATTGACGGCATGCATACCATTTCATATTACATCCAACTATAATTGACTTAATATTAATCTTGATGAACTCAACGAATCGAATGCAACGTCTTTCAAAGTATGTCATGAATGACTCCAAGTAATATCCTTAAAATGAGCTAATGCACAGCGGAAGATTTCTTTAATACCTGAGAATAAACATGCTTTAAAGTGTCAACCAAAAGGTTGGTGAGTTCATTAGTTTATCATAATCAATCATTTTCATAATAGTAATAGACCACAAGATTTCTGTTTATAAATATATGTACACTCGCAAGTGTATAAAAGTATTCTATAAGTTGTAGGCACCCGGTAACAAGCCTTAACGTTCATGTTTTACCCTCTGAAGTACACCAGATCAGGTGTGTTTAAAATAACCTCGAAGTACTAAAGCATCCCATAGTCAGGATGGGGTTTGTCAGGCCCAATAGATCTATCTTTAGGATTCGCGCCTACCGTACATAGACAAATAGTTTAATGTTACCAAGCTAAGGGTATATTTCTGGTTTAAACCCACATAGAATTAGTTTTAGTACTTGTGCCTATTTCGTAAAACATTTATAAAACATCGCATGTATTCTCAGCCCAAAAATATATATAAAAAGGGAGTAATGAAACTCACAATACTGTATTTCGTAGCAATTATGTATATGACGGAACTGAACAAGTGCAGGGTTTGTCTCGGATTCACGAACCTATATTAAGTATATATATTTATATGTTGGTCAATATCTGTCTAACAATTTAGGTCAAGTCGTAGTGTATCACAATCCTAATGCTCGAGACCGACATGCAAAAGTCAACAAAAGTCAACTTGACCCAAAATGACTTCCAAAATCTATACATGTTTATTATATAACTTATATATAGTCGTTTTATATATTTAAATATATTTATCAGATCTTATTATACTAAATAATACAAGTCATTTATTAATAAATAAAAATTTATATTTAAATTCATATATGATAAAAATATACTTTTATATATCTCAAGTAATAAAATTTATAAAATTCACTTGATATCATAAAAATATAGTGGTATGTATTATTAATGTAATTATATTACGTGTGGTAAAAATATCTTTGTACGCATAATTATTTGATTAAATAATATTGATAATAATAATAATGATACAAATAATAAAATGATAGTTTCAATAAAAATATTAATTTTTAGTAATAAAGATAATTTTAGTAATAACATCAACTGATAACAATTATAATAATAGTTTTAATAATAATATTAAAATTAATAATAATTCAGTTGGCCATATCTTTTAATCCGTTCATCGAACCCACACGATTTCAAATGAAAAGTTATTAATTTTTCTTTAGTTTTTTAACGACATGCATATCATATACCTTATCTCAGTAGCATATGTATCAAATTCGTGATTTATCATAAACTATTTAACGATGAAACTAAGCATACAAACATGCATAATCATATGTACTCGAGCACTAGTCAGGGATACACTATGAATATAAAAAAATATAAGATATGAATGCTCACGTATCAATATTGTGATTCAATATTGCAGGAAAGTACGTAGACGCAACGAAAATGATAAACGTTAGGTTGACCTCACGAGCAATACCCTCGAACAATACCCATAACCTCCATAGCTATAACCCATGATTTCCTTAGCTCTATCCCGTTTGAAAACTTATTTTGAAATCGTCTGAATATAACTCCGTCGTAGTATTTTATGTATACTAATAATATCTTGAAATAATACTAAGTAAATATATATATGTAATTCGATTGAGAGAGTTTAGAGAAATATATTTTTAAGTTTCTATAAAATAATGAAATCTATTGAATTCTATTTATAATAGATTTTTGAATTATTAAAGTGAATTATTAAAGTATGAATTATTAAAGTGAATTATTAAAGTATGAATTATTAAAGTGAATTATTAAAGTGAATTATTAAAGTATGAATTATTAAAGTATGAATTATTAAAGTGAATTATTAAAGTATGAATTATTAAAGTGAATTATTAAAGTATGAATTATTAAAGTAAATTATTAAAGTATGAATTATTAAAGTATGAATTATTAAAGTGAATTATTAAAGTGAATTATTAAAGTTAAAGTAAAGTAAAAGTAAAGTAAAGGTAAAGTTAAAGTATAGTAAAAGTATAAAACTATGTACGTATAATACGCGTATAAATATATTTAATATTAATTTAAATCGTTATATCATAAAACATTTTAGAAAAGTAGAATTATATATATTCATAATAGGTTTCAAGTTTTTAAATTACAGTCTGTTGGTGAAGCATGGGATAAAGTCCAAAGGTTTAATAAACGTATGAAATCATCTTAATGAAAAATGTCGAGTTACTTAACTTGTCGATATCCAACATCTAAGTTATTTACACTCCACATTCTTACTTATAGATCACTTTACCATTTTCCGAATATTGTCAAAAAGAATAGATTTCTTAAATCACAGTGGACCTCATAACATTGGCCCATAATTATATCATCATGTATCTGATAATTCAATCATTTGATATTATCTCTTAATTCTGTCGATAAATATATCGAAACAAATACGTTCATGTAAAGTATCATATATATCAAATACTTTGTAAATGTTTTCAGTTATTATATATTATATATACATATCTATATACACATAATTGTTCGTGAATCGTCAAACACGGTCAAAGGGTAATTGATTACATGAATGTAGTTCCAAACTTTTTGAGATTCAACATTACAAATTCTGCTTATCGTGTCGGAAACATATAAAGGTTATGTTTAAATTTGGTCGGAAATTTCCGGGTCGTCACAGTACCTACCCGTTAAAGAAATTTCGTCCCGAAATTTGATCGAGGTCGTCATGGCTAACTTTAAAAATGTTTTCATGACGAATATGAGTTGATAAATAGAGTTTTATCATCATTGAGTAATATAGATAAAACAATTTGATTACGCGAATAGTATAAGTGAAGCTATCGCAAGAGAGTGAAATGAGTAAACGTATATTCGTTTTAACCGATGACGTAGTTATGATTGATTTCCGGAATTCATGGAATTTAAGGAAAATCTTTGCTATAAGATTTGGTTCTTCGGCGATTAAGGAAATCATGATCTTATTTGATTAAATACGATAATCTGTCTCGATTTCTCTGTCTGATATTTTACTATAAATCCACCCCCTTCGTTTCTTTATTTCCACAGCTCACACCTTCTAGTCTTTCTCCCCAATTCATACTTTAAAGCATTCGTTAATATGCTTCATCCAGTATTGATTCTTGATATACTCTTAACTTTCATATCTGTCATTCTTCTTTTTCATCTACCACCGGAGGAAGTTATTTTCTTCTACCATTACCTTGGGGTTATTGTGTTTTTCATTTTCCCGTATCTTTATATTGCTATACGCATTGATATACAAGGTTTATAATTTCGGGATTGTTATCGGGCTTTATATTCTCCATTATATTTCGGAGCTTCATGCTTTCGTTTTCTCTTCCCGACCTTAAGTCAAGCGGATAATGGTCCAGAATTTGTAGGTATGAATTTTTGGATGAACATAGTTAATGTTCCAAGAAGAAAATCGTAATGGCACGATATTGATTTGGCAAATTACCAGAATATCCGAAAATATAGAGCTATCAAGATGATATGTTCTTAATATGTTTGGAAATTGGGTAGAATGTAAGAGTTGTGTAAATAGTACATGATGACGGTATATTCTGTGAATCATCACGTTCCATTAGAAACTCGGTATGACTTACTGTAATATAATCACATTGATCAAGTGTCATTATATTATACTAACTCATGTTTCAGTTCCCAGCACTACTTCAAAAACATTCCTATTTTAAATTCGAATTTTTTTTTCTTCAGAATTTAGAAACTAACACAGTTTCTTTTTATGTTGTAACGCAGATATTGCGAATAGATAGAAGATTTCGGATAAGAATAGTTGTGAAAATATCTTCAGGAATATCGAAGATATTTATAATAAAAGATACGATGATATTTTAGAATTCTTAACATAGATGGATGATGAAGAAGATTTGTCTGTGAAGGTTTAGAATAAGAAGTAAGGTGTTTGCTAATGATTTCAGTAGACACTGAATCATTTGGATCCTTTGAAGGCAGGTTTAGTCTTTGTGATTTTTCCACAGCCTCCTTCATGGTCTGCTCAATCTGTTTTCCAGTTTCAAACCTTCTCTTTTCCTCAGCTTTACCACCATACTATTCTTTATCATCAAACTTTTGACTGTTAAAGTCGTTTACAGTTTTTGCTTCTTCATCAGCATTTTTCCAATTTCGGAGAACTAGTTCATAGTTTGGGATGTTTTTCAGAAAATTCACATTCGAAGTATGTAAGTCTAGGAGATAGACGTTATATGTATACATATAACTTTTGACGTAAAATTATAGCGAAATTCAAAATACTGATTGCTAATTCCCAGTAGTTGGTGTGACAATTATTGTTACAGGATGTAGGTAAGTACATGATGGGGTTTTAATGAATAAGTATAGTGACTTTTCGGAGAGGCTTAAGTCGAAGGTTAATGAAGTTGTTGATAAGTTTACTGCTAATGTGGCGAGATATGAAAGGTTCCTCGGTAACAATGATGAAGGGGTAATTGTTATAATAAGGTTTATTCGTATAAACAAATGAAGGTGATTTATTGAAGCTATGAAAAAATTGTCTATTTTGGAAAGAGATTGAAAAATTATATTTGGTAATAAATATCAAAGGATCTGACATGGATACGTGTTAAACTATAACTTTGGTTTCGAGAGCTTTTCAGGTGCATGACAGTGGGTAATGTGTGGTTGGATCATCATCTCGCATGTCTTTAAGAATTTCGAAGTGTTTGAACACATATTGTAATTGTTAATATACATATGATGTTCTAAGATTTTGAATGATACAAATATTTTTGTGAGTTTCATGAATAGAAATGAGGTTCTAGGACAGTTTTGAAGTCAAAGTATAGTTTTGAAAGATGTAGAAATCTAAGAGTGATGATTTCGGTTATATCTTGAATCGAATTCTGAGATTTCAAAATCAGAATATGTAATTAGATTTTGAATGAGTATGGTTGTTTTGATTTCTATAAAAGAATGTATATTGTTGTGAAAGTAGGGAGTATAATGGATGATTTGCTGAATCAGATTCGAAGAATGTAACATATTAATTGTGTTTTTATGTATCTCTCGGGTATTACCTACCCGTTAAAAAAAATTTCACAATTAATATTTTGTACAAAAGAATTTTATTACAGTCTTTATGGAAATATATATGTGTATATTTCTTCAGATGTAATATAGATTTAATGAGTTAATATTAAATTAAACTCATTTGATTTATGGTTAAGGCTAGGATAGATAATTTCTAAACTTTAGAAATTACATAATCGTCGTAGAATGTTTTCCCAATGAAGTTATGAATCAATAATTCATCGTTGTGGTATTCCTTGGTATCTACATGGCATATGACGTCGATGCTCGTGGGACAGATTGTGAAGTTGAGGTTTGCGAAGCGGTTGTTGTTGGTGGTGGTAATAGTACTGTTGATATTGTTGATGGTGGTACTGGTTATGCTGCTGGTGTTTATAACCTTTGCACCATATTCTCCAAAGCCACTACCCGAGCGCGAAGCTCATTGACTTCTTCTATTACACCGGAGTGATTGTCATTTCGGACGAGCGGATAGATAAGATCTAGAATTTGGTGTAGTATATAATCATGACGAGATACTCTGGAAATGAGAGAGAAAATGGTGTTTCGGACAGGTTCACCGGTAAATGCTTCAGGTTCATTGCCAAGAGGGCAATGTGGTGGATGAAAGGGATCACCTTCTTCTTGTCTCCAATGGTTAAGTAGATTACGAACTCATCCCCAATTCATCCAAAATAGATGATGGCTAATTGGTTGATCCATTTCGGTCACGCTGCTTTCGAAGCTCATGTGAAAATCCATATCGGCATAGCTGTCGGAATCCGAGGAACTCGAACTGGTTGAGGGATCCATCTTGTATGATCAGGGAAAGAATTTTTGGTATGAAATAGATTGTAGAATTTAGATTTGGTATTCTTCAATACATAATTTACATATGTATATATAATACCAAAATCCCATAAATTATGGAGGAATCTTTGAAAGATGTCAATCAAAGTTCACAGTAACAGATATGCTAAGATAAGAATTCGTCTATACATTATTATGCAATAAATGTAGGAAAACGCGTCTAGACTTAAGAATGATAAGCAGGTAATTTCCTAAGGATGGTAAGTAGATGATTTCCGACTAAAAATGATAAGCAAAACTTTTGACATGCAGACACGGTCGAAGTCCAGACTCACTAATGCATCTTAACAACTATCAGTTAGACACACTAATGCAAGACCTGGTTCGCTAAGACCACCGCTCTGATACCAACTGAAAGGACCCGTTCATATACATTATAAACGATTCACAATAGTTGATTACATCGCGAGGTATTTGACCTCTATATGATACGTTTTACAAACATTGCATTCGTTTTTAAAAGACAAACTTTCTTTACATCTAAAATTGACGGCATGCATACCATTTCATATTACATCCAACTATAATTGACTTAATATTAATCTTGATGAACTCAACGACTCGAATGCAACGTCTTTCAAAGTATGTCATGAATGACTCCAAGTAATATCCTTAAAATGAGCTAATGCACAGCGGAAGATTTCTTTAATACCTGAGAATAAACATGCTTTAAAGTGTCAACCAAAAGGTTGGTGAGTTCATTAGTTTATCATAATCAATCATTTTTGTAATAGTAATAGACCACAAGATTTCTGTTTATAAATATATGTACACTCGCAAGTGTATAAAAGTATTCTATAAGTTGTAGGCACCCGGTAACAAGCCTTAACGTTCATGTTTTACCCTCTGAAGTACACCAGATCAGGTGTGTTTAAAATAACCTCGAAGTACTAAAGCATCCCATAGTCAGGATGGGGTTTGTCAGGCCCAATAGATCTATCTTTAGGATTCGCGCCTACCGTACATAGACAAATAGTTTAATGTTACCAAGCTAAGGGTATATTTCTGGTTTAAACCCACATAGAATTAGTTTGAGTACTTGTGCCTATTTCGTAAAACATTTATAAAACAGCGCATGTATTCTCAGCCCAAAAATATATATAAAAAGGGAGTAATGAAACTCACAATACTGTATTTCGTAGCAATTATGTATATGACGGAACTGAACAAGTGCAGGGTTTGTCTCGGATTCACGAACCTATATTAAGTATATATATTTATATGTTGGTCAATATCTGTCTAACAATTTAGGTCAAGTCGTTGTGTATCACAATCCTAATACTCGAGACCGACATGCAAAAGTCAACAAAAGTCAACTTGACCCAAAATGACTTCCAAAATCTATACATGTTTATTATATAACTTATATATAGTCGTTTTATATATTTAAATATATTTATCAGATCTTATTATACTAAATAATACAAGTCATTTATTAATAAATAAAAATTTATATTTAAATTCATATATGATAAAAATATACTTTTATATATCTCAAGTAATAAAATTTATAAAATTCACTTGATATCATAAAAATATAGTGGTATGTATTATTAATGTAATTATATTACGTGTGGTAAAAATATCTTTGTACGCATAATTATTTGATTAAATAATATTGATAATAATAATAATGATACAAATAATAAAATGATAGTTTCAATAAAAATATTAATTTTTAGTAATAAAGATAATTTTAGTAATAACATCAACTGATAACAATTATAATAATAGTTTTAATAATAATATTAAAATTAATAATAATTCAGTTGGCCATATCTTTTAATCCGTTCATCGAACCCACACGATTTCTAAATGAAAAGTTATTAATTTTTCTTTAGCTTTTTAACGACATGCATATCATATACCTTATCTCAGTAGCATATGTATCAAATTCGTGATTTATCATAAACTATTTAACGACGAAACTAAGCATACAAACATGCATAATCATATGTACTCGAGCACTAGTCAGGGATACACTATGAATATAAAAAAATATAAGATATGAATGCTCACGTATCAATATTGTGATTCAATATTGCAGGAAAGTACGTAGACGCAACGAAAATGATAAACGTTAGGTTGACCTCACGAGCAATACCCTCGAACAATACCCATAACCTCCATAGCTATAACCCATGATTTCCTTAGCTCTATCACGTTTGAAAACTTATTTTGAAATCGTCTGAATATAACTCCGTCGTAGTATTTTATGTATACTAATAATATCTTGAAATAATACTAAGTAAATATATATATGTAATTCGATTGAGAGAGTTTAGAGAAATATATTTTCAAGTTTCTATGAAATAATGAAACCTATTGAATTCTATTTATAATAGATTTTTGAATTATTAAAGTATGAATTATTAAAGTGAATTATTAAAGTATGAATTATTAAAGTATGAATTATTAAAGTGAATTATTAAAGTATGAATTATTAAAGTGAATTTTTAAAGTATGAATTATTAAAGTATGAATTATTAAAGTGAATTATTAAAGTGAATTATTAAAGTTAAAGTAAAGTAAAAGTAAAGTAAAGGTAAAAGTATAAAACTATGTACGTATAATACGCGTATAAATATATTTAATATTAATTTAAATCGTTATATCATAAAACATTTTAGAAAAGTAGAATTATATATATTCATAATAGGTTTCAAGTTTTTAAATTACAGTCTGTTGGTGAAGCATGGGATAAAGTCCAAAGGTTTAATAAACGTATGAAATCATCTTAATGAAAAATGTCGAGTTACTTAACTTGTCGATATCCAACATCTAAGTTATTTACACTCCACATTCTTACTTATAGATCACTTTACCATTTTCCAAATATTGTCAAAAAGAATAGATTTCTTAAATCACAGTGGACCTCATAACATTGGCCCATAATCATATCATCATGTATCTGATAATTCAATCATTTGATATTATCTCTTAATTCTGTCGATAAATATATCGAAACAAATACGTTCATGTAAAGTATCATATATATCAAATACTTTGTAAATGTTTTCAGTTATTATATATTATATATACATATCTATATACACATAATTGTTTGTGAATCGTCAAACACGGTCAAAGGGTAATTGATTACATGAATGTAGTTCCAAACTTTTTGAGATTCAACATTACAAATTCTGCTTATCGTGTCGGAAACATATAAAGGTTAGGTTTAAATTTAGTCGGAAATTTCCGGGTCATCACAATTTATGCTATATAGTATTTGATGAAATTATATTAATGAAACCATATTTAAAATTCAACCCATTCATAAAATTTTCATTATATATTTCATTATATATTGTATAGCACAAATAAAAATAGTTAAAGTCGAATTAATTGGCGTTTGATTCTATTTATAGTGTTACTATTTTGACTAGAAAACGAAATAACATTCATCGATAAATGTTATTTCTGATAACATTCATCGTGATGCATGTTATCCTACGAGCGTTTTTTTTTCATCTTCTGTGAAGTTTTTTTTTTTTAAATTTGGTCCGATTTAGATTTTAGGGTTTATGGTTTAGTGTTTTGGATTTAGTTCCTAAACCCAAAACCTAAAACCCTAAACTCTAAACCGTTCATGTTAAAAACTCAAACTAAACCCTAAATTTAAACCAAACCCTAATTTCTAAACCCTAAAAAAACCCCCAAAGAATAACATGCATCATGATGAATGTTATCAGGAATAATATTTATCAAGAGATGCAGTGAGAACTTTTTAGGGGAGAGAACTTTGAGAACTCGATGGTT
Source organism: Rutidosis leptorrhynchoides (assembly GCF_046630445.1). Taxonomy (NCBI): domain Eukaryota; kingdom Viridiplantae; phylum Streptophyta; class Magnoliopsida; order Asterales; family Asteraceae; genus Rutidosis; species Rutidosis leptorrhynchoides. The sequence goes on from NC_092337.1 coordinate 426,500,541, forward strand.
CGAATTAAAAAAGGGACGATTAAACATTTTTGGGTGTAATCGAATAATTTTGGAAGATGCAAGAAATCATTTTTGATTCTACAATCTTGTTCTACATGTTGTTCTACATGCCGTTCTATATGATGTTCTACATTTTAGGGTTTAGATTTAGAATTATGGTTTTGATTTTGGGGTCTAGGGTTTAAATTTAACGTTTTATCACAAATGTATAGAGTTTAAAGTTTAGGATTTAGGGTTTAAGGTTTAGAGTTTTGGGTTTAGGGATCTAAACACAAAATATTGAACCCTAAACCCTAAATTCCAAATCGGACTAAATTTAGAAAAAGCTGAATTCGAATAAAAATGAATGAATTCAAACAATTTTGTTCTCGTCCAAACAAATTTTCGTTCTACAATTTGTTCTACATTTCATGAATTCGAAAAAAAAATGTGTGGTCGAACAGAAATTGGCTATTTCGAACAAAAAATGTAGAACATAATGTTGTAGAACATGAATGTTGAAAGAGTTCCCAAAGTTATGTTTTTGTTACAACAAGCTCAATAATATTCGACTATGCATTGTTTTTGTTCGAATACAAGTTCCCAGAGTTCTCTCGAATTTGGAGTTCTCATGGGATCTCACTATATATATATATATATATATATATATATATATATATATATATATATATATATATATATATATATATATATATATATATATATATATATATATATATATTTGTGTGTATGTGTGTGATTTTAATCAAGAGGGAAGCATTTTTTGGGGAGAAGTAAGTTTTTTTTAATTTTTTTTAAACATTAAGATCACATGAAAATATATACATTTAAAAAATACACTTTGTGATAAATGTTATTATTTTGACCGGAAAACGATTGAAGAAATAAATGATAACATGCATCATATGTAATATTTTAATTAAAGGTTTTTTTTTTCATCATTTTTTTCATCTTATGTGAAGTTTTTTTAAAATAATTTTAGCCCGATTTAGAGTTTAGGGTTTAGTGTTTTGGATATAGTCCCTAAACTCAAAACCCAAAACCCTAAACTCTAAATCGTTCGTGTTAAAAATTCAATCTAAACCCTAATTTCTATAGCCTAATTTTGGAACTCTAATTTCTAAACCCTAATTTCTAAACTCCAATTTCTAACCCCTTAAAAAAAACCTTTAATTAAAACATTACATATGATACATGTTATTATTTATTTCTTCCAGCGTTTTCCCGCCAAAGTAATAACATTTATCAAAAAGTCTCTTTTTTTATGTTCATATTTTCACGTGATCTTAATGTTTAAAAAACAAATAAAAAAAAAACAAAAAAAAATTACTTCCCCACACTCCCCCCAAAAAAGTGCTTCCCTCCTGAATTCTTGATTAAAACTGTAACGACCCAACCCGTTATCCAACCGAATATGCAACAATTTTTTTTTTATACAAAAGGGGTGCGCGGCGCGCAGTCCCATATGTGCGCGGCGCGCACATGGCCTGACAGCTTGCTGTCCAAAATTTCCAATTTCCGATTAAAGATCTCCCACTTCCCGACACTTTTAGACGAAACGGTTTTCACAACACATTATAATAGATAAAACTAACACGTTCCAATAATAAAACGATTTTTACGACACCGGGCCCACATCGGCCGTTTTACGACTTTCGTACAAAATACAAGTTTTCGGCCACATGAATTTTAACACAAAATAAAGACCGAGCATGGTGATTGGGGATACGCTACCCAATCCTAATCACATCCAAAAGCACGTCTTCTAAAGCAACCTACGCGAGTCTACTAGTTCTCACGCTTACCCGAGCCACCGCATCCAAGCAAATCTATAAAAATGTAAACAACGAGAGGGTAAGCTAACGCTTAGTGAGTGAGAATATACTACATACATATATATGCATAAAATGAATACGCATCGCCAACTCACAAATAGTAAACACATACCGCAATTCGAGCATAACTAAGCAATGTTATACCTAACGTACCACCAAGCCAAATCCGTAAGATTAGCTACAACATACAATAAGTATATATACGCATATACAAAAATACATCCGATAATACAACAAGGTTAAACCCCTTAACCTTAAACCCATGAAGGTTGGCCGAACAACCCGAGCCTTAGTGAATTCGCACAAACCGAGATTCACTTCCTTCACCATTTCAACAACCGAGGTTGGCCGAACTACCCATGCCTTAGTGAATTCGTACTACCCGAGATTCACTACCTCATCAATAAGATGACCGAACAACCCGAGTCATCATGAATCCGCACTACCCGAGATTCGCTACCTCATCAAAACCCACATCATCGGGGTTACTCATCCGTAACTCAATACCAATCCCACTACATCGGGATTATATAACTCCATATCACAAGTCCATGTGATAACGTACACACGAAGTGTGCACCTCGCCAAAGGTGGTCAACCAAAATGCACAACCGTGCCAATTGGACTTATTACACAAGCTCCATCAATTCCACCTATATATGAAGTGAGTTCTATAACCGAGAACCACTTCACCCGACCCGCACCCATCCTACACATACATATGCACATAGGATATTAACACTCACCTTGTTGTCTTAATGAATGCTTCCGAATAATTCGCAACTCGCCGATGGAATGTACCTATTCCATTTCACAATACAAGTAACACACTTAGAGTGTATTTACAAACCAACTCAAAACGACACTTAGCGCAATTTCGACCAATTGCACCTCCAAGCACAAAACGTCCCCAAACTAACCAATAATCACTAACAATAGTGACAATGGTCCGAATATGCCAAATTAACCCAATCGTAAGTGTTAAACACTTATCATTCTCAAAATCACCCATAAACCCTAATTTTGACTTATTTCAAAATTAGTCTTTCAAATACACTAAAATGGGTTCCAACACTTCCATAATCACCAAACCTAGTGATTAAACCCAATTCCAAGTCCTAAATCATGGCCAAGTCAGTTTCCAACCCAAAACCCACCACCAACAACAACAATAAACCCGATTACTAGCAACACCACACTCACTTCATGAGTTTAAATGGGTTTCTCAATAATTTAAGTTCAAACCCTAACTTGAATATCAAAATCAAACAATGAAATTCGGAGTTAGAACTTACCACAACCACCAAAACGTAGCTAGGAACGAGGTGAACAACTTTAACACTCGAGCCTTTGATCGATTCAAGCTCCTTCTTCTCCAAAACAAGCTTTCTCTCTCTAAACACTTCCTCTCTCTCTAAGATGGATGAGAGTGTTGTGGATGTGAAAATGATCCAAAGTTGGACCCAATTCTGCTAAAATGGCCACAGATCCGTCCTCAAGTGAAAAGACCAAAATGCCCTTCATTTAACTCAATTTAAGAAAAAGCAGAATTCTGTCGCTCGCAAGGTGCGCGCGCTCCCCTAAGTGTGCGCGGCGCGTACAAGGGTCTGAAAAGATTCTGAGCTTTTTAATTTACACCACGCCTCACACACTTTATGTACGCCATTTATACTTTATGTACAATAAGTATTAGGGTCTTACAACTCTCCCCCACTTAGAATCGATCTTGTCCTCGTGATCCTCATCAGTTAACCAACCGGACCCACACTCCATGGTCCTCAAATATGCGTTCCAATACAACTTTCGCCACATTTATCGTTAATCCGAAGATTATCCCATTTACCAAATACACACTTGCACGCATTAGGGGACATGCAATGCACACAACATCTGAAGTCTACCACAATCGCTTAACATAGGCGGAAACATCATGTTTCTTTCCAACTTCTCTAGGCAATCCTTCTCAACGAATCGCCTCTAACACTAAATCATCATCCGCAATTTATTAAAATCCACAAATCCGAGAACTAAAACTTGCTCAATCCCTCTCACCGGGAAAAACTCAACTAATCTCGTACTGAGATATCTTCCCATTAGCGTACCCTTACCAAGTACGATGCTAATAGCAACCAAATCTCAACCTAAGGTCAACAACTCGAACGATGAAGACCGAGCAAAACGAATCCTTACGGGTTACACTTACCACTTAACATCCCTTGTAGTGCGCAACACGACCAATACGCAACTATCATAAAATCGTAAGCAAACGACTAAATCCACTAGCGTCCCAAACGAATATGGCAACGCTAAACCCAAGGTGTACATAATTGGCTATTGTCACACCCGTAACAACATGTGCGCGAAACACGGCCATCGCATCACTAATCACACCAAGATAGCCGAAACAACCCTGTAACATCCCGCCTTTTTCCGGTTACTTTCCGTTTAACTATTTTAAAGTCCGTTATATATTTATAACATCTTTCGTTAATACACGTTTTAAATTATCTCGATTAGGTAATTCACGCACCCGATTCAAACTTGAGGGACTAAAATTGACACGGGGCAAACTAGTTGACTAGGTCAACTAGTCCACCCCAATCACCACCATTCAATCATCTCCATCTCTCTCTTTCTCTCTAGCAAGAACACACACCCATTTACCAAATTCATTCAATCATCATCTAAATCCGATTTTGGAGGCTAACATCAAAACAAATTACATATTTGGAATCCTCTCTTCATTCTCTACGTTTTGATACTAATTTCATCTCGATTGGGTAACTTTCTAAAAACTCTAAATTTCATAATCTTGGTGTTCTTGACTTAAAAGTGTGTTAATTAGTGTCTATGGCTCATTGTGATGTCGTATATGTAATTTGTATGCTCGATCTTGTGATTTGACATAACTAGCATGAACTTGAAAAAGTGTTTGTTAAATCTTTGATTTTGAATGATGAAATGTGTTTAGATGTTAATGTTTGTATGTTCAAAGTGTTAGTTACTTCATTAACTTCGTTTTGGTGTGTTGATTGACATGAAAACCTTACATTAACATGATTATTGGTTTTGAGATTTTGGTTAGGTTTTGATAAGCTTTATATGAACTTTTGATGTATCAAATGCTATGAAATATTGTTGATAAGTGTTTTGTTGCAACATGTGTTTGATTACCTTCGAAACGGCATATCATACATGTAAATTGGTTACCCGAATCATGAAATGCGTTTTTAGAACTTGAACCTTTAATTATGAACGTTTAATGCGGTTTTGGGTTGTTGTAGGTGTTAAATTACTTGTTGAAATGTGTTTAGTTGTCTTCCTCGTCAAATTACCATCCCAACGGTATAAAATACTTGACTTGATTGTTTGCGGATCATAAATTGTGTTTATTTGGTTTTTGGTTCGTGTACTTAGAAACTTACTGCATCAGACTGGAATACCAATCTGGACGCCGTCCAGATCCTTGGACGCCGTCCCATATTACAAAGCTGGATGCCGTCTAGATCTTTGGACGCCGTCCCAGCCTTCAAAGCTGGACGCCGTCCAGAAAATCTGGACGCCGTCCAGATACACTGGCAGGCCTCTGTCTTCGTTGGTCATTTTACGAAAAATGTTTGCTATGCTATGGACCTCCGATTCACATGAAACTTGTTCTAACATGCTCATATATCATTAAAAACCTCAGAAAAATAGTTCGGGACCCGACCCGAACGTGTTGACTTTTTGTTGACTTTGACCCGACCTAAGTTGACTTTTAATCAAACTTAACCAAATGTTTGTGCAATCGTTCTAACATGCTTTTATACTTGTACCTTGCATGAAACATGACAATTTGATTCACATGCTATTATGATCGAGTCTTAACGAGCCATAGGACTAATTGAACATCTTTGACCTATCGTGTATACCGTTATTGATACAACCTATTGTTTAGGTCAAGACTAGCATTGTTCTTTGCACACGTTTACTTGTTGAAGTACTTTACTACTCGTGCACTCAAGGTGAGATCATAGTCCCACTTTTACTCTTTTTGAACTTATATTTGGGATGAGAAAACATAAACATTTCTTTTACTAAGTGAACACAAGTACAGGAAAACAAACATTCTACATACGAGTTTAGAACGAAATCCTCAATTCGATTATCATTAGTTACACTTGCAGGGTGTAAGTGTAGGTGTGAACTTATGTTGTATGGCCATATGGGTTTGACAAACCCTCATCTCGGACGGTTCGCTACCGTCCACAGATGAAATATATTTTCGAGAAACAGTGTTGTTCTAGCACTATGAATGGGGTATCAACGGACGGAATGTTAAGCCTTGATAATTCGGTGCTCGTGAATATTAACTTTTAGAATGTATTACTATTTTATCTTTGATGTAAATCTTGTAGTTCGACTTACTTTTACTCACTTACTTACTTAAACCTATGATTTCACCAACGTTTTCGTTGACAGATTTCTATGTTTTTCTCAGGTCCCTGAACGTTTTGTGATACATGCTTCCGCTCATTATTTTGATACTTGCATTGGATGTCGAGTATATATGCATACATGGAGCGTCTTTTGGCTACTTTTAAATTATGTCGCATAAGTTTCATTTGTACTTATAACTTTGTAACGTAACTTGTGGTGGAACAATTCTTATAAACTTTGAACAATCTATACATTTGAAATGAATGCGACATATCCTTTGGTCAAACGTTGTTTTAAAGACTTACGACCACGTAACGGGACCTAAGTAGACGGCGCCGTCAATGACGATTTTGTCGGGTCGCTACAGATGGTATCAGAGCGTTGGTTGTAGGGATTTAGAGTTCATTGGTGTCAACCTCAAGTCATAGGGTACATTGGTGAGTCTAGACTACAACCGGCATATAGACTTGAAGTAGGAATTACTTGACTACTTGTGCATTTATACTCGAACGCTTCTACTCATATCTACTCTTAGTTCATCTTAATCTCACGTTGTTTAATTTGATTGACACGCCACCTTGACTATATGAAATGATGTCGAATGCACATATGAATCAGGGTAATATAATTTCCGGGATTATATTACGGTGACTCATATGAACGTTCCGACATTGTGACATAAAGAATTTAAGGCGAGTTAAGGAAAATTTTCTCTCTATCATTATTCCATATCACGGTTAGTATTATTTAGAATACTAACCAACGGTATTCTTTTGTTTTGAAGGAACAATGCCTCTTCGCCGTGCGCCACGCCGTGAAACTCCCGAACAAGCTCTACAACGCATGATAGCCACCGCCGTAGATGCGGCCATGGCCGGTCACTCATCCAACAACAATAATAATAACAACCACAACAACAACAACAACAATGGAGCCGGTAACTCAAACGAGGAATGCTCCTATAAAGCTTTCATGGGGTGCAAACCTCACACTTTCGATGGAACCGGAGGACCGGTTGCTCTCACTCGATGGTTTGAGCAAACGGAAGCCGTTTTCAGCATAAGCGGTTGTCGGGACCAAGACAAGGTCAAGTACTCCACTCACACTTTCTCCGGCGTCACTCTCACTTGGTGGAACACCTATGTACAATCGGTGGGTACCGATGAAGCCCACGCTCTCTCTTGGTCCGATTTGAAAGGAAAGATGATCACCGAATACTTTCAGCTCGAGGAAACCCGAAAGCTCGAACAAGAGCTAAGAACTCTAAAAGCGGTCGGAAACGATCTCAAGGCCTATAATCAACGATTTTCTGAACTAGCCTTGATGTGCCCAAACCTTGTGAACCCCGAGTCTTTAAGGGTTGAACTTTACATGGATGGTCTTCCAAAGAGCATCAAACACGGAGTAATGTCATCCAAACCCCCTAATCATCAAGAAGCTTTGAACATGGCCCACAAATTGATAGAGACGGTGGACAAAATCGTAGTACCGGCACCTAAAGCCGAGGACAAGTCGGGTAACAACAAAAGAAAATGGGAAGCCACTCCATCAAGCAACTACAACAACAATACCTTCACCAAAAAGCCTTTCAACAACGACAGCAAGAAAGGTTATGCTGGAACTCAACCTTTTTGTAACAAATGTCACAAGCACCACTCGGGTGAATGCGGCAAGCTAATTTGCCACCGGTGCAAAGGAGTTGGTCATAAGGCCAACAATTGCACAAGCGCCGCCCCCATCGCTCGAAAGGGGCCCAATCCTCCAAAAACGGTCACTTGTTACGAATGTGGCCAAACGGGCCATTATAGAAATGCATGCCCGAAGAGGAAAGATAACCCCATTACGCGCGGCCGAGCTTTCAACATCAACACCGAGGAAGCCCGAGATGATAATGAATTAGTCACGGGTACGTTTCTTCTCAACAACACTTATGTTACTTGTTTATTCGATTCGGGTGCCGATAAGAATTTTGTATCCAAGACTTTGACTCATTCTTTTAATACTCCACCACGTCCACTAGATACCACTTATACCATTGAAGTGGCCAACGGAAAACTATTGAGTGCCGACACATATTACCGGGGGTGTACGTTAAACATTTTGGGTAATGAGTTTGAAATCGACTTGATACCCATGGAACTAGGTAGCTTCGATGTAATAATCGGTATAAATTGGCTAGCCAAAACGAAATCTCACATCCTTTGTGATCTTAACGCAATCCGAATCCCTATCGAGAATGGTGAACCTTTGATCGTCTGTGGCGATAAGAGTTACACCGGACTCAACCTCGTTTCGTGTATTAAAGTTAGAAAACTACTCCGTAAGGGTTGTTTTGCGATCCTTGCACACGTTAAGAAAGTCGAGTCCGATGAGAAGCACATCGATGATGTGCCAATTGTTAGTGACTATTCTGATGTATTTCCCGACGAATTGCCGGGTCTTCCACCTCATCGACCGGTTGAATTCCAAATCGATCTTATTCCGGGAGCCGCACCCGTAGCACGTGCACCATATAGACTCGCTCCATCCGAAATGCAAGAATTGCAAAGTCAAATCCAAGAACTACTTGATCGTGGTTTTATCCAACCTAGCCATTCACCTTGGGGCGCTCCGATTTTGTTTGTTAAAAAGAAAGACGGATCCCTACGAATGTGCATTGACTATCGTGAACTAAACAAATTGACGGTTAAGAACCGATATCCTCTTCCTCGCATCGATGACCTCTTTGATCAATTACAAGGGTCTTGTGTATATTCAAAAATCGATCTCCGCTCGGGTTATCATCAATTAAGGGTTAAGGGGGAAGATGTCTCCAAAACCGCTTTCCGAACTCGTTATGGTAGTTATGAATTCCTTGTCATGCCATTTGGTCTCACTAACACACCGGCGGTGTTCATGGATCTTATGAACCGCGTGTGCAAACCGTATCTCGATAAATTCATTATTGTGTTCATCGATGACATATTGATCTATTCTAAAAATGAAGAAGAGCACGAACAACATCTCCGACTTGTGCTTGAACTCTTGAGACAAGAACGACTTTATGCCAAATTCTCCAAGTGTGAATTTTGGTTGAAGGAAGTTCAATTTCTTGGTCATGTTGTAAGTGATCAAGGTATTAAAGTCGATCCCACGAAAATAGAAGCCATTAGTAAATGGGAGACTCCTACTACTCCTACTCACATTCGTCAATTCTTGGGTCTCGCCGGATACTACCGTAGATTCATCAAGGATTTTTCTTTGGTTGCTCGTCCTCTAACCGCTTTAACTCACAAGGGAAAGAAATTCATTTGGACGACCGAGCAAGAATCCGCATTCCAAATCTTGAAAACGAAGCTAACCACCGCTCCTATCTTGTCACTTCCCGAAGGCAATGATGACTTTGTTGTATATTGCGATGCCTCGAAACATGGTTTTGGGTGTGTATTGATGCAACGAACGAAAGTCATTGCTTATGCTTCTCGACAACTCAAAATTCATGAACGGAATTACACGACGCATGATCTCGAACTCGGAGCCGTTGTCTTTGCACTTAAAATGTGGAGACACTATCTTTATGGAACCAAGAGTACTATCTTTACCGACCACAAAAGTCTCCAATACATTTTCGATCAAAAGCAACTAAACATGAGACAACGACGGTGGATTGAAACTTTGAACGATTACGATTGCGAGCTTCGTTACCATCCCGGGAAGGCAAACGTAGTAGCCAATGCCTTAAGTCGAAAAGAAAGAGCGGTGCCTCTTCGTGTCCGAGCTTTAAACATCACCATTCACACCAACCTCAATAGTCAAATTCGTGTAGCCCAAGATGAGGCTCTCAAGGACGAAAACATCTCTCTCGAACACTTGAACGTCCTCACCTCTCAATTCGAAGTTAAAGAAACCGGACTCCGATATTTCGCCGGAAGAATTTGGGTACCTAGTTATGGGGACTTGCGAAGCCTTATTTTAGACGAAGCCCATAAGTCAAGGTATTCGATTCACCCCGGTGCCAATAAGATGTACCACGACCTCAAAGAACAATATTGGTGGCCGAACATTAAAAGGGACGTCGCTACTTATGTTGGAAAGTGCCTAACTTGCTCCAAAGTCAAAGCCGAACATCAAAGACCGTCCGGACTACTTCAACAACCCGAAATCCCGCAATGGAAATGGGAAAGGATAACGATGGATTTTATCACCAAACTACCAAAGACGGTTGGCGGTTATGACACTATTTGGGTCATTGTTGACCGACTCACCAAATCCGCGCACTTCCTAGCCATGAAGGAAACCGACAACATGGAGAAACTCGCACAACTCTACATCAAAGAAATCGTAGCCCGACACGGTGTACCCTTATCGATTATCTCCGACCGAGATGGCCGTTTTGTTTCTAGATTTTGGCGTACTTTGCAAGAAGCATTGGGAACGCGTTTAGACATGAGCACCGCATATCACCCACAAACCGACGGACAAAGTGAACGCACAATTCAAACCTTGGAAGACATGCTACGAGCTTGCGTTGTCGACTTTGGAAAAGCTTGGGATAAGCACTTGCCTCTCGCCGAATTCTCCTACAACAATAGTTATCACGCGATTATTAACGCCGCACCATTCGAAGCATTATATGGCCGAAAATGTCGTTCTCCTCTTTGTTGGGCCGAAGTAGGCGACAAACAAATCACCGGTCCCGAACTTATTCATGAAACAACCGAGAAGATCGTTCAAATCCGAGATAGGCTTAGGACGGCCCGGAGTCGTCAAAAGAGTTATACCGAAAAACGACGCAATGACCTCGAATTTCAAATCGGTGACCGGGTAATGTTAAAAGTCGCACCTTGGAAAGGTGTAATCCGCTTTGGGAAACGCGGGAAGCTAAATCCGCGGTATATTGGCCCTTTCGAAATCTTGGAGCGTGTTGGAACCGTTGCTTATCGTTTAGATCTTCCGCCTCAACTGAGTTCCGTTCATCCTACTTTCCATGTATCTAACTTGAAAAAGTGTTTAGCTGAACCCGAACTCGTCATCCCTCTCGAGGAGCTTACTATCGATGACAAACTTCATTTTGTGGAGGAACCGGTTGAAATTGTGGACACCTCCGTCAAAACGTTAAAACAAAGCCAAATTCCAATTGTCAAGGTCCGTTGGAATGCCAAAAAGGGACCCGAGTTTACTTGGGAAAGACAAGATCAAATGCAAAGGAAGTATCCTCATCTATTCGTAAATTCGTAAACGCAAGATCTCGAGGAAGGAACAACGACTACTACACCTACTTAAATTTCGGGACGAAATTTCTTTTAAGGAGTAGGTAATGCAACATCCCGCCTTTTTCCGATTACTTTCCGTTTAACTATTTTAAAGTCCGTTATATATTTATAACATCTTTCGTTAATACGCGTTTTAAATTATCTCGATTAGGTAATTCACGCACCCGATTCAAACTTGAGGGACTAAAATTGACACGGGGCAAACTAGTTGACTAGGTCAAATAGTCCACCCCAATCACCACCATTCAATCATCTCCATCTCTCTCTTTCTCTCTAGTAAGAACACACACCCATTTACCAAATTCATTCAATCATCATCTAAATCCGATTTTGGAGGCTAACATCAAAACAAATTACATATTTGGAATGCTCTCTTCATTCTCTACGTTTTGATACTAATTTCATCTCGATTGGGTAACTTTCTAAAAACTCTAAATTTCATAATCTTAGTGTTCTTGACTTAAAAGTGTGTTAATTAGTGTCTATGGCTCATTGTGATGTCGTATATGTAATTTGTATGCTCGATCTTGTGATTTGACATAACTAGCATGAACTTGAAAAAGTGTTTGTTAAATCTTTAATTTTGAATGATGAAATGTGTTTAGATGTTAATGTTTGTATGTTCAAAGTGTTAGTTACTTCATTAACTTCGTTTTGGTGTGTTGATTGACATGAAAACCTTACATTAACATGATTATTGGTTTTGAGATTTTGGTTAGGGTTTGATAAGCTTTATATGAACTTTTGATGTATCAAATGCTATGAAATATTGTTGATAAGTGTTTTGTTGCAACGTGTGTTTGATTACCTTCGAAACGGCATATCATACATGTAAATTGGTTACCCGAATCATGAAATGCGTTTTTAGAACTTGAACCTTTGATTATGAACGTTTAATGCTGTTTTGGGTTGTTGTAGGTGTTAAATTACTTGTTGAAATGTGTTTAGTTGTCTTCCTCGTCAAATTACCATCCCAACGGTATAAAATACTTGACTTGATTGTTTGCGGATCATAAATTGTGTTTATTTGGTTTTTGGTTCGTGTACTTAGAAACTTACTGCATCAGACTGGAATACCAATCTGGACGCCGTCCAGATCCTTGGACGCCGTCCCAGATTACAAAGCTGGACGCCGTCCAGATCTTTGGACGCCGTCCCAGCCTTCAAAGCTGGACGCCGTCCAGATACACTGGCAGGCCTCTGTCTTCGTTGGTCATTTTACGAAAAATGTTTGCTATGCTATGGACCTCCGATTCACATGAAACTTGTTCTAACATGCTCATATATGATTAAAAACCTCAGAAAAATAGTTCGGGACCCGACCCGAACGTGTTGACTTTTTGTTGACTTTGACCCGACCTAAGTTGACTTTTAATCAAACTTAACCAAATGTTTGTGCAATCGTTCTAACATGCTTTTATACTTGTACCTTGCATGAAACATGACAATTTGATTCACATGCTATTATGATCGAGTCTTAACGAGCCATAGGACTAATTGAACATCTTTGACCTATCGTGTATACCGTTATTGATACAACCTATTGTTTAGGTCAAGACTAGCATTGTTCTTTGCACACGTTTACTTGTTGAAGTACTTTACTACTCGTGCACTCAAGGTGAGATCATAGTCCCACTTTTACTCTTTTTGAACTTATATTTGGGATGAGAAAACATAAACATTTCTTTTACTAAGTGAACACAAGTACAGGAAAACAAACATTCTACATACGAGTTTAGAACGAAATCCTCAATTCGATTATCATTAGTTACACTTGCAGGGTGTAAGTGTAGGTGTGAACTTATGTTGTATGGCCATATGGGTTTGACAAACCCTCATCTCGGACGGTTCGCTACCGTCTACAGATGAAATATATTTTCGAGAAACAGTGTTGTTCTAGCACTATGAATGGGGTATCAACGGACGGAATGTTAAGCCTTGATAATTGGGTGCTCGTGAATATTAACTTTTAGAATGTATTACTATTTTATCTTTGATGTAAATCTTGTGGTTCGACTTACTTTTACTCACTTACTTACTTAAACCTATGATTTCACCAACGTTTTCGTTGACAGATTTCTATGTTTTTCTCAGGTCCCTGAACGTTTTGTGATACATGCTTCCGCTCATTATTTTGATACTTGCATTGGATGTCGAGTATATATGCATACATGGAGCGTCTTTTGGCTACTTTTAAATTATGTCGCATAAGTTTCATTTGTACTTATAACTTTGTAACGTAACTTGTGGTGGAACAATTCTTATAAACTTTGAACAATCTATACATTTGAAATGAATGCGACATATCCTTTGGTCAAACGTTGTTTTAAAGACTTACGACCACGTAACGGGACCTAAGTAGACGGCGCCGTCAATGACGATTTTGTCGGGTCGCTACAAACCCGAGCCTAAACATATATGGAGGATGGTCGAAACAACCCGAGCCTTAGTGAATTCGCGACAACCCGAAATTCACCAACCCAATCCATATTTCCCACAACAAAATGACCGCACAACCCGAGTCATTGTGAATACACACAAACCGATATTCACTACCTCCACCATATAGTATAACCGAGGATGGCCGTGCAAACCGAGCCTTAGTGAATCCGAACAACCCGACATTCACTACATCAAACTATGAGTCCAACCAAAAGGGATAATCGTACTACCCGAAATATTGTGAATACGAACAATCCGATATTCACGTCCCACAACACAACACATGAATGGTACTCCCATTCTGATAACGTTATACCATGCCAGTACAACACTACTCCCAAGGTGAAAGTTAGCGGACCGAGTCAACGGCCATAACCCACCAATCACATACGCTCTTTTGGCCTCAATCAACGAGTAGTGTAACATCGCGCACTGCCACACCATAGTGAATCCTAACGGAATACACTAACCATCCATCCCATACAACAAGTATATACCATACTTAGAAACATTCCACTCACTTGGAATCTTTGCACACGCATCATACGTACGCGTACATCACGCCATCATAATCGAGCAAGAACCACCTATATCGCATATAGGCACAAAACAATAGTTCTCTAGAAGAGATCCGACACGCATATCCCTTAACCGAGGGATTTCACCTTGCTCGCCAAACACGTCCATTTATCTCCCAAAGAGATTCGCCATATTACCACCTTGGTGATAATTTAAATCCAAAACCATAAGTACAATTTAACCGAAATTGTACTCTACCACAAATCGATCAATCTAGGTCCCGACACTAATTCCAGATCTATTATGAGCATTATCTGAAATCTCACACTAAAATCTCCTATTGTGGGAGTGTAACTCCCCCACTTGGAACTACGTTCCATAACCGCATCGCCATGGTAACATCATTCCGCGATAATTACCACTTTCCCCAAAATACGGGACCAACCTATCCATCGGTCGCATCCCATGGTACACACATCACAATACCTTGCTATATCCTTGAGCATACGAAGGATTTTAACCTATCTTTCTCCACTTCATACCAATTGTTCATTAATACAAACACAAGTATCCCTCTTGCAATCGTTCGATTGCTATAGCTTGTCAAATTTTCCACCTAGTCACTCATGTACCTAAGGGTTTCTCTCCGGTACCCTAAATACAATGTAACCGCAACACCATCGGAGTCGAATACCGCGATAGTAGGTATGAAAGAGGCACCTAATAACTCGTCATGTAGACTCCATTACCAACATAAATCGAGATCAAACACTCGATCTAGGGTTCCACCTACCCGATGAACCTCAGGGCTCACCATCTCTCACAAAAGTGAATGCGCGCTTAACAACCGAACACCAAAGCCCATTCTCATGGCTTGGTAGAAACATTTCCCAAACACTAAGGAATGCTTGGTTGCACCAAGTGTTACGCCCTTCATCCGTCAATCCCAACGCCACCGTAGGGTAATTCCATAAGGAACGTCACTCATCACAATAATATGCACAACACAACGCATTTAACAAACCCGAACTCAATCGGCACATAATAAATAATCAAAGGACATATTTATTAAAATGAAACGTACCTTAACGTCTCCTTGCGGCATTCGCCGCCGCCAACTCGGGACAATCCGGCTTGCGATGTCCCTCCTTATGACAATAGTAGCACATTTCGTCATCACTTCTCGGTATTGTGCACTCCCATAACTTGTGGCCCCTAACACCACAATTGAAACATCTAGGTGCACGAGAACTCTTCATGCCTTTCTCCACATTACCCATACTCGCACTTGCACCCTTAGTTTTCTTACTTGGAGCACCATACGAATCAACCCTTCTCTTACTTGAAGGTTCACTAGCCTTCGATCGCGAATACGATTCGAAACCCCTAACCATGGCGAATAACTCTGCAAACGATTTCACTTGACCAATGCTAATTTTGCCCTACAAGTCATCATTCAAAGTTCGATAGAAAACTTCCATCAACATACGATCATTCCCAATATACTCCGGGCAAAAACGAGCCTTCGCCATAAAGGTCATCTTGAGAGTATTCAAGTCCATAGATCCTTGTTGTAAATTTCGCAACTCATTACGCAATTCCGACAAATCGGATCGAGTCCGGAACTCCTCGAAGAATTCCTTCTTAAAGTCGTCCCACGATAATACTATAAGCGCTTCACCACCAACAATATCAATTTTACCGTCCAACCAATCTTGCGCCCAACCCCGCAACAAGCTAGTAGCGAGTCGTGTCCTCTTCTCGGGAGGGAATTCAATAGTGCGAAAACACCCTTCGACATCCGAGATCCATGTTGTGCTTACCAAAGGATCCAGTTTCCCGTCATACATCGGGGGTTTAGTCCTCATGAAGCTCTTATGACAACGCTCCATTTCACCACTACTTCGAAATTCGGAATACTTCCTATCCATTTCTTCTCGAAATGCACCCATTTGCTTCGCAACGGCGGCCGCAACTCTAGCATTAAACTCATCGTCGCTCGCCTCGATCCCGTTCCTCGTCGTCATTCTAAAGAATGCAAAGCGATTAGTCCACAAACGTATAAAACCACACGCACAACACCGCCCCATCTTGCTCAACACTCGTCGTACATCACTTGTTAGACACGATTTGCACCCGTAATAAGGTTTGCAAGTCCTTATTACGCACACACGCCATATCACTCGTTAGTACAACGACTATCTTGCTCGATGATATTCGCAACACAAATATAAATACAAACACAACGCAATAGTATATTAATAATAATATCCGCATATTAATATGACCGTTAGTCCACCTACAAATTAAGGCACTAACCACATTTCCCATTCCGACCCGTACTCCTACAAGTCCCGCAACAAATAAGCACACACAAAAGTCTAAGTCTAGGCACCTATCTCAAGTCGCCTAAATCTCTTGGACCATGCTCTGATAGCACTTGTAACGACCCAACCCGTTATCCAACGGAATATGCAACAAATTTTTATTTTTTTATACAGAAGGGGTGCGCGGCGCGCAGCCCCATATGTGTGCGGCGCGCACATGGCCTGACAGCTTGCTGTCCAAAATTTCCAATTTCCGATTAAAGATCTCCCACTTCCCGACACTTTTAGATGAAACGGTTTTCACAACACATTATAATAGATAAAACTAACACGTTCCAATAATAAAACGAGTTTTACGACACCGGGCCCACATTAGCCGTTTTACGACTTTCGTACAAAATACAAGTTTTCGACCACATGAATTTTAACACAAAATAAAGACCGAGCATGGTGATTGGGGATACGCTACCCAATCCTAATCACATCCAAAAGCACGTCTTCTAAAGCAACCTACGCGCGTCCACTAGTTCCCACGCTTATCCGAGCCACCGCATCAATGCAAATCTATAAAAATGTAAACAACGAGAGGGTAAGCTAACGCTTAGTGAGTGAAAATATACTACATACATATATATGCATAAAATGAATACGCATCACCAACTCACAAATAGTAAACACATACCGCAATCCGAGCATAACTAAGCAATGTTATACCTAACGTACCACCAAGACAAATCCGTAAGATTAGCTACAACATACAATAAGTATATATACTTATATACAAAAATACATCCGATAATACAACAAGGTTAACCCCTTAACCTTAAACCCATGAAGGTTGGTCGAACAACCCGAGCCTTAGTGAATTCGCACAAACCGAGATTCAATTCCTTCACCATTTCAACAACTGAGGTTGGCCGAACTACCCGTGCCTTAGTGAATTCGTACTACCCGAGATTCACTACCTCATCAATAAGATGACCTAACAACCCGAGTCATCATGAATCCGCACTACCCGAGATTCGCTACCTCATCAAAACCCACATCATCGGGGTTACTCATCCGTAACTCAATACCAATCCCACTACATCGGGATTATATAACTCCATATCACAAGTCCATGTGATAACGTACACACGAAGTGTGCACCTCGCCAAAGGTGGTCAACCAAAACGCACAACCGTGCCAATTGGACTTATTACACAAGCTCCATCAATTCCACCTATATATGAAGTGAGTTCTATAACCGAGAACCACTTCACCCGACCCGCACCCATCCTACACATACATATGCACATAGGATATTAACACTCACCTTGTTGTCTTAATGAATGCTACCGAATAATTCGCAACTCGCCGATGGAATGTACCTATTCCATTTCACAATACAAGTAACACACTTAGAGTGTATTTACAAACCAACTCAAAACGACACTTAGCGCAATTTCGACCAATTGCACCTCCAAGCACAAAACGTCCCCAAACTAACCAATAATCACTAACAATAGTGACAATGGTCCGAATATGCCAAATTAACCCAATCGTAAGTGTTAAACACTTATCATTCTCAAAATCACCCATAAACCCTAATTTTGACTTATTTCAAAATTAGTCTTTCAAATACACTAAAATGGGTTCCAACACTTCCATAATCACCAAACCTAGTGATTAAACCCAATTCCAAGTCCTAAATCATGGCCAAGTCAGTTTTCAACCCAAAACCCACCACCAACAACAACAATAAACCCGATTACTAGCAACACCACACTCACTTCATGAGTTTAAATGGGTTTCTCAACAATTTAAGTTCAAACCCTAACTTGAATATCAAAATCAAACAATGAAATTCGGAGTTAGAACTTACCACAACCACCAAAATATAGCTAGGAACGAGGTGAACAACTTTAACACTCGAGCCTTTGATCGATTCAAGCTCCTTCTTCTCCAAAACAAGCTTTCTCTCTCTAAACACTTCCTCTCTCTCTCTAAGATGGATGAGAGTGTTGTGGATGTGAAAATGATCCAAAGTTGGACCCAATTCTGCTAAAATGTGTAACGACCCAACCCGTTATCCAACCGAAAACGTAACAAAATTATTTAAAAAAAAAACTAGTTCATCTGGATGGCATCCAGTTATCTGGACAGCGTCCAGTTGTGAAGGCCAGGACAGCATTCAAGCAATCTGGACGGCGTCCAAATGGTCTTCCAGCTGCTGTCCAAAATGCCCATTTCAGGCGAACGGAAAACACGTTTCCCGACACTTTTAAACGAAACAAAATATCACAACACTTCATATTAAGTAAAACTAAGAAGTTTTCACTATTAAACAAGTTTTACGACATCGGGCCCACATCGGCCGTTTTACGAAATACATACAAAAATACGAGTTTCGACCCAAATGAGTTTAAGTTCCAAACAACTACGAGCATGATGTTTGGGGATAAACTACCCAATCCTAGGTCGAATCCAAAAGTAATCCAAGCAAGCATCAAAAGGGAAATCATCTAATCCCGAGCATACCCTTGCCACATTCGCCTCTGAACCTAAAAATGTAAACAACGAGAGGGTAAGCTAATGCTTAGTGAATGCAATACTTATACGCATACATACATAATTCAATCACTTGCATATACCTACACAAACAACACATATCATTAGCAAATCGCAATAAACGAATAATCAACGTACAATGCTAATAAAAACTTACGCAACCCAATATACACAATGTCGACATTCGACTCGATGGTGGTCGATGAAGAGCGGTAGGTCAAATACGTTAACCACTCACCACCCATCGCAAAGCGTACGTGGTCGACGAAGAGCGGTAGGTCAAATACGTTAACCACTCACCACTACGCACCATGAGGCCGACGAAAAGTGCAACCGAAACGTTAACACTTACCTCAATCACAAGGATGATCGACGAAAAGCGAAACCGCTTACCATCCTACGATAAGTGGCCAACGAAGAGCGGATCCCTAAACGGATAACACTCACCACTTACCCCCAACACACATATGTGGCCGACGAAGAGCGATAGGTCAAACATTAATCACTCGCCACATAACCAAGCAAACACATGTGACCGATGAAGAGTGATAGGTCTAGCATTAATCACTCATCACATAACCAAACGCACACATGTAGCCAACGAAGAGTGATAGGTCAATCATTAATCACTCGCTACATAACCGAACACACACATGTGACCAACGAAGAGCGATAGGTCAAACATTAATCACTCGTCACATGCCTCACCTCCAATCATGGTCAACAAAGAGTTATTCCTTCTGGATATTACTCACCACATATCGCAACCAAATATAGCCAATGAAGAGCTATTCATACGGATATCACTCACTATATTTTCCAACCCAATTGTGGTCCCCGAAAAGTGAATCCTAACGGATGTCACTTACCACGCCGCACACAAGCAACCAAATTATATACATAAATGTATAAATATTCCACTCACCTCGATTACTTGAAAAGTAATCCCGCTTGAGCTCCTAAACGTCCAAATGAAAATCACCTAAGTAATTTACAAACAAATAAGCTAAACACTCTAGCTTATGTCCAAAACACCAATAAGTGCAATATTGACCCATTTGCACTTACTTCCACTTTGACTAAGTCAAATCTCACCCGAATACCCCCATAATCACAATCGACTAGTGATTATGTTCCAATAACTCATTTCACTCAAGGTTTCATCATCAAAACACATTACTTGCAACATTTGACACAAAACTCATTTTGACCCAATCTCAAAGTCAAAACACCCATTTTGCAAGCTTACACCACTAATCACTTATAATCTAAGTTAACTAGTGATTTCACACCCAAACAAGATTATCAACTAATCAATCTCATCATCCAACCCAAAACCCACCAACAATGGTCATCAACACCATTTACTCGCTTAAACACCCATTTATCAACTAGTGGGTCTTATTCAAGAACACACAATCAAAACCCTAAGTTGGAACTCAAATCTAACAAATGAAATTTGGAGTTAGAACTTACCAATACTACCACAACGTAGCCGAGAATGAAAGGAACAACTTTAAAACCCGAGCTTTCGATCGATTCAAGCTCCTTCTTCCCCAAATCTCCAAACCTCTCTCTAGAATCACTCTCTCTCTCTAAGAATGAAGTGGGAGTGTTTGTGGAAAGTGATCCAAAACTGAATCCCAACTGATAATATGGCTACAAACCCGGCTCCAAGAGAAAAGACACAAATACCCCTCTTAATATAACAAAACTGTACAGCTGGCCCGCCAGTTCATCTGGACGGCGTCCAAAAATCTGGACGACGTCCAGTCTTTCTTTACTGGATGGCGTCCCACCATCTGGACGGCGTCCCATTCAACTGCACAAGACTGAAACTGAAACAGGGTCTTACAACTCTCCTCCACTTAAATTGGATCACATCCCCGTGATCCTCGCCACTTTACCAACAGGACCCACGCTCTTTGGTCCTTCGACATACGTCCAAACTCGATGTCCACCACCAATTCCATCAAATCCGAAGATTTCATACAACTCCTTTAGGCAACTTTACTCAAAAGTTACCCTTCCGATTTAAATCATCATCCGTGATTTACCAAATCTACTAAACCGAGCACTAAGTCTCGCTTCATTCCCAAACCAGAACGAACTCACGCCTCGACTGCATGACAAACACATGCTAACATTCCAAATCTCATACCGAGTTAGCATTCCCTTTAGCGTACCCTTATCATGTACATCGCTAAAGTAACAACACACCAATAATATGGCCAACAAACATCACAATGGAGCCAAAAAAAAGTGAATCCTCACGATTGGATACCACTTGCCCCACATTATCACGCGTACGTGGCCGACGAAAAGCGGTAGATCAAACGTTAACCACTTACCACTACGCAACAAGAGGCCGACAAAAAGCGCATCCTTACGGATCACACTTACCTCTCCTCACACATGGCCAAACCAAAGCGATTCCTAACGGAAAACGCATTCCATACACCAATAAGTAGTCAACGAAAAGCGAATCCTAACGGATAACACTTACTACTTATCGCACTCCAACCGTGGCCAACGAAAAGTGAATCCTCGCAATTGGATAGCACTTGCCACAATACATACAAACAAAGTATATACGCCTACTTAGAATCATTCCACTCGACTTGGAATCTCCCGCACACGAAATCATACGTATGCACAAACATCGCTATCACGATTGCACAAAACATAACCTATATCACACATAGGTTCAAGAATACAATTCTCTAAAAGAAAATTTGGCACACCATCCCTCAACTACGGGACCTTTCCTTGCTCAACGAGCCCGCCCATTTGTCTCTTAATGAGCTCAACCACATTACCACATCAAGTAGTAATTCACATCCAAAGCAATAAATACAATTTAACCAAAATTGTACTTTACCACAAATCGACCAAATCTAGGCCCCGACACAACTTCGGATCTACCACGAATATTATCCGAAATTTCACACTAAAACCTCCTCGTGTGGGAGTGTAACTCCCCCACTTGGAGCTATGTTCCATAACCACATCGCCATGGTATCATCATCCCGCGATAGTTACCACTCTCCAAAATACGTGAACAATCTATCCCTCGGTCGTAGTACTCGAATTCTCAAGAATTCATTTCGCACACTAGAAATTGATGTTCACCGTCACCCGTTGGCGTCATTTAAGCAACGACAAAAAGCCAACACAATAGGCACCTTGTACGGTCGTACAATGCTACCAAAAGGTAGACTTTTCTAACCATTGGGTTCACACGACCCATCACCACGTATTGCTCCAACCTTGAGCATACAAAGGATCTTTACCTATCCTTAATCACTTCGAACGAAGAGTTCATCACCAATTACACAAACTTTATTCTTGCAATCCTCTGATTGCCATAGCTTGTTAAAGTTCCACCTAGTCACTCATGTACCTAAGGGTTTCTCTCCGGTACCCTAAGTATAATGTAACCACAATGTCGTCGGAGTCGAACATTACGCTTGCAGGTATGAAAGAGGCACCTGACATCGCGTCACATAGACTCCACTATCAACATTCATCGAAACCGAAAAGCTCGACCTCGAGGGTTCCATTCATCCGATGTCACCCATCACAACAATAAAGTGACCTTAAGTCATCCGTACCCGACGAAACTCATGTTTCATCGATTACGACACAAAAGCGACTACGCGCTACCAAAACAACACCAGGGCCTATCCTCATGGCTTGGTAAAATCTTTCGCCCAACACTAAGGAATGCTTGGAAGCACCAAGTCTTACGCCCTTCGCCCGTCAATCCGACCATCATCATAGGGTAATTCCATAATGAACGCTACCCCTCATCACACTACGCACTAACACAAAATGCATCAAACAAAATCATAAATACCTTTCAATAGAAATATCGAAAAGTACCTGAACATTGTCGTCAGGTTCTCATGCATCACCAACTAATTCCGGGCATGCCGACTTACGGTGTCCCTCCTTTCGACAATTAAAACATGTAACCTTGTTAGACTTCACATTCGTACATTCGCGAGACAAATGACCCCGTTGTCCGCAATTATAACACGTGGGTATAAAACCACCGGTACCACTCTTCTTCACGCTTCCGACACCCTCGAAAATACTTTTACTCTTTTTGTTCGAATGCATCGTAGTTTCGGACTTTCGCTTACTAACATCGGAGCCACTTTTTTTTTCAGAACAAGCGTCTCAAAACCCTTCACCATGTCAAACAACTCGTCAAAAGTTTTCACCGAGTTCCTACTAATCTTTTCTTGGTAATGATCGTTCAAGGTTCGGTAAAAGTCTTCCTTCAACATGTGGTCATTCCCGACATACTCCGGGCAAAATTGGGTCTTCGATAAGAAAACGAATTTGAGAGTGTTTAAATCCATTGACCCTTGCCTCAAAGCACGCAACTCGTCCTTAAGCTTAGAAAGATCGGCCAAAGTTCGACACTCCTTGAAAAATTCCGTTTTAAACTCATCCCATGTGAACTCCATACATTGTTCCTCACTATAGAGTTGGATTTTCGCATCCCACCACAACTTGGCGTCACCCCTTAGCATACTACTACTATACCTCGTCTTCTTATCGAGAGGGCACTCACCAGTACGAAACGCCCCCTCCATATCGGAGATCCATTGAGCACTCTTTAGTGGGTCTCGTTCGCCATCAAAAGTGGGAGGTTGAGCATCCTTGAAGTTTTTGTAGTATAAGTCTCGCCTTCCCATATTATCTTCGTGAAGGACAATCTTAACTTGTTCCTTAATTAGATCAACTACTTGCTCTTTAATCGAATATAGGAACATCTTCCTAACGTCCTCTAGAAAGGCTGCACGATGCCTTTGTATAATGGCCTCAACCTTGGCTGTGAACTCGGAGTCTTCGCCTTGATCATCATTATCATGTCCGTTCCTCGTCTTCATTCTAAGAAATGAACTCGGTTAGGAATGCAACACAAGTGAATTACATACACCGCCAAGATCTATATTCACAGTCATATAAATATGTCACCATTCGTACATCTCATCTAGTTCAATACTTGTTGTACATCACTTGCATGACTTGGCTTGCAACCGTAATAATGGTCGCGGAGCATTATTACGCTCACACGTCATGCCGAGCTCATGAATACAACAACCATCTCGCTAGATATTCAACACAAACAACATGATTAATAACAACATAATCAATACATAGCTAGTTCACCTACAATCTAAGGCACTAGCTAAAACCTGAGCCGACCCGTAATTCTACAAGTCCCGCAACAAATAAGCACACACAAAAAGTCTAAGTCTAGGCGCCTATCGCAAGTCACCTAAATCCATTAGACTATGCTCTGATACCACTTGTAACGCCGTCCAGTTGTGAAGGCCAGGACGGCGTCCAAGCAATCTGGACGGCGTCCAAATGGTCTTCCAGCTGCTGTCCAAAATCCCCATTTCACGCGAACGGAGAACACGTTTCCCGACACTTTTAAACGAAACGAAATATCACAACACTTCATATTAAGTAAAACTAAGAAGTTTTCACTATTAAACAAGTTTTACGACATCGGGCCCACATCGGCCGTTTTACGAAATACATACAAAAATACGAGTTTCGACCCAAATGAGTTTAAGTTCCAAACAACTACGAGCGTGATGTTTGGGGATAAAACTACCCAATCCTAGGTTGAATCCAAAAGTAATCCAAGCAAGCATCAAAAGGGAAATCATCTAATCCCGAACATACCCTTGCCACGTTCGCCTCCGAACCTAAAAATGTAAACAACGAGAGGGTAAGCTAATGCTTAATGAATGCAATACTTATACGCATACATACATAATTCAATCACTTGCATACACCTACACAAACAACACATATCATTAGCAAATCGCAATAAACGAATAATCAACGTACAATGCTAATAAAAACTTACGCAACCCAATATACACAATGTTGACATTCGACTCGATGGTGGTCGACGAAGAGCGGTAGGTCAAATACGTTAACCACTCAACACCCATCGCAACACGGACGTGGCCGACGAAGAGCGGTATTTCAAATACGTTAACCACTCACCACTACCCACCATGAGGCCGACGAAAAGTGCAACCGAAACGTTAACACTTACCTCAATCACAAGGATGGTCGATGAAAAGCGAAACCGCTTACCATCCTACGATAAGTGGCCAACGAAGAGCGGATTCCTAAACGGATAACACTTACCACTTATCCCAACACACATATGTGGTCGACAAAGTGCGAGAGGTCAAACACTAATCACTCACCACATAACCAAACAAACACATGTAACCGACGAAGAGTGATAGGTCTAGCATTAATCACTCGTCACATAACCAAACGCACATATGTAGCCGACTGATAATGCTAAAAACGAACATATATTTCATAACATTATCCCTCAAGAAAGACAAGCTTTTAGTTGCAATTGTTCTATTTACAAGTTATATTCGTTTAAATAATAAAAGGTGAAGACAAAAGATAGATTCGACGATTTGAAGATGCAAACAACCAAAAAGCTAAAAAGTACAAAGTACTATCCAAGTGGTTCAAATTATTGATGAGAAACGTCTAAAAATTACAAGAGTACAAGCCGTGAAACATAAAGTACAAGATATTAAATTGTACGAAAAGGCGTTCGAAAATCCAGAATCGAGACATGAACCAACTTTCAGCACGCGACGCAACGGACCAAAAATTACAAGTCAACTATGCACAAGAATATAATATTATATATAATTAATTATATATATATTATATATTATTTTAATCAAAGCAACCCACGTTAAATTCATTTGGTGAGCTGGATTCCAGACTTCCGCACTCGCGGAGGTGTAAAGCATAAAAGCTCAGCACTCGCGGAGCTCTACAGTGAAACGTGGGCCTATAAAAGGTCATGCATTCTGATCGATTTTATTCACTCCTTTTTCAATCTCTCTCTCACGATATATATATATATATATATATATATATATATATATATATATATATATATATATATATATATATATATATATATATATATATAATTTATAATTTTAATTTTAATTTAAGATTAATAATAATAAGGTTATGTTAGCGAATGTTGTAAGTGTGTAATTCGAAATTCTGTCCGTGTAACGCTACGCTATTATTAATCATTGTAAGTTATGTTCAACCTTTTTAAATTAATGTCTCATAGCTAAGTTATTATTATGCTTATTTAAATCGAAGTAATCATGATGTTGGACTAAATATTAAAGACGGGGTTATTGGGCTTTGTACCATAATTGGGGTTTGGACAAAAGAACGACACTTGTGGAAATTAGACTATGGGCTATTAATGGGCTTTATATTTGTTTAACTGAATGATAGTTTGTTAATTTAATATAAAGATTTACAATTAGACGTAATTATAAATAACCACATACACTCGATCGGACACGATGGGCGGGATATTTATAAATACTAATAATCGTTCATTTGACCGGACACGGGAATGGATTAATAGTCAATGGACTCATTAAAACAGGGGTGGATTACATGCAAGGACACTTGGTGTAATTGATAATAAAGTATTAAAACCTTATTACAGTTTAAGTCCCCAATTAGTTGGAATATTTGACTTCGGATATAAGGATAATTTGACGAGGACACTCGCACTTTATATTTATGACTGATGGACTGTTATGGAGAAAAACCAGATGTACATATCGAATAATCCAGGACAAAGGACAATTAATCCATGGTAATAAATTAAAATCAACACGTCAAACCTCATGATTACAGAAGTTTAAATAAGCATAATTCCTTTATTTCATATTTCATCGCACTTTTATTTACTGTCATTTTATTTATTGCACTTTTAATTATCGTACTTTTTAATTATCGCAATTTTATTTATTGTACTTTAAATTATCGCACTTTAATTATCGTTATTTACTTTACGCTTTAAATTAAGTTATATTTATTTTTAATATCTTACATTAGGTTTTAACTACGACTTAAGACATAAAATCGACAAACCGGTCATTAAACGGTAAAACCCCCCTTTTATAATAATTATTACTACTTTTATTTATATATATTTATATTTTTATAATTATAGGATAAAATAATTATAGCGTTAAACTTGGCTAGTTCCCTGTGGACGAACCGGACTTACTAAAAACTACACTACTGTACGATTAGGTACACTACCTATAAGTGTTTAGGTATATCCACTCTATAAATAAATAAATAACTTGTGTAAAATTGTATCGTATTTAATAGTGTTTCGTAATAAAAATATAACTATTTTGTATACACCTCTGCGCACTTCACCGACGAAGAGTGATAGGTTAATCATTAATCACTCGCTACATAACCAAACACACACATGTGACCAACAAAGAGCGATAGGTCAAATATTAATCACTCGTCACATGCCTTACCTCCAATCGTGGTCGACAAAGAGTTATTCCTTCCGGATATTACTCACCACATATCGCAAACAAATATAGCCAACGAAGAGCTATCCATACGTATATCACTCACTATATTTTCCAACCCAATTGCGGTCCTGAAAAGTGAATCCTAACGGATGTCACTTACCACGCCGCACACAAGCAACCAAATTATATACATAAACGTATAAATATTCCACTCACCTCGATTACTTGAAAAGCAATCCCGCTTGAGCTCCTAAACGTCTAAATGTAAATCACCTAAGTAATTTACAAACAAATAAGCTAAACACTCTAGCTTATGTCTAAAACACCAATAATTGCAATATTGACCCATTTGCACTTACTTCCACTTTGACTAAGTCAAATCTCACCCGAATGTGACAACCCGGAAATTTTTTACCAAATTTAAACTTAATTTTTATATGGTTCCGATATGATAAGCAAAGTCTATTAAATTGAGTCTTAAAATTTTTGAACTGTTTCATGAAATCACTTGACCTTTGACTATTACCAACGATTCACGAACAGTAGTATGTAAATAAATTAATGTATATATAAATATAAATATAACTGTATTTGAATTAATATAATACAATTTAATCATTTGATTTAAAGATATAAAGTAACATACAAAAGAATTAAGCTGTTATTAAAATGGATCTATATATATATATATATATATATATATATATATATATATATATATATATATATATATATATTAAAAATGACATATGTAAAATTAATATATTAAGTATAATTATAAGTTTAGAGACAGTATTATATCAATATTATTATTATTACTCTTATTATTATTATTAATATTGATATGAATATTATTTGTATTGTTAATATTATTATAATATATACAGATATGAAATTTAAGATGTATAAATTGTTATATTGTTATTATTATTAGTGATATCATAATAATATCAATATTATTATAAGTAGTACTATTATTAGTATCACTAATAATATTTTTTATTATTATTAATATCATTATTATTATAATTTTAATTATTTATTATGATTATTACATTTATCAATATTATTAATATCATCAATATTGATATAATTATCATTATTAGATATTATTACCATTATCATTAAGAATTATTATTAATAAAAATTATTATTATAGTTATAAAAAATGATACAATTTATTATATTTATCATTAATAATATTATTAATAATATTTTTATTATTATTTGATAATATTAATATTATTATTATTAAATCTATTATTAATATTATTAAAATTTTAATTAATTATAATTATTAATTATTAATTATATAAAATCCTACGTACAATTACAGAATCGATGTTTGTTTTTACCTCAATCGAACTATAGCTGAATTTTGGCTTCAGTCTCTGATGTGTGCAGCAGCGTATACGAAATAGTTATATTTTTATTGCGAAATACTATTAAATATGATACAAATTTATACAAGTTATTTATTTATTATTAGAGTGGATATACCTAAACCTTGCTACAACACTATAGGCAGTGAACCTAATTGTAGAGTAGTGTAATTTTTAGTAAGTCCAGTTCGTTCCACAGGGAGCTAGCTGAGTTTAACGCTATATTTTTAACAACTATATTTATATAAAATATATATAATTATATATAGTAATATTATTATAAAAGGGGGTTTTTACCGTTTAATGACCGGTTTGTCGATTTTAAATAAAGCGTAAAGATAAATGACGATAATATAAATGACAGAATTTAAATTGCGATAAAGTAAATTGCAGTAATTAAAATGACAGTAAATAAAGGTACGATGAAATATGAAATAAAAGTATTATGCTTATTTAAACTTCCGTAATCATGATGTTTGACGTTTTGATTTTAATTAATTATTACCCGGGTTAATTGTCCTTTGTCCTGGTTTATTTGATACCTATATGGTTTTTGTCCATAATAGTCCATCGGTCATAATTATAAAATGCTCGTCAAATTAACCTTATTCCCGAAGTCAAATATTCCAACTAATTAGGGATTTGAACAGTAACAAGGTTTTAATACTTTGTTTAATGATTACACCAGGTTATTGATTGCGTATAATCCAAGGTTTTATTACTTTGTTAACAATTACACCAATTATCTTTGTATGTAATCCACCCATGTTTTAATGAGATATGAATATTAATTTACCCACTTGATCAGAATGAATAATCAATTACCCAACCCGAATAATTAATTAAATTATCGTAAAGGATGTCGTATAAACGTCACTAAATAGGACATACATAATCATTTTAATAATTATTAGATTAACTAATTTGAAGATAGGTTCGACATGTTCCAATGAGTTGTCATTCGATTAGACAATACCCCCTACCTATTAATAGTCAATAGTCCAATGTTCACAAGTGTCGGTATTTTGTCCAAACCTTAATTATGGTACAAAATCCAATAACCCCGTCTTAATATTTTAGTCCAACATCACGATTACTTCGGCTCAAATAAGCATAATAATAACTTAGTTACGAGACATAAATTTAAAAAGGAAGAACATAGCTTACAGTGGTATTTAATCGCGTAGCGTTACACGGACAGAGTTTCGACTTTAAAACCCATAAAACATTTCTTACATTAACCCAACTAAACCATAATTTATTATTAAACTTAATTATAATTAAAATTAAAATTATAAATATATATTACATAGAGAGAAAGAGAGATTGAAAAAGGTGTGTATATTTCGTGCAGAATTCGTCGCCTTTTATAGCACTTGGCCAGATTCTGATGCCCATGCGATCGCATGGATTTTGTGCCTTCTAGCCATGCGATCGCATGGCCCTCTGATCCAGCTCACATGCTTTTGTTTTCTAGTTTGCCGACGGTTTTTAATATATATATATATATATATATATATATATATATATATATATATATATATATATATATATATATATATATATAATTTTAAGAATTATTTATATATTATATTATATTTATGTGCATAGTTGACTTGTAATTTTAGCTCTGTTGTGTCGCGCGTTGATAGTTGGTTCATGTCCCGGTTCCGAATTTTCGAACGTCCTTGCGTACAATTTAATATCTTGTATTTTGCGTTTTGCGGCTCGTATTCTTGTAATTTTGAGACGTTTCTTATCAATAAATTGACCCACTTGGATTGTACTTTGTACTTTTTAGCGTTTTGATCGTTTGCATCTTCAATTCGTCGAATCTGTCTTTTGTCTTCACCTTTTATTATTTAAACGAATATCACTTGTAAATAGAACAATTGCAACTAAAAGCTTGTCTTTCTTGAGGGATAATGCTATGAAATATATGTTCGTTTTTAGCATTATCAGTCTCCTAAATCGTTATCCATCTTAATCGATCGTACCAATCAGATATTAACCAGATTCGACTCTATTTTTTATATATTTAATTTTCTATTTTTCTTGTCTGATTGAGAAATTAAGGTACACGTCCTTTATATAATTGATCAAATTAAGTGTTAATTAATTCATATAACTTTTTATCATCAACTATAACTTATACGTTACATCATTAATAATAATATATATAAATTTGTTCGATTACGATTATACGTTTTAATACATATATACAAATGATATAGGTTCGTGAATCCAAGGCCAATCCTGCATTGTTCAGTTTCGTCATATGTATTTTTACTACAAAATACAGTATAGTGAGTTTCATTTGCTCCCTTTTTACATATATTTTTGGGACTGAGAATACATGCGCTGATTTTACTAATGTTTTACGAAATAGACACAAGTGATCAAAAACTACATTCTATGGTTGGATTATGAATATTGAATATCACCCCTTTTTAGCTTGGTAACCTAATAATTAGGAAACGGGTATGGCCCCTAATTGACGCGAATCCTAAAGATAGATCTATGGACCTCGACAAGTCCCATCCGGGGTACGGATGCTTTAGTACTTCGAGATTATTATTATTATACAGACGAGAGGTTCTGTTTGGGGATATTCTATGCATTAAAGTTAAGTCGGTTATCAAGCGTTCACCATATGAATGATTTTTAATTCGCGGGTGATGTTATGCGAGGTGTATATGAAATAGCTTTATTTTTACAACGAAATACTATTAAATACGGTACAATTTTACACAAGATATTTATTTATTTATAGAATGGATATACTTAAACCTTGCTACAACACTTATAGGCAGTGTACCTAATCGTACAGTAGTGTAGTTTTTAGTAAGTCCGGTTCGTCCACAGGGAATCTTTTAAACAAAGCTTAACGCTATATTAGTTTTACTTTATAAAAATACAAATATATATAAGTAATATTATTATTATAAAGGGGGGTTTTTACCGTTTAATGACCGGTTTGTCGATTTTTAAAACTTTAGTTGCAGTTAAAACCTAATGTAAAATATTAAAAATAAATACAAGACTTAATTTAAAGCGTAAAGTAAATAACGATAATGAAATTGCGATAAATAAAATTGTGATAAAATAAACTTGCGATAATTAAAAAGGACGATAATTAAAAGTGCAATTAAATACAATAACAATAAATAAAAGTGCGATAATTAGAAGTGCAATTAAATATAAAATAAAGGAAATTAAATATGAAATAAAATAATTATGCTTATTTAAACTTCCGTAATCATGATGTTTGACGTGTTGATTTTAGTTTTATGCCCATGGGTTAATTGTCCTTTGTCCTGGATTATTCAATATGTCCGTCTGGTTTTTGTCCATAATAGTCCATCAGTCATAAATATAAAGTGCGAGTATCCTCGTCAAATTATCCTTATACCCGAAGTCAAATATTCCAACTAATTGGGGACTTAAACTGTAACAAGGTTTTAATACTTTGTTATCAATTATACCAAGTGTCCTTGTACATAATTTCACCCCTGTTTTAATAATTCTAGTGGCTATTAATCCATTCTCGTGTCCGGTTAAATGAACGATTATTCGTACATATAAATACCCCGCCCATCGTGTCCGATCGAGTGTATATGGTTATTTATAGGGACGTCCAATTGTAAATCTTTATATTAAAATTAACAAACTATCATTTAGTTAAACAAATATAAAGCCCATTAATAGCCCATAGTCTAATTTCCACAAGTGTCGTTCTTTTGTCCAAACCCCAATTATGGTACAAAGCCCAATTACCCAATTTTAGTATTTTTAGCCCAACATCATGATTACTTCGTTTTAAATAAGCATAATAATAACTTAGATACGAGACATTAATATAAAAAGGTTGAACATAACTTACAATGATTAAAAATAGCGTAGCGTTACACGGACAGAATTTCGACTTACACCCTTACAACATTCGCTAACATACCCTTATTATTAGAATTAAAATTAAAATTAAAATTATAATATATATAATACGTTTGATGAGAGAAGAAGAAAAAGGATATATAAAACGATCAAAATGCGTTAGCTTTTATAGGCATTTTTGTCCAGGGTATCTCCGCGAGTCGCGGTCCCTTTGCACTACAAACTCCTCGAGTCGCGGAGTTCGTAAACCCAGCTCACACAAGTTTGGATCCTAGTCTGCCGACGGTTTTAATATATAAATATAATATATATATATAATTTATATAATTAATTATATATTATATTATATTTATATACATAGTTAACTTGTAATTTTTAGTCCGTTGCGTCGAGCGTTGAGAGTTGACTCTGGTTCCGGTTCCGAATTTTCGAACGTCCTTGCGTACTATTTTATATCGTGTACTTTGCGTTTTGAATCTTGTACTCTTGTAATTTCGAGACGTTTCTTATCAATAATTGGAACCTCTTTGATTGTATTTTGTACTTTTGAGCTTTTTGGTCGTTTGCGTCTTCAATTCGTCGAATCTGTCTTTTGTCTTCACCTTTTATTATTTAAACGAATATCACCTGTAAATAGAACAATTGCAACTAAAAGCTTTTCTTTCTTAAGGAATAATGCTATGAAATATATGTTCGTTTTTAGCATTATCAAATATTTCCACACTTGAGCGTTGCTTGTCCTCAAGCAATATAGTCTTGAAATACTAGAATCACTTCTTTATTCTTCACACTTTGTACATCAGTGATTTCTATACGGCGGTATAAACAATGGTAGTAACGATGTGGTTTACAGTCCCACATGACTATAAAAATTTAGATCCATTAAGGAAATTGGATCTTTATGAAAACATTTGATCTTTTTGAAAATTCAATCTAGTTTTTTACCCTAGATAAGTTTTTCGGAATGACCCTTCACCGGTGTTTGGAAATTCTTTTTGTGGGTTTGGTGGGTTTCAGATTTGAAAATTTTAGCTCAAAACTTGCGGTTTTGTGTCACCCACTTGCTAACCTTGTATTGGGAAAGCAACACGTCCAGTATACTTGCTCCGTATATTACCTTTCGGTAAACTACCGTCCGGTTGTAAAGGAAAGCGTTGAACAAGTAACTGTTAAGGCAATGTCCCCTGACATGCTTTTGTTCATGGTCTAAAACGTGTCGGATGCTATTACTATCCTTTGTAGGAGCAATAGTAAAGATCATCCTATAATTTTTCTGGTCTGGCACAAGGTCCTGTCTTTGACCATGCTATGCAACCACCGTTCTTACGGTTGACACCCGATTTGGTTCAGGTGACCTAATGAATTCCAGGTGAATTCCTAGGATTTTACGTTCAATGGTAATGAATGCATTGAAAATAGGTTTTCAGAAAACAAATCGGTTTGAAATTTTGATCAAAATATTTTCTCATTCAAGCTCGAGTTTAGATATCATTGAATTCCATGAGTTTGTAATTCTCAATCTTTAAGGTCAATCTCTAGGATTGAGTAATATCAGTCTTAAAAGCTGATTTTTGATCTTTAAGGAGATTATCCTTTCTGG
The DNA here is from genome assembly GCF_046630445.1 of Rutidosis leptorrhynchoides. Classification (NCBI taxonomy): domain Eukaryota; kingdom Viridiplantae; phylum Streptophyta; class Magnoliopsida; order Asterales; family Asteraceae; genus Rutidosis; species Rutidosis leptorrhynchoides. The sequence continues at coordinate 426,535,157 of NC_092337.1, forward strand.
GGATCTGATTCATTAGTCTTATCAAGCTAATTTGCACGGTGCCCCCCATTGTACGAGATAAATCCTTCTCATGGTTAGGATAAGTCTGACCACTTGGCGACCCTGTTTGATGCTGAGGTCCGTGGATTTCCTGCTGATTTTAGTGATGACTTTTCTAGATTTTTCGTCAACCTACAGCTGGTCTGGACGACAACTTCCTGACCTAAATCAAGAAGCGCATTTCTTTTTTGGAAGACTTTACTTCCTTTTAATGATGGAATTGATTCATCGTGTAGATCCATCTTTCTTACAGTAAATCGGGTAAAACTGTTTAGTTTAGTCCAAAGCAAAAGTATCTTTAATTATTTGTTACAGAAATATGTGACATATGTTTAAAATAACTTGGTAAATTTTCCCACACTTGGCTTTTATTTTCCTTTTTATTGTCCTCTATTCCATTTTAAATGAATTCTAACATTTTGGTTTGTTTCTCAATTTATGTCCTTTCCGAGGTAACAATAATTTCGGTGTTACCACCTAGTTTTATCGTTCATAAATATGCATAAACATGATTTTGAGTTCATTTAATTGAAAATTTTCAAAAATTTTACTAGAATTGAGTAGTCAGTATATAAGACTAGGGCTGTTCTTTATTATCAGAGAGCACTAGATTCTAATACAACTACTGCTTTACTAGTATTTCTAATGGTAACCAAGTGTATAAAGTAAAAATTTTAAAAATCCGAAAGAATTTAACCCCTTCCCACACTTAAGATCTTGCAATGCCCTCATTTGCAAGAAATCAGTAACAATTTAAATTATTGAGCGTGATTAGCGCAGAAAAAATGATTAAATTTTACCAAAGTTTCCAAACATATTGTTGTTTGTGTTGAATGATAAATGGTGTATATCATTTGTTCATTCCGTCTTGTTGTTACATCACATTTATTTTTCATCTTGTAGTCAAAATTAGTTGCTTTTGCTGAACTTAATGTCAGTCTTTGAAAATGCGTTGTTTTACCCTGTTGTGTACATAAGATAAACTGTAAACATATATACATATTTTTGAAGTTTGGTATATTACCTCACATTAAAAAATTATTAAAATCTAATAATAAAAGTTAGAAAATTATAAAAACTATTACAATATCAACATAAGTGCTAAATGTAGTAACATTATAAAAATAAAATAAATAAAACTAAATAAACTAGGGTTGATACTGATCCCAGTAGGGGTTCCATGCATAACCATATGTGTTATAGAATGCTTTAGCTGGGTTATAAGTAGGATACGGTGGTTGGATCTCTATAGACCAGGGAGGAAATACGGGCTTTGGAGTAGGAATATAGTTTCTACCTATATGTTGGCAATGAGCTATGATGTGGTTTTGATGAACTTGCCAATCTTCAAATGCTCGATGTCTAGCATTTTCATACTCTTGTGAAGCTATAAACCTTTGCATTTCTGTCATTTCATTTCCCCCTCCCACATTACCTGGCTGTTGATCTCTTTCAACCTGTGGATGTCTTCCATTATATTGTACTGCGGCATTATTTCGCCTCTTCAAAACCTTAGCACCATGATATACATTTAAACCAATTGTATCGTGGGGTTCTGGTTCTTCGATTAATAATCCCCCCGACTTATATCCTCATCGAGATACTCAGCAATTAATGTAATAAATATACCACCTCCTATTATACTGTGCGGTCTCATCCCCCTAACCATAGATGATAAATAATAACCCACACAATAAGGTATACTTACAGCGCTTTGTGGGTAACGAATACACATGTGGTAAAATAAATCTTGCTCATTTACCTTTTCCTTATTTTTACCTCGCTGTATAATCGAGTTCGCTAGAAACCTGTGAATTACTCTTAACTCAGCTCTATAGAGTAATTTCCCCCTTTAAATCGGTGATGGCTAGTCATTTGACTCCATACACCATGCGTATCAAAATTTTCATCAATCTTGCTAGCATTTAATATCAACCCTCGACAATCGGCAGATGCTAGCTCCTCAGGCATATATATACGTAAGGCCTGAGCCATGTCTAGTAGAGACATGTGGCGCATCGAACCTCCTAACAAAAATCTAATAAAAGTTCTATCGGTTAAAGTAGCTACCCGATCATTTATTTCTATACTACACAATAATTCTTCACACCATACTTTATATACAGGTCTACGCATGTTGAATAATTGTACCCAATCGTTAAAAGTAGAATTACCATACCTCTGTGTAAGTAATTCTCTAATCCGTTCGCCTAATCCTACAGCTTCTAACGGTTCCCATTCTATTACCCTAGGTACTTCAACAGCTTTAGAATGAAGAGTGTGCAAGCTCCTTTGGTATTTTGGATAATCTATCCAACGTCTGTCTAATCTCAAGTTCGGGTGCAAATCTTCCACGTGCATATCTGAAAATGTCATAACTGGATGAGGTATATCTTGTTTGTAATAGTTATCAACATCCTGTTGTTCCGCATTCTCAGGAGGAGCAATGCGAGCTTGGGATGAAGATTCACCCCTTTCAGTCGTTTTCCTTGAGTAATTCCTTGATAGCATCCTTCTCAACATGATTTTGTGAAAGATTTGATGAAAAATGGTGAAAAAATTCGATTTTGTGTGTGTTTTTCGCGTTTGTTTTCGCAGTTTTGTGGTGTGGTTGTGTGCAACTGATCTGATCTTTGCGTTTTATTTTTTTCTGGAATTTACAAACTCCGCGAGTCGCGGTGTTTCTCCCCTTTAAACTCCACGAGTCGCGGTGTTTATTTTTTTTTTTTTTAAAATCTTTAACTTATAAAACAAATATTAATTAATTTTAAAAATTTGTTTCCCTTGTTATTTAGAACGAGGTCGTTTCGGATCGATGTCCTAGTCCGTCCCTCGACAAAATTTTAAAATTTGTCAATTTAAAGTGCGGTTTTAAAAGTAAAGATTTTTGGGTTTTTTAATGTTTTTGGCATACTTTAAATCAATAAGATTAAAAATAATGATAATAAAAGTTCTCGTCCCTCCCTCGGGTAAAGCAATTTCGGCTCAACGACCTAGTCTTCAACTTACGACGAATTTTAAAAGTCATATTTTTAACTTAGCGAAATAAAGTAAATTTTTGTTTTTAAATTCACACCAAACTTAAATTTAAAATGCATAAAATTAAAAAAATTCACACCAAACTTAATTAAAAATTCATATTATAAATTCACACCAAACTTAAATTATATTTTTGTTTTTATACATACAAACTTATATTAAAAATATTAATTTTCCAAATATTTATAATTTTAAAAGTTTACAATATTTATTTAATATTAATTTATTAATTTTTTAAAAACATGGTAAAAATAAAATTAAAAATCTTTTTGGCTTTTATCCCACTTTAATCAATCAAATATTATCAAAAATATGCGCCCCTCTTTTCGGTAAAGTAATTTTGGTTCCATGACCTAATTTAACTCATGACGAATTTTTGAAATATTTTGAGTTGATTGATTAAAGATATTTATACCTTAAGAATAAATGTTAAATTTCGCAGTGATGTAATAAATTTTTGTATGATATCAATAATTTTGGTCGCAAGACCTAATTTCATCGAATACCAATTTAATACTTTATAGCGAACAAATTAGCGTTTATTATCAAAAGGTTGAAAATAAAAATAAAAATAAAAACTGTACAAACTTACCTGTGAAAGAGATTTCTTAGTGATATGCTCTAGCCCACTCATAAGATAGTCGAACTAATTGATTTTCCATGGCTACATAGGCGTAACCTCGAGCATTTAATGTTTTTTCTTCTAAACATATGAACGGTCCATCTCTGAATAAAGTAACAAATTCGGTGTTTGAATAAGTTTGATTATTTGAACATTTACCTTCGTGTGACCATTTTCCGCATTTGTGACATCTTTCAAGGTGTCGTGCTCTTCTTTTCGCTGCGGATTTTGATTTTCCTTTACCAAATTGTAACTTATTGTCTTCGCATCTGGATTCTTTTCTTACTCCGTCCAATTTACCTCTGATTAATGATACTATTTCACTTGGAAGTGAGTCATTATTACGTTTAGTGATCAAAGCGTGTAGCATTTGACCATGGTTTAGTTCACAGGAAGTCTTCATTTCGTAAAAACCTAAAAAAAATAAAAATTCAGAATGGGGGAAGAAGACTAGTTCTTTAGGGTCTGCTAGGGAAAGACCATTCGGGTTCCATTTTCGAGAACTACACGAAAACAGAAAATCTAACTCTAACAGAAATACATATTATCCTTTAAAGACTTGATTCTCCCCACACTTAGTTAGCTGTGGTGTCGAAATTGTGATTAACTTCGTTGTCAACTTCCATTGGACTATCTATGTAATGTTTAACTCTGTGACCATTAACCTTAAATTCAATCCCATTTGAATTTATTAATTCTACTGTTCCGAATGGGAAAACTCTTTTGACTATGAATGGTCCAGACCATCTTGATTTCAATTTTCCAGGAAATAGCTTGAATCGTGAATTGAAAAGAAGAACTCTGTCGCCTTATTTAAATTCTTTTGAACTTCTGATTCTTTTATTATGCCATTTCTTCGTTCTTTCTTTATAGATTAACGAATTTTCGTATGCTTCATGTCTTAATTCTTCTAATTCGTTTAATTGACTTAACCGTAGACGTCCAGCTTCATGTAAATCAAGATTACATGTCTTCAAAGCCCAAAATGCTTTGTGTTCAATTTCTACTGGAAGATGACATGCTTTTCCGTAAACGATTTTAAAAGGTGCGGTTTCAATTGGAGTTTTGTAGGCTGTTCTAAAAGCCCAGAGTGCATCCTCCAATTTAATGGACCATTCCTTCGGATTTGATCCTACGGTTTTCTCTAAAATACGTTTTAAAGCTCGGTTGGTATTTTCAACTTGTCCACTTATTTGTGGATGATATGCGGTGGAGATTTTATGAGTTACTCTATATCTTTTAAGAACTTTCTCATGTTGATTATTTCAAAAATGAGTTCCCCGATCACTTATTAAAGCTTTCGGTGTTTCAAACCTTGCAAAAAGACGTTTTAAAAAGTTGACTACAACTCGTGCATCGTTAGTTGGGAGAGCTTGTGCTTTCGCCCATTTAGATACATAATCAATGGCTACGAGAATGTAAAAATTATTATGAGATTTTGGAAATGGACCCATAAAGTCAATACCCCAAATGTCAAATACTTCACATACTTGAATGACATTTTGTGGCATTTCATCACGTTGACTTATTTTTCCGGCCCTTTGACAAGCATCACAGGATTTGCAAAGAAGGTGTGCGTCTTTGTAAATTGTAAGCCAATAGAATCCAGCATCATAAACTTTTCTTGCTGTTAGTTGAGGCCCATAATGCCCTCCTGTTGGTCCTGTGTGACAATGGTTTAAGATTTTACTAGCTTCATCTCCGAATACACATCGGCGTATTATTCCATCGGGACAACTTTTAAACAGATGTGGATCTTCCCAGAAATAGTGTTTTATATCACTAAAGAATTTCTTTCGTTTTTGGTACGACAATCCTTTTTCAAGGAATCCATATACTAAGTAGTTTGCATAGTCTGCAAACCATGGAATTTCATTATAATCTATCTTCAATAGATATTCATCAGGAAAGTTGTCTTGTATGGCCGATTCATTTAGAACTTTTAATTCGGGATTTTCAAGACGAGAAAGATGATCAGCGGCGAGATTTTCTGCTCCCTTTTTATCTCGAATTTCAATATCAAACTCTTGTAAGAGTAAGATCCAACGGATTAATCTTGGTTTAGCATCTTGTTTCGAAAATAGGTATCTAAGAGCAGAATGGTCGGTATAGACCACCGTTTTAGCTAGAACGAGATATGAACGAAATTTGTCAAAAGCAAAGACAATAGCAAGGAGTTCTTTTTCAGTAGTTGTATAATTCGTTTGTGCTCCTTGTAACGTCTTACTAGCATAATATATAGGTTGAAATCGTTTTTCAATCCATTGTCCTAAAATGGCTCCCATTGCAAAATCACTTGCATCGCATATAAGTTCAAACGGTAGATTCCAATTTGGTGTTATCATGATCGGCGCATTAGTGAGTTTTTCTTTAAGAATATTAAAAGATTTGATGCATTCATCTGAAAAGATGAATGGAGCATCTTTTTCTAGGAGTTTATTCATAGGAGTGGCAATTTTAGAAAAATCTTTTATGAAGCGTCGGTAAAAACTGGCATGCCCTAGAAAACTCCTAACTCCTCTAACATTGGTGGGATGTGGAAGTTTAGCAATTACATCTACTTTAGCTCTATCCACTTCAATTCCTTCCTTTGAAATTTTATGACCAAGAACGATGCCTTCTTTAACCATGAAATGGCATTTCTCCCAATTAAGTACTAGATTTGATTGTTCGCATCTAATAAGCATTCGTTCCAGATTAACCAGACATGATTCAAATGTATCACCGAAGACTGAAAAGTCATCCATGAAAACTTCCATGCATTCTTCTATCATGTCGTGAAAAATCGCCATCATGCACCTTTGAAAGGTTGCAGGGGCGTTGCAAAGTCCAAATGGCATGCGTTTGTAAGCAAAAGTACCATAAGGGCACGTGAATGTGGTTTTCTCTTGGTCCTCGGGTGCTATTGGAATTTGAAAATATCCGGAAAACCTTCAAGAAAACAATAGTAACTATTTCCGGCTAACCTTTCCAACATTTGATCAATGAAAGGTAAGGGAAAATGATCTTTTCTGGTGGCGTCATTTAATTTTCTATAATCAATACATACACGCCATCCTGTTACAGTCCTAGTAGGAATAAGCTCATTTTTTTCATTTGTAATGACAGTCATGCCACCCTTCTTAGGCACGCATTGAACTGGGCTTATCCATGGACTATCAGAAATTGGATAAATTAAACCTGCATCAAGCAGTTTAATAATTTCTTTCTTAACTACATCTTGCATATTAGGATTTAGTCTTCGTTGGCATTGCACATACGTTTTATGACCTTCTTCTATAAGGATTTTATGTATGCAATACGAAGGACTTATTCCTTTAATATCATGAATCTTCCATGCAATGGCTGGTTTATGAGCTTTTAATACAGAAATGAGTTGAGATTTTTCATTTTCAGTAAGAGAAGATGATATTATTACAGGTAATTCAGATTCACCATGTAAATAAACGTATTCCAAATGGTTTGGAAGTAGCTTTAACTCTAATGTCGGAGGTTCTTCTATCGATGATTTATATCGAAATCTGTCTTCTTCTTTTAGCATTTGAATTTCTTCTGTTGTTGGTTCATATCCATTAGCTATTAGTGTAGCTAACATTTCAGTTTCATCAATTGGTTCAGTTCCTTCTCCTAAAGAACATTCTCCTGTTCCTTGTAATTCTGGAAATTCTTCTAACAATTCTGCATGTGAATCTATAGTTTGAATATAATAACATGTATCATCTACAGATTGTGGTTGTTGCATTGATCTATCAACTGAAAATGTAACAATCTCGTCCTCTATACTTAGGGTCAGTTTCTTACCAAACACGTCTGTCATTGCTTTAGCCGTGTTTAAGAATGGTCTTCCTAATATGAGAGGAACTTGAGAATCTTCTTCCATGTCCAGAACAACAAAATCTACTGGAAATACTAAAGTACCAACTTTAACTAGCATGTTCTCCATTATCTCTCTAGGATATTTTATTGATCTATCGGCTAGTTGTATGCTTATTCGTGTTGGTTTCAATTCTCCAAGGTCTAGTTTAGTGTATAGTGAATACGGCATTAAATTTATACTAGCACCTAAATCTGCCAATGCTTCTATTGAACTAAGACTACCCAGAAAACATGGAATTGTGAAACTTCCTGGATCTGATAATTTTTCTGGTATCTTATTCAACAGCACTGCTGAAAAATTAGCATTCATAGTAACAGCCGAGAGTTCTTCCATTTTCTTTCTATTCGAGATTAGATCTTTCAGAAATTTAGCATATCTAGGCATTCCTGAAATCACATCAATGAAAGGAAGATTTACATTTATCTGTTTAAACATATCAAAAAATTTGGATTGCTCGGCTTCAAGTTTATCTTTTTTCATTTTACTCGGGTAAGGAAGTGGTGGTTGGTATGGTTTAACATAAGGTTTAGCCTTAACTGTGTTATCTTCATTAACCTTTTCAACTACCGGTTCTTTTTCCTTATCTTGTTCAGGTTGTGGTTCTTGTGGAGTAGGAATAACGTCCTCAGAAATTACAGGTATTTCAGGTGGTTTAAGTGTTGTACCACTTCTTGTGGTAATGGCTTTAGCTGTTTCATTCCGGGGGTTAGCATTTGTATCTCTAGGTAAACTTCCCGGTTTTCTTTCACCTATTAACCTTGCTAGGTTACTTACTTCTTGTTCCAAGTTTTGAATAGAAGCTTGTTGATTTCTAAATGCTTGAGCATTTTGTTCATTGGTTTGTTTCTGAGATATGAAAAACTGTGTTTGAGTTTCAACTAGCTTCGTCATCATATCTTCTAAATTTGGCTTTTTATCATTGGTTTGTGGTGGTTTGTTTTGAAAATTAGGTCTTTGCTGATTGTAAGTATTATTGGATACTTGTTGATTGCTAGGACCTTGTTGGTTGTTGTATGGAACATTTCGATTATAATTCTGATTTTGATTGTAAATTGGTCTTGGCGGTTGATAATTATTCTGATAATTATTTCCAGGCCTTTGGTTTATGTATGAAATATTCTCTCTTTGTTCCATTGTTAGTTCAATACTGAGACAATCTTTTGTCAAATGTGGTCCTCCACACTGCTCACAACTAATTCGTATTGAGTGTATATCCTTAGTCATCTTTTCCATTCGTCTCTCGACAGCATCTATCTTTGTGGAAATGGAATCTAAGTCATGGCTAGAATCGGCTCTAGCTGCTTTAGATGATCTAACGATATCTTTTTCTTGGTGCCACTCATGTGAGTGGGAAGCAATGTTATCAATAATTTTATAAGCATCAGTTTCGGTTTTCTTCATAATAGAACCACCAGCTGCTATATCGATGTCTTTCCTTATAGTGATGTCGCATCCTTGGTAGAATATTTGTACTATTTGACAAGTGTCTAAACCATGTTGCGGACATACTCTTAATAACTTTTCAAATCTTGTCCACGCCTCATATAGAGTTTCATTCGGTTTCTGTGTGAATGTAACAATTTCTCCTTGAAGTCTCACGGCTTTAGATGCCGAAAAGAATTGTTTAAGAAAATTTTCAACTAAAACGTCCCATGTATCAATCGCCCCTTCAGGTAACGATTCCAACCAATCTTTGGCTTCTCCCTTTAAAGTCCAGGGAAATAACATGAGATATATTTGTTCATCCTCAACTTCTCTTATTTTAAAAAGTGTGCAGATCCTATTAAAGGTACGAAGATGTTCATTTGGATCTTCCTTCGGCGCACCACTAAATTGGCATTGATTAGTCACCATGTGTAGAATTTGTCCTTTGATTTCATAATCTGGCGCATTAATGTCTGGATGAGTAATTGCATGACCTTGGCCAGTGCGTTTAGCTCTCATTCGGTCTTCCATACTTAAAGGTTCCAGATTTTCCATAATTGAATTTGTTGAATCTGAATCACTAGAGGATTCTGATTTAATGGTTCGTTCCTCAACAATCTCTGTTTGAATGATTGGTGGTTCCGGAGGAAAAATTAATGGTTCAGGATCTATGAATCGTCCCTGAATATTCTCCGGATTCTCAATTGTGAGGTCGGGTTTAAAAAATGGATTATCGAAAATTTGTGGGGTAATATAATGCACCATTTATGATTCAACACAAACAACAATATATTTGGAAACTGTGGTAAAATTTAATCATTTTTCTGCGCTAATCACCCTCAATAATTTAAATTGTTACTGATTTCTTGCAAATGAGGGCATTGCAAGATCTTAAGTGTGGGAAGGGGTTAAATTCTTTCGGATTTTTAAAATTTTTACTTTATACACTTGGTTACCATTAGAAATACTAGTAAAACAGTAGTTGTATTAGAATCTAGTGCTCTCTGATAATAAAGAACAACCCTAGTCTTATATACTGACTACTCAATTCTAGTAAAATTTTTGAAAATTTTCAATTAAATGAACTCAAAATCATGTTTATACATATTTATGAACGATAAAACTAGGTGTTAACACCGAAATTATTGTTACCTTGGAAAGGACATAAATTGAGAAACAAACCAAAATGTTAGAATTCATTTAAAATGGAATAGAGGACAATAAAAAGGAAAATAAAAGCCAAGTGTGGGAAAATTTACCAAGTTATTTTAAACATATGTCACATATTTCTGTAACAAATAATTAAAGATACTTTTGATTTGGACTAAACTAAACAGTTTTACCCGATTTACTGTAAGAAAGATGGATCTACACGATGAATCAATTCCATCATTAAAAGGAAGTAAAGTCTTCCGAAAAAGAAACGCGCTTCTTGATTTAGGTCAGGAAGTTGTCGTCCAGACCAGCTGTAAGTTGACGAAAAATCTAGAAAAGTCATCACTAAAATCAGCAGGAAATCCACGGACCTCAGCATCAAACAGGGTCGCCAAGTGGTCAGACTTATCCTAACCATGAGAAGGATTTATCTCGTACAATGGGGGGCACCGTGCAAATTAGCTTGATAAGACTAATGAATCAGATCCCCAGAAAGGATAATCTCCTTAAAGATCAAAAATCAGCTTTTAAGACTGATATTACTCAATCCTAGAGATTGACCTTAAAGATTGAGAATTACAAACTCATGGAATTCAATGATATCTAAACTCGAGCTTGAATGAGAAAATATTTTGATCAAAATTTCAAACCGATTTGTTTTCTGAAAACCTATTTTCAATGCGTTCATTACCATTGAACGTAAAATCCTAGGAATTCACCTGGAATTCATTAGGTCACCTGAACCAAATTGGGTGTCAACCGTAAGAACGGTGGTTGCATAGCATGGTCAAAGACAGGACCTTGTGCCAGACCAGAAAAATTATAGGATGATCTTTACTATTGCTCCTACAAAGGATAGTAATAGCATCCGACACGTTTTAGACCATGAACAAAAGCATGACAGGGGACATTGCCTTAATAGTTGCTTGTTCAACGCTTTCCTTTACAACCGGACGGTAGTTTACCGAAAGGTAATATACGGAGCAAGTATACTGGATGTGTTGCTTTCCCAATACAAGGTTAGCAAGTGGGTGACACAAAACCGCAAGTTTTGAGCTAAAATTTTCAAATCTGAAACCCACCAAACCCACAAAAAGAATTTGCAAACACCGGTGAAGGGTTATTCCGGAAAACTTATCTAGGGTAAAAAACTAGATTGAGTTTTCAAAAAGATCAAATGTTTTCATAAAGATCCAATTTTCTTAATGGATCTAAATTTTTATAGTCATGTGGGACTGTAAACCACATCGTTACTACCATTGTTTATACCGCCGTATAGAAATCACTGATGTACAAAGTGTGAAGAATAAAGAAGTGATTCTAGTATTTCAAGACTATATTGCTTGAGGACAAGCAACGCTCAAGTGTGGGAATATTTGATAATGCTAAAAACGAACATATATTTCATAGCATTATTCCTCAAGAAAGACACGCTTTTAGTTGCAATTGTTCTATTTACAAGTGATATTCGTTTAAATAATAAAAGGTGAAGACAAAAGACAGATTCGACGAATTGAAGACGTAAACGACCAAAAAGCTCAAATGTACAAAATACAATCAAAGAGGTTCCAATATAAAGCCCATTAATAGCCCATAGTCTAATTTCCACAAGTGTCATTCTTTTGTCCAAACCCCAATTATGGTACAAAGCCCAATTACCCAATTTTAGTATTTTTAGCCCAACATCATGATTACTTCATTTTAAATAAGCATAATAATAACTTAGCTACGAGACATTAATATAAAAAGGTTGAACATAACTTACAATGATTAAAAATAGCGTAGCGTTACACGGACAGAATTTCGACTTACACCCTTACAACATTCGCTAACATACCCTTATTATTAGAATTAAAATTAAAATTATAATATATATATATAATACGTTTGATGAGAGAAGAAGAAAAAGGATATATAAAACGATCAAAATGCGTTAGCTTTTATAGGCATTTTTGTCCAGGGTATCTCCGCGAGTCGCGGTCCCTTTGCACTACAAACTCCGCAAGTCGCGGAGTTCGTAAACCCAGCTCACACAAGTTTGGATCCTAGTCTGCCGACGGTTTTAATATATAAATATAATTTATATATATATAATTTATATAATTAATTATATATTATATTATATTTATATACATAGTTAACTTGTAATTTTTAGTCCGTTGCGTCGAGCGTTGAGAGTTGACTCTGGTCCCGGTTCCGGATTTTCGAACGTCCTTGCGTACTATTTTATATCGTGTACTTTGCATTTTGAATCTTGTACTCTTGTAATTTCGAGACATTTCTTATCAATAATTGGAACCTCTTTGATTGTATTTTGTACTTTTGAGCTTTTTGGTCGTTTACGTCTTCAATTCGTCGAATCTGTCTTTTGTCTTCACCTTTTATTATTTAAACGAATATCACTTGTAAATAGAACAATTGCAACTAAAAGCTTGTCTTTCTTGAGGAATAATGCTATGAAATATATGTTCGTTTTTAGCATTATCAGCGGGTTACGCGTGTTATTTTGTACTCGGGTTACGTGTACAAATAAATATAAGAAATCTTGTGGTCTATTAAAATGATGGAAATGAATGTTTACGATAAACTAATGAACTCACCAATCTTTTGGTTGACACTTGAAAGCATGTTTATTCTCAGGTATTAAAGAAATATTCCGCTGTGCATTTGCTCATTTAGAGATATTACTTGGAGTCATTCATGACATATTTCAAAAGACATTGCATCCGAGTTGTTGAGTTTATCAAGAATATTATTAAGTCGATTATAGTTAGGTATATTATGAAATGGTATGCATGCCGTCAATTTTTGATGTGATGAAAGTTTGTCTTTTAAAAACGAATGCAATGTTTGTAAAATTGTATCATTTAGAGGTCAAATACCTCGCGATGTAACCAAATGTAATGTATTCGTCCTTATGAATTAGGACGGTTCGCTTCATGTGGTATCAGAGCGGTGGTCTTACCGAACCAGGTCTTGCATTATTGTGTCTAACTAGTAGCTGTTAGGATGCATTAATGATTCTGGACTTCGACCTTGTCTGCATGTCAAAAGTTTTGCTTATCATTTCGTGTCGAAAATTACCTGCTTATCATTCTTAGTCTAGACACATCTTACTGCCTTTATTGCATAGATAGTGTATAGACAGATTCATATCTTAGCATATCTGTTACTATAAACTTTGTCTGATAGCTTCCGAAGATTCCTCCTTAATCTATGGGATTTTGGTATTGTATATACATATGTAAGTTATGTATTGAAACATACCAAACTAAATCCTATAATCTATTTCCTATCAAAAATACTTTATCTAATCGTGCAAGATGAAACTCGTAACTAGTTCAAATTCCTTAGATTCCGACAGCTATTCCGATATGGATTTCCACTCAAGCTCCGAAAGCAGTATAACCGGAATGGATCAACAAATTAGTCATCACCAATTCTGGATGAATTAGAGATGGATTAGTAGTCGACTTAATCAATGGAGACGCGAAGAAGGCGATCCCTTCCATCCACCGACTTTCCCTCTTGGCGAAGAACCTGAAGCACTTACCGGCGAACCTGTTCGTGATACTATTTTCTCTCTCATTTCCAGAGTATCTCATCATGATTATATACTATCTCAAATTCTGGATCTTATTCATCCGCTCGTTCTGACCAACAATCATCCCGAAATAATAGAAGAAGTCAACGAACTTCGCGCTCGTGTAATCAATTTGGAGAATATGGTTTAAAGGTTACAAGCACCTTCTGCAACACCAACAGTACCATTATCACCACAAACAGCAACATCCGCATCCCACACCTCGACAACACAATCTGTACCTCGAGCATCAACATCGTACTTACCATAGATACCAAGGAGTACTAATAAGAATCAACGATGAAGTATTGATTCATAACTTCATCGGAGAACTATTAGGCGGCGATTATGTAATCTCTAAAGTCTTAGAGATTATTTATTTTAGCTCAAACCAAAAAGCAAATGAGATTAATATCATATTAACTCATAATTCAATGATTACATCTGAAGAAAATATACATATATATATATATGTTTTCATAAGGATTGTAATTAAAAATTCTTTTGTACAAATTGTTAATGGTGAAAATATTTTAACGGGTAGGTAATACCCGAGGAATATTTAGATTTCACATTAATAAGTTACGCTGTACATTCTTCGAATCTAATTCAACAGTCATTTACTATCCTACTTATATCCACCGATATACATATTCGTTCACCACAGAATAACCATTTTCATTCTATTTCATATTTGGATTTTTGACTTATCAGAATCCAACAAGTGGCATAATGAAGAAAACATTGGACAAAATAAAATTTGTTAGAAACAAACAAATTAACTATGAGAAATTCTGTTAAGAATCCGCGCTAACAAAGTCCTAGCTAACTGTTCCTAGCTAACTGTTAATTTCTTATTACATTTATTTATTGCAATTTAATTATCGCAATTTATTTATCGCAATTTAAATTCTCGCAATTTTATTTATTGTCATTTAATTTCTGTTATTTATTTTACGCACTTTAAATATCGGGACACGTATACAAGGTTTTGACATATCACATCGACGCATCTATATATATTATTTGAAATAACCACAGACACTCTATATGCAGTAATGTTCGAGTTAGCTATACAGGGTTGAGGTTGATTCTACAATAATATATATACTTTGAGTTGTGATCGAGTCTGAGACATGTATACAATGGGTCACGAATATGTATTAATTAATTCGATTATTATATATTAAACTATATATGAATTATTGGATTACTAATTGTGGACTGCTAACTGTGGACTGCCAACATTGGACAATTAAAAATGAATTAAAATATTGATTATAACATATGAAACTAAACAATTCTTCAAGTTTGCCACTTGATTTCATCTTAAACCTCATTTGTATCTCGACGATTACAATCTGCGTTCAAACCTTTCATAATTCTTGAAACCACCTCAATCGAGAGGATGAATCAACCGCACTTCATCTACGGAGGAAAAGATTGATGCATATAGTTATGCACCTGAAAACACTCGGAACCTGGGTAAATGTTTAATACGTATCTGTGCTAACTTCTTTGGCATTGTTATTATCGAAAATAACTTTGTAATCCCTTTCCAAAGTAGCCAATTTTGTCATAGCTCCAGCAAGTCAACTTCAATTTTTCGTTCGAATCAACCTTATTATAACCTTGATATATATGCATGCTCTTTTATTGTTACCGGGAAATCTTTTATATGCCACCATATTACCATCAGCGTTTAATCATCTAAAAACACAATTCTCTTGAAATCACCTCGGATTGATAACCGATGATTCAGATATAGTAGCATTAAATGCAGAGGAAACAACAAAATTGTAGATGGTCTAAACGGCCAAAAGTTTGATAATAAAGAATGGAAGGTTGGGAACGCTCGATAGAAAATTTAGTACTGAAAAACGGATTGAGCAAACTATAAAGGAGACTGTGGACAAATCACAAGGACTGAACCTGTACTTAACGAATTCAGATGATTTTGTATCTGATGAACTCTTCAGCGAATATATTGCTCCTTATTTATTCCAAATCCTTGCGAAAGGATTTTCTTCATCAACTTTCGATCTTAGAAATTCCAAAATATCATCAAAAATATCTTCGATATTTCTGAAGATATTTTCATAACTTTCCTTATCTGAAATCAGTTATCTTTTCGCGTTATTTGTATTACACCATAAAGGAAACTATTTAGTTTCTATATTCTGTAAACCTTCAAGTTTGAATTATGAATGTTTTTGAAGTAATGAAGGGAACTGAAGCATGAGTTAGTATAATATAATGACACTTGATTAACATGATTATATTACAGTAAGTCATGCCGAGTTTCTAATGGAACTTGATAATTCACAGACCATAACGTCATCAGGTGCCATATTACACGACTTTTACATTCTATCTGATCTGTAAACATACCAAGAACATATTTTCTTGATAGTTCTATCTTTTGTCTTGAATTCTGGTTATTTAACCAATCAATATCGTGCTATTACAATCTCTCTCTCAGAACATTAGTCATGTTCATTCGAAACTTCATACCTACGAATTCTGAACCATTATTAGCTTGACTTAAAGTCGGGAAGAGAAAACAAAAGAATGAAACTCCGAAATAAAAATGGGAGTTGGAATAGAAGGATGATTGTTGCGATACTCAGAATGAGGTCAAGAATCAGAACTAAATTAAGCATTTTCAAATTATTATTTTTTATTTATTTATTTTTTTTTGTAAATATGAATTGAGTAGTGAAAAATAATGGAATGGAAGGAAATTAATATATAATAGGCATAGAAATCAAGGCAGATGACCGCACTTAATTAAAGAGATCCTAATTTTCTTAATTACAGAAGAATCAAATCTTATATAGATTTCGAAGATTTTCTTTAAATCTCTTGAATTCGGGAATTCCATCGTGACTACGTCAAAAGTTATGACAAATCTCTATTTCTTCATTTCAATCTTTTGTGATAGCTTCACACGTACGCTTCGCATAAACGAATTGTTTTATCCATATTACCCAACAGTGATAAAACTATATTTATCCGCTCATATTCGTCAGGAAAACTTTCTTATTGTTAGCCATGACGATCTCTATCAAATTTCGGTACGAAATTTCTTTAATGGGTAGGTACTGTGACGACTCGGAAATTTTCGATCAAATTTAAACTTAATTTTTATATGGTTCCGATATGATAAGCAAAGTCTATTAAACTGAGTCTTAAAATTTTTGAACTGTTTCATGAAATCACTTGACCTTTGACTATTACCAAAGATTCACGAACAGTAGTATGTAAATAAATTAATGTATATATAAATATAAATATAACTGTATTTGAATTAATATAATATAATTTAATCATTTGATTTAAAGATATAAAGTAACATACAAAAGAATTAAGCTGTTATTAAAATGGATATATATATATATATATATATATATATATATATATATATACCTATATATGACTGTTATACATAATTAATATTGTATGTAAATCACAGTATATATGAAATGTATAAACATTAAATATTCAGAAATATTATTATATATATATATATATATATATATATTAAAAATGACATATGTAAAATTAATATATTAAGTATAATTACAAGTTTAGAGATAGTATTATATCAATATTATTATTATTACTCTTATTATTATTAATATTGATATGAATATTATTTGTATTGTTAATATTATTATAATATATACAGATATGAAATTTAAGATGTATAAATTGTTATATTGTTATTATTATTAGTGATATCATAATAATATCAATATTATTATAAGTAGTACTATTATTAGTATCACTAATAATATTTATTGTTATTATTAATATCATTATTATTATTATTTTGATTATTTATTATGATTATTACATTTATCAATATTATTAATATCATCAATATTGATATAATTATCATTATTAGATATTATTACCATTATCATTAAGAATTATTATTAATAAAAATTATTATTATAGTTATAAAAAAAATGATACAATTTATTATATTTATCATTAATAATATTATTAATAATATTTTTATTATTATTTGATAATATTAATATTATTATTATTAAATCTATTATTAATATTATTAAAATTTTAATTAATTAAAATAATTAAATATTAATTATATAAAATCCTACGTACAATTACAGAATCAATGTTTGTTTTTACCTTAATCGAACTATAGCTGAATTTTGGCTTCAGTCTCCTAAATCGTTATCCATCTTAATCGATCGTACCAATCAGATATTAACCAGATTCGACTTTATTTTTTTATTTAATTTTCTGTTTTTCTTGTCTGATTGAGAAATTGAGGTACATGTCCTTTATATAATTGATCAAATTAAGTGTTAATTAATTCATATGACTTTTTATCATCAACTATAACTTATACGTTACATCATTAATAATATATATAAATTTGTTCGATTACGATTATACGTTTTAATACATATATACAAATGATATAGGTTCGTGAATCCAAGGCCAATCCTGCATTGTTCAGTTTCGTCATATGTATTTTTACTACACAATACAGTATAGTGAGTTTCATTTGCTCCCTTTTTACATATATTTTTGGGACTGTGAATACATGCGCTGATTTTACTAATGTTTTACGAAATAGACACAAGTGATCAAAAACTACATTCTATGATTGGATTATGAATATTGAATATCACCCCCTTTTTAGCTTGGTAACCTAATAATTAGGAAACGGGTATGACCCCTAATTGACGCGAATCCTAAAGATAGATCTATGGACCTCGACAAATCCCATTCGGGGTACGGATGCTTTAGTACTTCGAGATTATTATTATACAGACGAGAGGTTCTATTTGGGGATATTCTATGCATTAAAGTTAAGTCAGTTATCAAGCGTTCAACATATGAATGATTTTTAATTCGCGGGTTACGCGTGTTATTTTGTACTCGGGTTACGTGTACAAATAAATATATGAAATCTTGTGGTCTATTAAAATGATGGAAATGAATGTTTACGATAAACTAATGAACTCACCAACCTTTTAGTTGACACTTGAAAGCATGTTTATTCTCAGGTATTAAAGAAATATTCTGTTGTGCATTTGCTCATTTAGAGATATTACTTGGAGTCATTCATGGCATATTTCAAAAGACGTTGCATTCGAGTCGTTGAGTTCATCAAGAATATTATTAAGTCGATTATAGTTAATATATTATGAAAAGGTATGCATGCCGTCAAGTTTTGATGTGATGAAAGTTTGTCTTTTAAAAACGAATGCAATGTTTGTAAAATTGTATCATTTAGAGGTCAAATACCTCGCGATGTAACCAAATGTAATATATTTGTCCTTATGGATTAGGACGAGTCGCTTCACCGAATACCCCCATAATCACAATCGACTAGTGATTAGGTTCCAATAACTCATTTCACTCAAGGTTTCATCATCAAAACACATTACTTGCAACATTTGACACAAAACTCATTTTGACCCAATCTCAAAGTCAAAACACCATTTTGCAAGCTTACACCACTAATCACTTATAATCTAAGTTAACTAGTGATTTCACACCCAAACAAGATTATCAACTTATCAATCTCATCATCTGTAACATCCCGCCTTTTTCTGTTTACTTTCCGTTTAACTATTTCAAAGTCCGTTATATATTTATAACATCTCCTATTGATACGCGTTTAAATTGTCTTGTTTAGGTAATTCACGCACCCGCAACCGAACTCGAGGGACTATTTTCGCCAACTGAGCAAAGATGTGACTAGATGGACTAGTCACACCCACCTCCTTTCATTTTCCATTTTCTTTCATACTTCCACATTTTTCTCTAATTCTCCATTACAAAGATTCATCATCTAAATCAAATCTAGCAAGCTTCAATCAAAATAAATTACGTATTTGGAATCCTTGCAACTTCCTCTTCGATTTCATACCGATTACATCTCATTTGGGTAACTTTCTAAAATCACTAGATTTTGTGTTCTCGATGTTTTTAACTTATAAAGTTGTTAATTAGTGTCTATGGCTCAAGTCTAACATGAATATGTGATTTATATGTTCGATCTTGTTATTTTAAATAACTAGCATGAACATGAACTTTGGTGTGTTTGATTTAGTGATTTTGTTGCTTGAATGTTGTTAAATGTTATAAATGCATGTATTAAATGTGTTCCTAACATCACTAGCTTCAATTTGGTGTGTAGGTTGATTTAGAAAACTTCATAAACTCGATTAGTGGTTTTGATAATGTTGGTTAGGGTTTGATAGATTTAAATGTGAACATTTAATGTATTGAATGCCATGAATTATTGTTGGTAAGTAGTTAGATGTATTGTATGCTTGATTACCTACAAAACGGCGTGTTATATGTATGCATTAAATGCCCGAATCAAGAATGTGCATTGATGAACTTGAACATTAATGATGAGCATTTATTTGATCATTTAATTTGGAAACTCGATATTTACAAATGATGTTTTTGATTGATTAAACGTGTTTAGTTGTGTTCCTCGTCGAATTACCTTTCCAATGATATAAGATACGTATTCTAAGTGTTTACGGTTTGTGATTTGTGCTAATTTGAAGATTGAATTTTGACTTGAACAATTGAAACTGACCAGGCACCAGACCACATTAAATGTCGCGGCGCGACCCTCCTTGGTCGCCGCGCGGCATTTGCCGTGTTTGGGTTCTGACCTACATGGTCAAAATTCGAAAAATGTTTGCTATGCTACGCACTCTCGATTCACATGTAACTTGTTCTAACATGCTTATATATGAATAAAAACCTAAGAAAAATAGTTCGGGACCCGACCCGAACGTGTTGACTTTTTCGTTGACTTTGACCCGACCAAAGTTGACTTTTAATCAAACTTAACCAAATACTTATGCAATCATTCTAACATGCTTTATAATTGTACCTTGCACGAAACTTGATAATTTAATTCACATGCTATAACGATCGAGTCGTAACGAGCCATAGGACTAACTGAACACTTTGACCGACCGTGTTTACCGATATTGATACAAACCTATTTGTTTAGGTCACGACTAGCATTCGTTCTCGCACACGTTTACTTTTTAAAGTACTTATACCTACGTGCACACAAGGTGAGATCATAGTCCCACTTTTACTCTTTTGAACTTACATTTAGGATGAGAAAACATAAACGTTTCTTTTTACTAAGTGAACAAAAGTACAGGAAAACAAACATTCTACATACGAGTTTGAACAAAAATCCTCAATTCGATTATCATTAGTTACACTTGCCGGGTGTAAGCGAGAACTTATGTTATATGGCCATATGGGTTTGACAAACCCTCATTCAAACGGTTCGCTACCGTTTGCGAATGAAATATATTTTCAAGAAACAATGTATGTTCTAACACTATTGTGATGGGGTTCTATGGAAGGAATGTTAAGCATTGATAATTGGGTGCTCGTGAATATTAACTTTTAGAATGTATTACTATTATATCAATGTTACAAATCTTGTGGTTCACTTGTACTTACTTACTTAAACCTATGATTTCACCAACGTTTTCGTTGACAGATTTCTATGTTTTTCTCAGGTCCTTGAACGTTTTGTGATACATGCTTCCGCTCATTACTTTTGATACTTGATTGGTTGTCGGGTATACATGCATACGTGGAGCGTCTTTGACTACTTTCAAATTGTGTCGCATATGTTTCATTTGTACTTTAAACTTTGTTATGTAACTAGTTGTCGAACTACTTTGTAAACCTTGAAACATCTTTACTTTTGAAATGAATGCGACATACTTTTGGTCAAACGTTGTTTTAAAGACTTATGACCACGTAACGGGACCTAAGTAGACGGCGCCGTCAATGACGATTTTGTCGGGTCGCTACAGATGGTATCAGAGCGTTGGTTGTAGGGATTTAGAGTTCATTGGTGTCAACCCCGAGTCATAGGGTACATTAGTGAGTCTAGACTACAACCGGCATATAGACTTGAAGTAGGAATTACTTGACTACTTGTGCATTTATACTCGAACGTTTCTACTCATATCTACTCTTATTTCATCTTAATCTCACGTTGTTTAATTTGATTGACACGCCACCTTGACTTAGTGAAATAATGTCGAATGCACATATGAATTAGGGTAATATAATTTCCGGGATTATATTACGGTGAATCATATGTACGTTCCGACATTTTGGCATAAAGAATTTAAGGCGAGTCAGGGAAAATTTTTCTCTATCCTTATTCCATATCATGATTAGTATTATTAAAAATACTAATCAACGGTATTCTTGTGTTTTGAAGGAACAATGCCTCCTCGTCGAGTGCCACGCCATGAGACTCCCGAACAAGCTCTACAACGAATGATAGCCACCGCCGTGGATGCGGCCATGGTTGGTCACTCCTCCAACAACAACAATAACAACAACCACAACAACAACAATCAAGGGGCCGGTAACTCAAGCGAAGGGTGCTCCTATAAAGCTTTCATGGGGTGCAAACCTCACACTTTTGATGGGACCGGGGGACCGGTTACTCTCACACGATGGTTCGAACAAACGGAGGCCGTTTTTAGTATAAACGATTATCGAGACCAAGATAAGGTTAAATACTCCACTCAC
The DNA here is from genome assembly GCF_046630445.1 of Rutidosis leptorrhynchoides. NCBI lineage: Eukaryota > Viridiplantae > Streptophyta > Magnoliopsida > Asterales > Asteraceae > Rutidosis > Rutidosis leptorrhynchoides. The sequence continues at coordinate 426,557,489 of NC_092337.1, forward strand.
ACTTTCGCCGGTGTCGCCCTCACATGGTGGAACACCTATGTACAATCGGTGGGTACCGATGAAGCTCACGCCCTCTATTGGGCCGACTTAAGGGAAAAGATGATCATCGAATATTTCCCTCGTGAAGAAACCCAAAGGCTCGAACAAGAGCTAAGAACTTTGAAGGCGGTCGGAAACGATCTCAAGTCCTATAATCAACGATTTTCCGAACTAGCCTTGATGTGCCCAAACCTTGTGAACCCCGAAGCTTTAAGGGTTGAACTTTACATGGATGGTCTTCCAAAGAGCATCAAACACGGGGTAATGTCATCCAAACCCACTAATCATCAAGAAGCTTTGAACATGGCCCGCAAATTGATAGAAACAGTGGACGAATCGTAATGCCGGCACCTAAAGCTGAGGATAAGTTGGGTAACAACAAAAGAAAATGGGAAGCCCCCCAATCAAGCAACAACTTTGCCAAGAAGCCTTACACCTCCGACGGCAAGAAAGGTTATGCCGGAAACCTACCTCTTTGCAACAAATGCAACAGGCACCACTTTGGTGAATGTGGCAAGCTAATTTGCCATCGGTGCCAAGGAGTTGGTCATAAGGCTAACGAATATAAAAGTGTCACCCCCATCGCTCGAAAGGGGCCCAATGCACCAAAAACGGGCACTTGTTACGAATGTGGCCAAACGAGCCATTTTAGAAATGCATGCCCGAAGAAGAAAGATAACCCCAATACGCGCGGCCGAGCTTTCAACATCAACACCGAGGAAGCCCGAGATGAGAATGAATTAGTCACGGGTACGTTTCTTCTTAACAACACTTATGTTACTTGTTTATTCGATTCGGGTGCCGATAAATACTTTGTATCCATGACTTTGATTCATTCTTTTAGCACTCCACCACTCCCACTAGATACCACTTATACCATTGAAGTGGCTAATGGGAAACTATTGAGTGCCGACACATATTACCGGGGGTGTACGTTAAACATTTTGGGTAATGAGTTTGAAATTGACTTGATACCCATGGAACTAGGAAGCTTCGATGTAATAATCGGTATGAATTGGCTAGCCAAAACGAAATCTCACATCCTTTGTGATCTTAACGCAATCCAAATTCCTATCAAGAATGGTGAACCCTTGATTGTTTATGGCGATAAGAGTTGCACCGGACTCAACCTCGTTTCGTGCATTAAAGTTAGAAAACTACTCCGTAAGGGTTGTTTTGCGATCCTTGCTCACGTTAAGAAAGTCGAGTCCGATGAGAAGCACATCGATGATGTGCTAATTGTTAGTGACTATTCCGATGTATTTCCCGACGAATTTCCGGGTCTTCCACCTCATCGACCGATAGAATTCCAAATCGATCTTATTCCGGGAGCCGCACCCGTAGCACGTGCACCATATAGACTTGCTCCATCTGAAATGCAAGAATTGCAAAGTCAAATCCAAGAACTACTTGACCGTGGTTTTATCCAACCTAGCCATTCACCATGGGGCGCTCCGATTTTGTTTGTTAAAAAGAAAGACGGATCCCTACGAATGTGTATCGATTATCGTGAACTAAACAAATTGACGGTTAAGAACCGATATCCTCTTCCTCGCATCCATGACCTCTTCGATCAACTACAAGGATCTCGTGTGTATTCTAAAATCGATCTCCACTCGGGTTATCATCAATTAAGGGTTAAGGGGGAAGATGTCTCCAAAACCACTTTCCGGACTCGTTATGGTAGTTATGAATATCTTGTAATGCCATTTGGTCTCACTAACACACCGTCGGTGTTCATGGATCTTATGAACCGCGTGTTCAAACCGTATCTCGATAAATTCGTTATTGTGTTCATCGATGACATCTTGGTCTATTCTAAAAGCGAAGAAGAGCACGAACAACATCTCCAACTTGTGCTCGAACTCTTGAGACAAGAACGACTATATGCCAAATTCTCCAAGTGTGAATTTTGGTTGAAGGAAGTTCAATTTCTTGGTCATGTTGTAAGTGATCAAGGTATTAAAGTCGATCCAACGAAAATCGAAGCCATTAGTAAATGGGAGACTCCTACTACTCCTACTCACATTCGTCAATTTTTGGGTCTCACCGGATACTATCGTAGATTCATCAAGGATTTCTCTTTGGTTGCTCGTCCTCTAACCGCGTTAACTCACAAGGGAAGGAAATTCATTTGGGCGACCGAACAAGAATCCGCATTTCAAATCTTGAAAACAAAGCTAACCACCGCTCCTATCTTGTCACTTCCCGAAGGCAATGATGATTTTGTTGTATATTGCGATGCCTCGAAACATGGTTTTGGGTGCGTGTTGATGCAACGAAAGAAAGTCATTGCTTATGCCTCTCGACAACTCAAAATTCATGAACGAAACTACACGACACATGATCTCGAACTCGGAGCCGTTGTCTTCGCACTTAAAATGTGGAGACACTATCTTTATGGAACCAAAAGTACCATCTTCACCGATCACAAAAGCCTTCAACACATCTTCGATCAAAAGCAACTGAACATGAGACAACGACGGTGGATTGAAACCTTAAACGATTATGATTGTGAGCTTCGTTACCATCCCGGGAAGGCAAACGTAGTAGCCGATGCCTTAAGTTGAAAGGAAAGAGCGGTGCCTCTTCGTGTCCGAGCTTTAAACATCACCATTCACACCAACATAAATAGTCAAATTCGTGTAGCCCAAGACGAGGCTCTCAAGGATGAAAACATCTCTCTCGAACACTTGAACGTCCTCACCTCTCGATTCGAAGTTAAAGAAACCGGACTCCGATATTTTGCCGGAAGAATTTGGGTGCCTAGTTATGGGGGCTTGTGAAGCCTTATTTTAGACGAAGCCCATAAGTCAAGATATTCGATTCACCCCGGTACCAATAAGATGTACCACGACCTCAAGGAACAATATTGGTGGCCGAACATTAAAAAGGACGTTGCTACTTATGTTGGAAAGTGCCTAACTTGCTCCAAAGTCAAAGCCGAACATCAAAGACCGTCCGGACTAATTCAACAACCCGAAATCCTGCAATGGAAGTAGGAAAGGATAACGATGAATTTTATCACCAAACTACCAAAGACGGTTGGCGGTTATGATACTATTTGGGTTATTGTTGACCGTCTCACCAAATCCGCGCATTTCCTAGCCATGAAGGAAACCGACAACATGGAGAAACTCGCACAACTTTACATTAAAGAAATCGTAGCCCGACACGGTGTACCCTTGTCGATTATCTCCGACCGAGATGGCCGATTTGTTTCTAGATTTTGGCGTACTTTACAAGAAGCGTTGGGAACGCGTTTAGACATGAGCACCGCATACCATCCGCAAACCGACGGACAAAGCGAACGCACAATTCAAACCTTGGAATACATGCTACGAGCTTGCGTTGTCGACTTTGGAAAAGCTTGGGATAAGGACTTGCCTCTCGCCGAATTCTCCTACAACAATAGTTATCACGCTAGTATTAACGCCGCACCATTCGAAGCTTTATATGGCCGAAAATGTCGTTCACCTCTTTGTTGGGCCGAAGTGACACACAAATAACCGGAACCGAACTCATTCATGAAACAACCGAGAAAATCATTCAAATCCGAGATAGGCTTAGGACGGCCCGAAGTCGTCAAAAGAGCTATACCGACAAACGACGCAACGACCTCGAATTTCAAGTCGGTGATCGCATAATGTTAAAAGTCGCACCTTGGAAAGGTGTAATCCGTTTTGGGAAACGCGGGAAGCTAAATCCGCGGTATATTGGTCCTTTCGAAATCTTGGAGCGTATTGGAACCGTTGCTTATCGTTTAGATCTTCCATCTCAATTGAACTCCGTTCATCCTACCTTCCATGTATCTAACTTGAAAAAGTGTCTTGCCGAACCCGATATCGTCATCCCTCTCGAGGAACTTACTATTGATGACAAACTTCATTTCGTGGAGGAATCGGTTGAAATTGTGGACACCTCCGTCAAAACGTTAAAACAAAGCCGAATTCCAATTGTCAAGGTCCGTTGGAACGCCAAAAGGGGACCCGAGTTTACTTGGGAAAGACAAGATCAAATGCAAAGGAAGTATCCTCATCTATTCGCGAATTCGGAAACGCAAAATCTCGAGGAAGAAACAACGACAACTACGCCTACTTAAATTTCGGGACGAAATTTCTTTTAAGGAGTAGGTAATGTAACATCCCGCCTTTTTCCATTTACTTTCCGTTTAACTATTTCAAAGTCCATTATATATTTATAACATCTCCCGTTGATACGCGTTTAAATTGTCTTGTTTAGGTAATTCACGCACCCGCAACCGAACTCGAGGGACTATTTTCGCTAACTGAGCAAAGATGTGACTAGACGGACTAGTCACACCCACCTCCTTTCATTTTCCATTTTCATTTTCCATTTTCTTTCATACTTCCACATTTTTCTCTAATTCTCCATTACAAAGATTCATCATCTAAATCAAATCTAGCAAGCTTCAATCCAAACAAATTACATATTTGGAATCCTTGCAACTTCCTATTCGATTCCATACCGATTATATCTCATTTGGGTAACTTTCTAAAATCACTAGATTTTGTGTTCTCGATGTTTTTAACTTATAAAGTTGTTAATTAGTGTCGATGGCTCAAGTCTAACATGAATATGTGATTTATATGTTCGATCTTGTTATTTTAAACAACTAGCATGAACATGAACTTTGGTGTGTTTGATTTGATGATTTTGTTGCTTGAATGTTGTTAAATGTTATAAATGCATGTATTAAATGTGTTCCTAACATCACTAGCTTCAATTTGGTGTGTATGTTGCTTTAGAAAACTTCATAAACTCGATTAGTGGTTTTGATAATGTTGGTTAGGGTTTGATAGATTTAAATGTGAACATTTAATGTATTGAATGCCATGAATTATTGTTGGTAAGTAGTTAGATGTATTGTATGCTTGATTACCTACAAAACGGCGTGTTATATGTATGCATTAAATGCCCGAATCAAGAATGTGCATTGATGAACTTGAACATTAATGATGAGCATTTATTTGATCATTTAATTTGGAAACTCGATATTTACAAATGATGTTTTTGGTTGATGAAACGTGTTTAGTTGTGTTCCTCGTCAAATTACATTTCCAATGATATAAGATACGTATTCTAAGTGTTTACGGTTTGTGATTTGTGCTAATTTGAAGATTGAATTTTGACTTGAACAATTGAAACTGACCAGGCACCAGACCACGTTAAATGTCGCGGCGCGGCCCTCCTTGGTCGCGGCGCGGCATTTGCCGTGTTTGGGTTCTGACCTACATGGTCAAAATTCAAAAAATGTTTGCTATGCTACGCACCCCCGATTCACATGTAACTTGTTCTAACATGCTTATATATGAATAAAAACCTAAGAAAAATAGTTCAGGACCCAACCCGAACGTGTTGACTTTTTCGTTGACTTTGACCCGACCAAAGTTGACTTTTAATCAAACTTAACCAAATACTTATGCAATCATTCTAACATGCTTTTATACTTGTACCTTGCATGAAACTTGATAATTTAATTCACATGCTATAACGATCGAGTCGTAACGAGCCATAAGACTAATTGAACACTTTGACCGACCGTGTTTACCGATATTGATACAAACCCATTTGTTTCGGTCACGACTAGCATTCGTTCTCGCACACGTTTACTTGTTAAAGTACTTATACCTACGTGCACACAAGGTGAGATCATAGTCCCACTTTTACTCTTTTAAACTTTCATTTGGGATGAGAAAACATAAACGTTTCTTTTTACTAAGTGAACACAAGTACAGGAAAACAAACATTCTACATACGAGTTTGAACAAAAATCCTCAATTCGATTATCATTAGTTACACTTGCCGGGTGTAAGCGAGAACTTATGTTATATGGCCATATGGGTTTGACAAACCCTCATTCAAACGGTTCGCTACCGTTTACGAATGAAATATATTTTCAAGAAACAGTGTATGTTCTAACACTATTGTGATGAGGTTCTATGGAAGGAATGTTAAGCATTGATAATTGGGTGCTCGTGAATATTAAATTTTAGAATGTATTACTATTATATCAATGTTACAAATCTTGTGGTTCACTTGTACTTACTTACTTAAACCTATGATTTCACCAACGTTTTCGTTGACAGATTTCTATGTTTTTCTCAGGTCCTTGAACATTTTGTGATACATGCTTCCGCTCATTACTTTTGATACTTGATTGGTTGTCGAGTATACATGCATACGTGGAGCGTCTTTGACTACTTTCAAATTGTGTCGCATATGTTTCATTTGTACTTTAAACTTTGTTATGTAACTAGTTGTCGAACTACTTTGTAAACCTTGAAACATCTTTACTTTTGAAATGAATGCGACATACTTTTGGTCAAACATTGTTTTAAAGACTTATGACCACGTAACGGGACCTAAGTAGACGGCGTCGTCAATGACAATTTTGTCGGGTCGCTACATCATCCAACCCAAAACCCACCAACAATGGTCATCAACACCATTTACTCGCTTAAACACCCATTTATCAACTAGTGGGTCTTATTCAAGAACACACAATCAAAACCCTAACTTGGAAATCAAATCTAACAAATGAAATTCGGAGTTAGAACTTACCAATACTACTACAACGTATCCGAGAACAAAAGGAACAACTTTAAAACCCGAGCTTTCGATCGATTCAAGCTCCTTCTTCCCCAAATCTCCAAATCTCTCTCTAGAATCACTCTCTCTCTCTCTAAGAATGAAGTGGAAGTGTTTGTGGATGTGAAAAGTGATCCCAAACTGAATCCCAACTGATAATATGGCTACAAACTCGGCTCCAAGTGAAAAGACACAAATACCCCTCCTAATATAACAAAACTGCGCAGCTGGCCCGCCAGTTCATTTGGACGGCGTCCAGTCTTTCTTTACTGGACGACGTCCCACTATCTGGACGGCGTCCCATTCAACTATACAAGACTGAAACTGAAACAGGGTCTTATAAAATGGCCACCGATCCGCCCTCAAGTGAAATGACCATAATGCCCTTCATTTAACTCAATTTAAGAAAATGCAGAATTCTGTCGCTGGCAAGGTGCGCAGCGCGCTCCCCTAAGTGTGCGCGGCGCGCACAAGGGTCTGTGCAGATTCTGAGCTTTTTAATTTACACCACGCCTCACACACTTTATGTACGCCATTTATACTTTATGTACAATAAGTATTAGGGTCATACAAAAACACTATACACTCACACTCACACACACACACACACACACACATATAACACCCTGATATTGGCCGAGCTAAAAATGACTATTTTACCCTTATGTGCTATTATGTGTTATTTTAATAATTATATATGTTTAATTACTTACTGACTTAGTTGTATTCGTTTTATGACAAGCGTCACATAATAATTGCTTGCTAGATTTAAACTCCATTAAGTCCGTCCAACGAGGAATGTTTTATACTCCGTATCTGAGAACTGATAAATATCCGTGTGATATGGGGTATGGGTTTATAACCGCTTTATGTATGAGTGCTTCTGGATACTCGCTCTTACAAACAGAAAACCCTAAATTGTGATCTTTTGTGTTTGTTAATATCATTTGTGGATTCATGTTCTTGGTGTTTTCAACAATTTAGATAGGTAATTGTCTTCTGATTCCATGCTATAAATTCTTGTTGAATAAGGGTTTTGTTCTAATGGGTTAAAAATGCATACTTGAGGCTAAATCTTGCTTATTTGTGTTAGTTATGCTTGTTTCATGTTAGATTACTCATATACGTGTACTAGTTCATCTCGGTGAACCTTTAATTTGACTAGAACAACTTAGAATATTGATTTTTGGGTTGAAACCTGTAATAACAACAACAGGTAGCTGTTCTTCGTCGTTCGTGCAACCGAGCGTGGTTCGCACGAACCACAGTGTGGTTCATGCGAACCAGATGCTGGTCCGCACAAATGACCTGATCTGTTGCGTTATTGGTTCGCTTGGATGACTCGTGTGAACGATCCATGGTTCGTGTGTATGACCAGTGGTTCGACGAGTGTTTGTATTAGTTTAAATTTGTCAAGTCTTGCCGTTCGTGCAAATGATTTGTCCGATTGTGTGATTTAATAATTCTCTAATATCCGATTTAATGATTATTGTTATAGTTGATTGTGTTTTAATCTCCCACATCCTCCCTTGCATGTTTAGGAGTGTTGCATGCTAGCTAGCAAGGTGTTGGACGGTGAGGACATGTTTGATTCCAGACGAACTCTGATGACGTTTTGTACTAAGTTGTCTGATGTTTTATGTAACACCCGTTTTTTAACCTAATACTTTAATTAATGTTTGACTCCTGGCGAACTCCGTCTAATAAATGATATAAAACCATTTGTAACAAACCCTTTTTTGTATTTCATTTCCGCCTATTGCTCAACTTGCCCGTCTAGTTGAATTTCGCCTAAAATGATAAAGTGACTAGGAGAAGTAGAAAATCATCTAATGATAAGCGAATATTTTGTGTTTCATCTAAATTCAAATTCCTTTTAGACATATTAGGCGAACATATATAGATATCGAAGTGTGCTCTTTATTATTTTTTTTAGACCGACAATTTTGGCATCGAATCTTCTCATTTACCATTCACACACCCGTTAGGAAGAAACTTCTCGCATCCATCGCGCAAAGCATACCCGAAATGTTTTAGGTTAACTGCTTGGCCCGTACTGAGTGAAGGATACCATATGCCAACACAAACTTGGAGAAAACTCCCACCCCAGGTTTTGAACTTGCACCTATTTTTCCAAGAATACGAGCCGAGAACCAATTGAGTCTTTTTACCATACTCTTTATTATATTCACCAAAATATATTATTATTATCATCGTGATTTTATTTTTGAAAAGCATAATTATCGTTATCATCGTTGTTGTAAAAAACAATTATTACATTTTCAAAATTGAAATACAGTAATTTCAAGTAAAATTTGCACAACCCAAAAGATCTGTATTTGAATCAAGATATTTGAGTGAAATATGGGTCATTTTGGAATTGTTCATTGTTTTCCGAATTTGGGCAAACTACGATCTTTGACTAAAATCAACTTGACCTTCATAATCAAATTTGAACAAATCAACCAATAATAATTTTTATACTTCATTTACAAATTTTAATCACGTTGTATATACATGTCTTTTGTTTTAAAGTAATCAACCATTTGAGACTGATTATATTTGCAATGATAAGTTAATAATTAGTGGGGCGCCGTGCGCATGCTTTGCAAGCATAAATAATTTTCTGGTCACGCAATTATTTTACTAATCATATTTTCCCACTCGGGTCCCTTGCATCCATTTAATGATATTTACACATTTAAACACTTCGTTTAGTGTTCACATTATTGTTCTCGAACGTTCTACTTTTTTTTTTTAGAACGGTAATATCAGCATCGAATCCTCTCATTTACCACCCACGCACTCATTAGGAAGAAACTCTTCGCATCTATTGCGCAAAGCGTACCCAGAATGTTTTAGGTTAACTGCTTGGCCCGCACAGAGTGAAGGATACCAGAGACACAACCTTTAGAGACACAAATCCCATGCGATCGCATGTGGTACTTTTTCAGAAAAGGTTCTATAAATTGCTCAGTATTCACACTCTTTATCTAAATCATATATTACTCCGTATTTATTTTATTATTATTATTATTATTATTATTATTATTATTATTATTATTATTATTATTATTATTATTATTATTATTATTATTATTATTATTATTATTATTATTATTAAGATTAATATTATTATTAATCTTATTATTATTAATATTATTAATTAGTATTATACATAAAATACTACGACGAGGTTATGAGCGTGTCACTTTCAAAATGATTATATTTGCAATGGTTTTCAAAATGGTTTTCAAAATACTACGACTAGTGTTTATCATCTCCGTTACGTTTACGTACTTTTCTACAATATTGAATCTCAATAATGATATGTAAGCACTCATATCTTATCTTTTATATATTAATTATGTATCCATGTCTAGTGCTCGAGTATATATATTTATATATGCTTGTATGCTAAATTTCATCGTTAAACAGTTTATAATGAATCACTAATTAAATACATATATTACTGGTAAAAGGTATATGATATACATGTTTTTGGAAAGCTGGCGAAAAATCAATAACTTTTCATTTAGATATCGAATAGTTTCGATGAACGGATTAAAAGATATGATCAACTGAATTATGATTGACGTTAATTGAAATTGCTTTTGAATCTGCAATTAAGATTTAAACAACTTGTTTACGAGACTGATAAAGTGAACTTTTATATATTACCAACCGAGTAAATGAATCCTTATATAAGGCACGTCTAGTTTTGTTAAGCAACTGTCAAAATTGACTTTTTGAAATGACTGTGGATAACTATTGTATGTCGATCTTGAGCATTAGGATTGTGATACACTATGACCTGACCTAGCTTGATAGACATTTATTGACCAACATATGTTTTCTAGGTTGAGATCTACGATTATTTGGTAATCCGAGTTTCGGTCACATTACGATGAACAACTTTATGTGCTGCTAAGGTGAGTTTCATTTGCTCCCTTTTTAATTGATTTTGCAATATACATTTTTGGGCTGAGAATACATGCACTTTATTTTAAACGCAATGGATACAAGTGCATACTAAATTCTACACCGAGTTTGAACCGAAAATCCCTTAGCTTTGGTAACTAGTAACTGCCAGTTATAAGAACTGGTGGGCGCGAGTAGTTATATATGGATCCATAGGGCTTGATATCCCCTTCCGAGCTAGAGCACTAGCCTTTTAACGGACGTATGCTATTTGAGAAGCGTACACGTTGGTTTGCGTGTATTATTAAGATGATTATACAAAGGGTACAAATTATATATACGTTAAGTTTAGTTACCAGGGTGCTCAATTTCGTAGAATAATTTGATAAACGTTTCGGATGAAACAGCTGAAATCTTGTGATCCACCTTTATATACAGATTATGCGCAACATTAAAACTATGAACTCACCAACCTTTGTGTTGACACTTGTTAGCATGTTTATTCTCAGATTTCCTAGAAGTCTTCCGCTGTTTGCTTATATGTTAGACAAGCTATGTGCATGAAGTCTTACATGGCATATTTTTCAAGGAAACGTTGCATTCACCAAATCATCACCATGTATCTTATTTTGACTGCATTGTCAACGGAAGTACTATTGTAAACCATTATTTTAGGTGATTGTCTATATGTAGAAATCATCATATGTTGAAAACCTTTGATTTAAATATTCATTTATGGTGTGCCTTTTCAAAAGAATGCAATATTTACAAAACGTATCATATAGAGGTCAAATACCTCGCAATGAAATCGATGAATGACGTGTCCGTCCATATGGATTTGGAGTGATCGTCACAGTTGGTATCAGAGCGTTGGTCCTAGTGAACCAGGTCTTGCATAACTAGGATGCATTAGTAAGTCTGGACTTCGACTGTTTCTGCATGTCAAAAGTTTTGCTTATCATTTCTTGTCAGAAATTACCTGTCTTTCATCTTAAGTCTAAACGCGTCTTATTGCATTGATTGTATAGATAGTGTATTGACAAAATTCATATCTTGACATATCTATTACAGTAAACTTTGACTGCCATCTTTCGAAAATTTCTCCGTAATTTACGGGATTTTGGTATTATATATACATATGTAAATTATGTATTGAAGAGTACCAATAGAATTCTATAATCTATTTCATATCAAAAATCATCTCTCTAATTATACAAGATGGATCCCGTATCTAGTTCAAATTCCTTAAATTCCGACAGCTATTCCGATATGGATATTCACCTGAACTCTGAAGAAAGTATAACCGGAATAGATCAACCAATCAGCCATCACCTATTCTGGATGAATTGGGGATGGGTTCGTAGCCTACTTAATCATTGGAGACAAGAAGAAGGTGATCCCTTCCATCCACCACATTCACCTTTTGGCGAAGAACCTGAAGCACTTACCGGCGAACCTATTCGTAATACTATTTTCTCTCTCATTTCCAGAGTATCTCATCATGATTATATACTATCCCATATTATAAATCTTATTTATCCGATCGTCCGAACCACCAATCATCCCGGTATAATAGAAGAAGTCAACGAGCTTCGTGCTCAGGTAGTGGCTTTGGAGAATATGGTGCAAGGGTTACGAACACCAGCAGCAGCACCCGCAGCATAACCGGTACCACTATCATCCATACCAACAGGATCATTACCACCACCAACAACCACATCCGCATCACACGCCTCAACATCATAATTTGTACCTCGGATATCAACATCATACGCACCATAGGTACCAAGAAGTACCAGCAACGACAAACGATGAAGTATGGATTCATAACTTCATCGGAGAAACATTCTACGGTGATTATGTAATTTCTAAAGTTTAGAGATTATCTATTCTAGCCTTAACCCTAAATCAGATAGAGTAGAAACCCTTATCCGAATAGTGTAAGATACAAGTTAGACTTGTTTTACCAACATCATCAACAGTACCCTTAGCCTCACCAGCACAGTCAGTGCTGTCAACATCGTCAGAATCAGCAGCATCTCTAACATCACAAGCTCCGTCAGTTCAAGAAAGCACCATGGACATCATTACAAGTCAACAACGAGTATATTGTATCAATGAGTTATGAAGTAATAACTCAATTCATCTAAAGAATTTATATGTATATCTTATATATATAAATTTTAAAACCATCATGAATCTTTTCGTACTAAGCTATTACGTGTGAATTTTAAGGGGTAGATACTACTCGGTTAATTCATATTACTAATATGCTATGATGTACATCCTTCGTTAACAACTTAACCATCGTTAACTACAAATATCTGTTTCAACTCAATGAATTCCATTTCATAATGAACTTAGTGTATTAATCAATTACATGTTTGATTTTACACTTTTATCTTCGATGTACTCGAAACTTTCTAGAAAACATCATTTATATCTTATGAAGTTCATAAGAATTCCACGAGCATCAACATCCTTCACCGAGGAATAAGAATAAATAATGAAGTATTGATTTCATTAGTGAAATACTCCGCGAAGATTATGTAATCCTTAATGTTTTAGAGATTATTCATTCAATTCAAAAATCAAATGAGCTTAATATGATATTAACTCATCAAATCTGTATTACATCTGAAGAAAATATACATACATATATTTTCATAAAGACGGTAAAAAAAAATCTTTTGTACAAAGTATTAATTTTGAAATCTTTAACGGGTAGGTAATACTCGGGAAATATATAAGTTTACAATTAATATGTTATACTGTACATTCTTCAACTTTGATTCAAAAATTATTAACTATGCTCACAGCGATATACAATCGTTTCCATACAAATTCAATTACATATTCTGATTTTGAAAAATCAGAATCCAAGCCAAGATTTAACAGAAAACATCACTCTTATATTCTTACATCTTTCAAATGCTATACTTTGACTTCAAAACTGTGCTAGAACATCACTTCTATTCATAAACCCAGGAAAAAAGAAATTTTTTTTTTGTATCGTTCAAAATTCTAGAACATCATATGTATCTTGACAATTACAATCTTCATGCAAACCCTTCAAACTTTTGAAAACACCTTGGATTGATAATCAACGATTCGGTTATGATAACTTTGAATACTGATGAAGCAGCAAAAACTGTAAACGACCTTAACAGCCAAAAGTTTGATGATAAAGAATAGTGTGTTGGCAAAGCTCAGAAAAAGAGAAGGTTTGGAACTGGAAAACGGATTGAGCAAAGTATGAAGGAGGCTGTGGATAAATCACAAAGACTAAACCTGCCTTCAAAGAATCTAAATTATTCAGTATCTGCTGAAGCCATTAACGAATACCTTGCTTCCGAATCTAAACCCTTGCAGACAATATTCTTCATCATCCTCTGATATTAGAAATTCTAAGATATCATCGTATCTTTCATTATAAATATCCTCCATATTTCTGGAGATAATTCCATAATCATTCTTATCGAAAATCAATTTTCTCCTTGCGATATCTGTGTAACATCATAAAAGAAACTATTTTAGTTTCTAAATTCTGAAACCTTCGAGTTTAAAATATGAATATTTTTGAAGCGGTGTTGGGAACTGAAGCATGAGTTAGTATAATATAATGACATTTGATCAACGTGATTATATTACAGTAAGTCATGCTGAGTTTCTAATGGAACGTGATAAAGGTTCACAGATCATACCCTCATTATAAGCCATGTCACATAACTCTTTCATTCTATTTAACCTCTAAACTATCAAGAAAATATTTTCTTAATGATTCGGTCTTTTTCGAGGTATTCTGGTAATTTGACAAGTCAGATTGTGCTATTACCGTTTCTTTTTTTTTAGAACATTAATTATGTTCATTCCGAAATTCATACCTACGAATTCTGCACCATTATTCGCTTGATTTAAAGTCGGGAAGATAAAACAAAAGCATGAAGCTTCAAAATATCAATGGCAGTATAAATCACAGTAAATTGGAGAGAGTATTAACTGTGGATGTCAATGATTATGGAAAGACAGAAGCAGAGACATCGAAATATAAGGAAAGATATAAAACCCAACAACCACCCAGAAATTACAAACCGTGTATATCAATGCGTATAGCAATATAAAGACACGGGAGAATGAAAAACACTATAACCCCAAGGTAATGGTAGAAGAAAATAACTTCCTCCGGTGGTAGATGAAAAAGAAGAATGACAGATATGAAAGTTAGGAGTATATCAAGAATCAGAACTGGATGAAGCATTTTTACAATCTTTTAAAAATAGGAAATGAGGAACAAGATGTAAGAGTGATGAAAATAATGAAACAGAAGAGGTCAATTTATAGCGAAATATCAGACATAGCAATCGAGGCAAATTACGCATTTAATCAAAAGAAATCTTAGTTTCCTTAAATTCCGAAGAATCAAATCTTATTTAGATTATGAAGATTTTCTATTCCTTAAATTACGGAAATCAATCGTTAATACGTCAAGAGTTAAGACGAATCTCTATTCTTCATTTCACTTTTTTTCGATAACTTCTTTCATACGCTTCGAAAAATTGGATTGTTTTATCCATATTATTTAACGGTGATAAAACTCTATTTATCAACACATATACGGCATGAAAACATTTTTATTGTTAGTCATGACGACCTCACTCAAATTTCGGGATGAAATTTCTTTAACGGGTAGGTACTGTGATGACCCGGAAATTTATGACCAAATTTAAACTTAATCTTTGTATGATTAACATTTCCGACACGATTAGCAAAGTCTGTAAAACTGAATCTCAAAATTTTTGAACTATTCAAATACCTTTTGGTTGTTCTCGACGATTCACGAACAATTATATGTATATAGATACATATATATATATACTATAACTTGAAAACATAACAATGTATTAATTGTTTAATACCGTACATTAAACTTATTGGTTTAAATATTTATTTGAATATATATGATAAGTTGGAATATTAATTGTATGAATAACTTGCGACGTATATTTAAAACGTGTTTATGAATGTTGAAAATATATATATACTTGGTCATAAAATGATTTGTTATTATATATATATCAACAAATAGCGAGACAATGATTTATAGAAGTAAATGACCAAAACACTCGAAAGTTTAAGATATACTTTGAGTGGTATAGTTTAGGTACAATTTAAGGCTATATTTTGACAAAGGTACGTGACACGAAACGTAAAATGCAAGTTTTCTCAGCGTACGAAAGGACATTTGAAAAACCGGAACCGAGACATAAGTCGAGTGATGACGCACGACTTATCAGAACAAAAATTACAAGTCAACTATGCATGTGAATTTAATATAATATATAATTAATTATATAAATTAAATATAATATATATAATATATAATTATGTCGACAAACAAGAAGTTAAAAATTTGTGAGCTGTCCCAGGGTGCCATGCGATCGCATGGACTTGAAGCACAAATCCCAGGCGATCGCATGGGGTACTTTTTCAGAAAAGGTTCTATAAATTGCTCAGTTTTCACACTCTTTATCTAAATCATATATTACTCTGTATTTATTTTATTTATTATTATTATTATTATTATTATTATTAAGATTAATATTATTATTAATCTTATTATTATTAATATTATTAATTAGTATTATACATAAAATACTACGACGAGGTTATGAGCGTGTCACTTTCAAAATGGTTTTCAAGCGGGATAGAGCTAAGGAAATTATGGGTTATTGCCAAGGAGGTTATGGGTAATGTTCGGGGGTATATTTGTGAATCAAACCTAGTGTTTATCATCTCCGTTACGTCTACGTACTTTCCTACAATATTGAATCTCAATACTGATATGTAAGCACTCATATCTTATCTTTTATATATTAATTATGTATCCATGTCTAGTGCTCGAGTATATATATTTATATATGCTTGTATGCTAAATTTCATCGTTAAATAGTTTATAATGAATCACTAATTAAATACATATATTACTGGTAAAAGGTATATGATATACATGTTTTTGGAAAGCTGGCGAAAAATCAATAACTTTTCATTTAGATATCGAATAGTTTCGATGAACGGATTAAAAGATATGATCAACTGAATTATGATTGACGTTAATTGAAATTGCTTTTGAATCTGCAATTAAGATTTAAACAACTTGTTTACGAGACTGATAAAGTGAACTTTTATATATTACCAACCGAGTAAATGAATCCTTATATAAGGCACGTCTCGTTTTGTTAAGCAACTGTCAAAATTGACTTTTTGAAATGACTGTGGATAACTATTGTATGTCGATCTTGAGCATTAGGATTGTGATACACTATAACCTGACCTAGCTTGATAGACATTTATTGACCAACATATGTTCTCTAGGTTGAGATCTACGATTATTTGGTAATCCGAGTTTCGGTCACATTACGATGAACAACTTTATGTGCTGCTAAGGTGAGTTTCATTTGCTCCCTTTTTAATTGATTTTGCAATATACATTTTTGGGCTGAGAATACATGCACTTTATTTTAAACGCAATGGATACAAGTACATACTAAATTCTACACCGAGTTTGAACCGAAAATCCCTTAGCTTTGGTAACTAGTAACTGCCGGTTATAAGAACTGGTGGGCGCGAGTAGTTATATATGGATCCATAGGGCTTGATATCCCCGTCCTAGCTAGAGCACTAGCCTTTTAACGGACGTATGCTATTTGAGAACGTTACACGTTGGTTTGCGTGTATTATTAAGATGATTATACAAAGGGTACAAATTATATATACGTTAAGTTTAGTTACCAGGGTGCTCAATTTCGTAGAATAATTTGATAAACGTTTCGGATGAAACAGCTGAAATCTTGTGATCCACCTTTATATACAGATTATGCGCAACATTAAAACTATGAACTCACCAACCTTTGTGTTGACACTTGTTAGCATGTTTATTCTCAGGTTTCCTATAAGTCTTCCACTGTTTGCTTATATGTTAGACAAGCTATGTGCATGAAGTCTTACATGGCATATTTTTCAAGGAAACGTTGCATTCACCAAATCATCACCATGTATCTTATTTTGACTGCATTGTCAACGGAAGTACTATTGTAAACCATTATTTTAGGTGATTGTCTATATGTAGAAATCATCATATGTTGAAAATCTTTAATTTAAATATTCATTTATGGTGTGCCTTTTCAAAAGAATGCAATATTTACAAAACGTATCATATAGAGGTCAAATACCTCGCAATGAAATCGATGAATGACGTGTCCGTCCATATGGATTTGGAGTGATCGTCACAGTTCCGTACTCGGGGTTTCTTTTAAGTTGCATCGTATTTTGGAAGTTTGTTGGGTTTTGTATGTTGGTATATATCTAACCTGATAAATACTCACCTGATCAAATCTACTATTGATAATTGATAAATATTTGATGATAATGTTATGATATGAAAATTGATCGTTTATCGACATTATGTGGTTGAGTGTTGTCGGTATAGACAACGACGATGTTTAAATTTTATGTGTATAAACAATGAGCTGAGTGGCTAGCCTATCTTAGCGAGAGATCAGGAGTTCGACTCCGCTGGGCTGCAACATCGCACTTAATGTTATCACTGACCTGAAGTATCTACCCATATCGCCTTTCGCTTAGTACGGGGGCATCGGGGAGGGGGGGGTTATACCGGCCATGCTCTCCGATTGGTCCGGATTTTCTCCAGGGCAGTAGTTGGGGGCGGGTTATGCAACTACGGGAGATGAACGCGTGAGTGGTTTAGTCCCCTTGGATGATCCAAAACTGATGTCCAAAAAAAAAATTGATGTGTATAAACCAATACGTTAAATGATATTAGTGTTTATTATTCAAATTTTAGTATTAATGCACTTTAGCAGGCGCCAAATTACTACTATATACTAAATATGGACAACGCCAACCAATTAAATCCCGCCACATCATCGCAATTGCTATAGTATAACAGTAACCGACAAGGGTACTTTTATCTTTTCACACCCCAGGTTGCAAAAAAAAAAAAAAAAACTGGAAAACAAGATCACAGTTTACACTCTTTCCACACTATTAATTTTCATAAATTAAAAAAAAAAATTGAAACAAATCTTCACACCCCAGGTTGCCAAAAAAAAAAAAAAAAACCGCCACATGATCGAAATTGCTACATTATAACAGTAACCGACAGGGGTACTTTTGTCTTTTCACACCCCATGTTGCCAAAAAAAAAGATCACAGTTTACACTCTTTTCACACTATTAATTTTTATAAATTAAAAAAAAAAAATTGAAACAAATCTTCACACCCCAGGTTGCCAAAAAAAAAAAAAAAAAAAAAAAAAAACTGGGAAACAAGATCACAGTTTACACTCTTTTCACACTATTAATTTTTATAAATTGAAAAAAAAATTTGAAACAAATCTGATAAACATGATCATACACCAACGAGCAGCAACAACACGCAGCAACAACACATATCTGAGTAAAAAACTAAAAAATAGCAGGGACAAATAAGCAGCTAACAATCGGAAAACATGGTGTTGACGATGATGATACCGGAGGATGATAATGATTGACGATGACGATGGCGGTCGCTGATGGTGATGAGTTGACGATGATGATGATGGCTGAGCCATCGAATCTGTTGATGATGGTGGTGATGACATATGTTGGTGAGAATTGAGGTAGGGAGAAAGCCAGGAAAGAAGATAGCGGCTGTGTAGGAGGGTGACGGCGGGTTGGTGTACGATGGCCGGAATGGCCAACTAGAGGATTTTGAGAGAGATGAGTGTTAATCAAATGAGGAGGTGAAAACTATTAGAGCATATTGAGAGAAATGAGTGTTTTTTAGAAAGATGAGATGATGAAACTGATGAGTAATTTTGGGATCTAGGGTTTCTAATCTAATAAATCAAGACTATTACGGAGTAATTCATTGAATGTATTGGGCTTCGGCCCACATAAGAAAAGTATTGATATTATAATTGAAATGTCCCGTTCTTATTGATTAAAAACGTTCCATATTAATTGATTTCGTTGCGAGGTTTTGACCTCTATATGAGACGTTTTTCAAAGACTGCATTCATTTTTAAAATAAACCATAACCTTTATTTCATAAATAAAGGTTTAAAAAGTTTTACGTAGATTATCAAATAATGATAATCTAAAATATCATGTTTACACACGACCATTACATAATGGTTTACAATACAAATATGTTACATCGAAATCAGTTTCTTGAATGCAGTTTTTACACAGTATCATACAAACATGGACTCCAAATCTTGTCCTTATTTTAGTATGCAACAGCGGAAGCTCTTAGTATTCACCTGAGAATAAACATGTTTTAAACGTCAACAAAATGTTGGTGAGTTATAGGTTTAACCTATATATATCAAATTGTAACAATAGACCACAAGATTTCATATTTCAATATACATCCCATACATAGAGATAAAAATCATTCATATGGTGAACACCTGGTAACCGACATTAACAAGATGCATATATAAGAATATCCCCATCATTCCGGGACACCCTTCGGATATGATATAAATTTCGAAGTACTAAAGCATCCGATACTTTGGATGGGGTTTGTTAGGCCCAATAGATCTATCTTTAGGATTTGCGTCAATTAGGGTGTCTGTTCCCTAATTCTTAGATTACCAGACTTAATAAAAAGGGGCATATTCGATTTTGATAATTCAACCATAGAATGTAGTTTCACGTACTTGTGTCTATTTTGTAAATCATTTATAAAACCTGCATGTATTCTCATCCCAAAAATATTAGATTTTAAAAGTGGGACTATAAGTCACTTTCACAGAATTTTACTTCGTCGGGAAGTAAGACTTGGCCACTGGTTGATTCACGAACCTATAACAATATATACATATATATCAAAGTATGTTCAAAATATATTTACAACACTTTTAATATATTTTGATGTTTTAAGTTTATTAAGTCAGCTGTCCTCGTTAGTAACCCACAACTAGTTGTCCACAGTTAGATGTACATAAATAAATCGATAAATATTATCTTGAATCAATCCACGACCCAGTGTATACGTATCTCAGTATTGATCACAACTCAAACTATATATATTTTGGAATCAACCTCAACCCTGTATAGCTAACTCCAACATTCACATATAGAGTGTCTATGGTTGTTCCGAAATATATATAGATGTGTCGACATGATAGGTCGAAACATTATATACGTGTCTATGGTATCTCAAGATTACATAATATACAATACAAGTTGATTAAGTTATGGTTGGAATAGATTTGTTACCAATTTTCACGTAGCTAAAATGAGAAAAATTATCCAATCTTGTTTTACCCATAACTTCTTCATTTTAAATCCGTTTTGAGTGAATCAAATTGCTATGGTTTCATATTGAACTATATTTTATGAATCTAAACAGAAAAAGTATAGGTTTATAGTCCGAAAAATAAGTTACAAGTCGTTTTTGTAAAGGTAGTCATTTCAGTCGAAAGAACAACGTCTAGATGACCATTTTAGAAAACATACTTCCACTTTGAGTTTAACCATAATTTTTGGATATAGTTTCATGTTCATAATAAAAATCATTTTCTCAGAATAACAACTTTTAAATCAAAGTTTATCATAGTTTTTAATTAACTAACCCAAAACAGCCCGCGGTGTTACTACGACGGCGTAAATCCGGTTTTATGGTGTTTTTCGTGTTTCCAGGTTTTAAATCATTAAGTTAGCATATCATATAGATATAGAACATGTGTGTAGTTAATTTTAAAAGTCAAGTTAGAAGGATTAACTTTTGTTTGCGAACAAGTTTAGAATTAACTAAACTATGTTCTAGTGATTACGAGTTTAAACCTTCGAATAAGATAGTTTTATATATATGAATCGAATGATGTTATGAACATTATTACTACCTCAAGTTTAGTAGGTAAACCTACTGGAAGTGACAAGAAATAATCTAGCTTCAAAGGATCTTGGATGGCTTGAAAGTTCTTGAAGTAGGATCATGACACAAAAACAAGTTCAAGTAAGATTTTTACTCGAATTAAGATAGTTTATAGTTATAGAAATTGAATCAAAGTTTGAATATGAATATTACCTTGAATAAGAAAGATAACCTACTGTATATAACAAAGGTTTCTTGATCTTATATGATTACTTGGAATGGATTAGAAAGCTTGGAAGTAAATTAGTAAACTTGAAGTGATTTTTGAAGTGTTCTTGAAGTGTTCTTCCTATGATGATTATAGCTTGATTCTTGAAGTGATTTTTGATGAAGATGATGATTAACTACTGGAAAAATACATTCATAATAGTGTGTGTGTGTGTGTGTTGAGAGAGAATTAGAAAGAGAATTGGAAGTGAAATGGAGTGAATGATGAGTGGTAATTGGTGAGTGGTGAGTGGGGTTAAAAGGAGTTCTAGTTAGTTGACTAGCTCATGGTAGAAGTTAAAATTGATTAGTCATACATGACATAATCAAGAGTGGAATCCCATGCTAGTTCCTATTGGTATATACCCATAGTAAGTACGTTTTGAAGCTGTGTATAATACGGGTAAGAATACGACTAGAATTCTTGATGAAAGAAAAGAATGGGAAAGTAACTGTAACCATTTTCGTTAAGTATGAGTGTTTTGATATATGTCTTGAAGTCTTCTAAAAGTATTTTAATACATCTAAATACACTACATGTATATACATTTTAACTGAGTCGTTAAGTCATCGTTAGTCGTTACATGTAAGTGTTGTTTTGAAACCTTTAAGTTAACAATCTCAATTAATGTTGTTAACCCATTGTTTATTATATCTAATGAGATGTTAAATTATTATATTATCATGATATTATGATATATTAATATATCTTAATATGATATATATACATTTAAATGTCGCTACAACGATAATCGTTACATATATGTCTCGTTTCGAAATCCTTAAGTTAGTAGTCTTGTTTATATGTATATAACTCATTGTTAATATACTTATGGAGATACTTACTTATCATAATCTCATGTTAACCATATGTATATCCATATATATATCGTCATGTCGTTTTTACAAGTTTTAACGTTCGTGAATCGCCGGTCAACTTGGGTGGTCAATTGTCTATATGAAACATATTTCAATTAATCAAGTCTTAACAAGTTTGATTGCTTAACATGTTGGAAACATTTAATCATGTAAATATCAATCTCAATTAATATATATAAACATGGAAAAGTTCGGGTCACTACAGTACCTACCCGTTAAATAAATTTCGTCCCGAAATTTTAAGCTGTTGAAGGTGTTGACGAATCTTCTGGAAATAGATGCGGGTATTTCTTCTTCATCTAATCTTCCCGCTCCCAGGTGAACTCGGGTCCTCTACGAGCATTCCATCGAACCTTAACAATTGGTATCTTGTTTTGCTTAAGTCTTTTAACCTCACGATCCATTATTTCGACGGGTTCTTCGATGAATTGAAGTTTTTCGTTGATTTGGATTTCATCTAACGGAATAGTGAGATCTTCTTTAGCAAAAAATTTCTTCAAATTCGAGACGTGGAAAGTGTTATGTACAGCCGCGAGTTGTTGAGGTAACTCAAGTCGGTAAGCTACTGGTCCGACACGATCAATAATCTTGAATGGTCCAATATACCTTGGATTTAATTTTCTTCGTTTACCAAATCGAACAACGCCTTTCCAAGGTGCAACTTTAAGCATGACCATCTCTCCAATTTCAAATTCTATATCTTTTCTTTTAATGTCAGCGTAGCTCTTTTGTCGACTTTGGGCGGTTTTCAACCGTTGTTGAATTTGGATGATCTTCTCGGTAGTTTCTTGTATAATCTCTGGACCCGTAATCTGTCTATCCCCCACTTCACTCCAACAAATCGGAGACCTGCACTTTCTACCATAAAGTGCTTCAAACGGCGCCATCTCAATGCTTGAATGGTAGCTGTTGTTGTAGAAAAATTCTGCTAATGGTAGATGTCGATCCCAACTGTTTCCGAAATCAATAACACATGCTCGTAGCATGTCTTCAAGCGTTTGTATCATCCTTTCGCTCTGCCCATCAGTTTGTGGATGATAGGCAGTACTCATGTCTAGACGAGTTCCTAATGCTTGCTGTAATGTCTGCCAGAATCTTGAAATAAATCTACCATCCCTATCAGAGATAATAGAGATTGGTATTCCATGTCTGGAGACGACTTCCTTCAAATACAGTCGTGCTAACTTCTCCATCTTGTCATCTTCTCTTATTAGCAGGAAGTGTGCTGATTTGGTGAGACGATCAACTATTACCCAAATAGTATCAAAATCACTTGCAGTCCTTGGCAATTTAGTGATGAAATCCATGGTAATATTTTCCCATTTCCATTCCGGGATTTCGGGTTGTTGAAGTAGACCTGATGGTTTCTGATGCTCAGCTTTGACCTTAGAACACGTCAAACATTCTCCTACGTATTTAGCAACATCGGCTTTCATACCCGGCCACCAAAAATGTTTCTTGAGATCCTTGTACATCTTCCCCGTTCCAGGATGTATTGAGTATCTGGTTTTATGAGCTCCTCTAAGTACCATTTCTCTCATATCTCCAAATTTTGGTACCCAAATCCTTTCAGCCCTATACCGGGTTCCGTCTTCCCGAATATTAAGATGCTTCTCCGATCCCTTGGGTATTTCATCCTTTAAATTTCCCTCTTTTAAAACTCCTTGTTGCGCCTCCTTTATTTGAGTAGTAAGGTTATTATGAATCATTATATTCATAGATTTTACTCGAATGAGTTCTCTGTCCTTCCTGCTCAAGGCATCGGCTACCACATTTGCCTTCCCCGGGTGGTAACGAATCTCAAAGTCGTAATCATTCAATAATTCAATCCACCTACGCTGCCTCATATTCAGTTGTTTCTGATTAAATATGTGTTGAAGACTTTTGTGGTCGGTATATATAATACTTTTGACCCCATATAAGTAGTGCCTCCAAGTCTTTAATGCAAAAACAACCGCACCTAATTCCAAATCATGCGTCGTATAATTTTGTTCGTGAATCTTCAATTGTCTAGACGCATAAGCAATCACCTTCGTTCATTGCATTAATACACAACCGAGACCTTGCTTTGATGCGTCACAATAAATTACAAAATCATCATTCCCTTCAGGCAATGACAATATAGGTGCCGTAGTTAGCTTTTTCTTCAATATCTGAAACGCTTTCTCTTGTTCATCATTCCATTCAAATTTCTTCCCTTTATGCGTTAATGCAGTCAAGGGTTTTGCTATTCTGGAAAAGTCTTGGATGAACCTTCTGTAGTAACCAGCTAGTCCTAAAAACTGGCGTATGTGTTTCGGAGTTTTCGGGGTTTCCCACTTTTCAACAGTTTCTATCTTTGCCGGATCCACCTTAATACCTTCTTTGTTCACTATGTGACCGAGGAATTGAACTTCTTCCAACCAAAATGCACACTTTGAAAACTTAGCTTACAATTCTTCCTTCCTCAATACTTCTAACACCTTTCTCAAATGTTCACCGTGTTCTTGGTCATTCTTTGAGTAAATAAGTATGTCATCAATGAAAACAATGACAAACTTGTCAAGGTATGGTCCACACACTCGGTTCATAAGGTCCATGAACACAGCTGGTGCATTAGTTAAACCAAATGGCATGACCATAAACTCGTAATGACCGTAACGTGTTCTGAAAGCAGTCTTTGGAATATCATCTTCTTTCACCCGCATTTGATGATACCCGGAACGTAAGTCAATCTTTGAATAAACAGACGAGCCTTGTAGTTGATCAAATAAGTCGTCGATTCTCGGTAGTGGGTAACGGTTCTTGATGGTAAGTTTGTTCAACTCTCGGTAGTCGATACACTACCTGAATGTACCATCTTTCTTCTTGACAAACAAAACAGGAGCTCCCCACGGTGATGTGCTTGGTCGAATGAAACCACGCTCTAAAAGTTCTTGTAATTGGCTTTGCAGTTCTTTCATCTAGCTGGGTGCGAGTCTGTAAGGAGCACGAGCTATTGGTGCAGCTCCTGGTACAAGATCTATTTGATATTCAACGGATCGATGTGGAGGTAATCCCGGTAATTCTTTCGGAAATACATCGGGAAATTCTTTTGCAATGGGAACATCATTGATGCTCTTTTCTTCAGTTTGTACTTTCTCGACGTGTGCTAGAACAGCATAGCAACCTTTTCTTATTAGTTTTTGTGCCTTCAAATTACTAATAATATGTAGCTTCGTGTTGCCCATTTCTCCGTACACCATTAAGGGTTTTCCTTTTTCTCTTATAATGCGAATTGCATTTTTGTAATAAATGATCTCTGCTTTCACTTCTTTCAACCAGTCCTTACCGATTATCACATCAAAACTCCCTAACTCTACTGGTATCAAATCAATCTTAAATGTTTCGCTAACCAGTTTAATTTCTCGATTCCGACATATATTATCTGCTGAAATTAATTTACCATTTGCTAATTCGAGTAAAAATTTACTATCCAAAGGCGTCAATGGACAACATAATTTAGCACAAAAATCTCTACTCGTATAGCTTCTATCCGCACCCGAATCAAATAAAACGTAAGCAGATTTATTGTCAATAAGAAACGTACCCGTAACAAGCTCCGGGTCTTCCTGTGCCTCTGCCGCATTAATATTGAAAACTCTTCCGCGGCCTTGTCCATTCGTGTTCTCCTGGTTCGGGCAATTTCTAATAATGTGGCCCGGTTTTCCACATTTATAACAAACTACATTGGCATAACTTGCTCCGACACTACTTGCTCCGCCATTACTCGTTCCGACACCATTTGTTCCTTTCGTTCTATTAACCCCTGGTCCGTAGACCTCACACTTCACCGCGCTATGACCATTTCTTTTACACTTGTTGCAAAATTTGGTACAGAACCCCGAGTGATACTTTTCACACCTTTGGCATAGCTGCTTCTGATTGTTGTTGTTGTTGCGGTTATTATTATTGTTGGGATGATTGTTGTAGTTGCTGTTGCTGTTGTTGTTGTTGTTGTTGTTGTTGTTGTTGTTGTTGTTGTTGTTGTTGGGCCGTTTGTTGTAGTTGCGATTGATGTTGCGATTGTTGGGATAATTGTTGCGATTATTGTTGTAATTGCTGTTGTTGTTGTATTGGTGATTCTTATCACCGTTTTCCTCCCACTTTCTTTTGACTTGCTTCACATTGGCCTCTTCAACAGTCTGTTCTTTAATTCTTTCTTCAATCTGGTTCACTAGTTTGTGAGCCATTCTACATGCCTGTTGTATGGAGGCGGGCTCGTGTAAACTTATATCTTCTTGGATTCTTTCCGGTAATCCTTTCACAAACGCGTCGATCTTCTCTTCCTCATCTTCGAATGCTCCCGAACACAATAGGCACAATTCTGTGAATCGTCTTTCGTACGTGGTAATATCAAATCCTTGGGTTCGTAACCCTCTAAGTTCTGTCTTGAGCTTATTGACCTCGGTTCTGGGACGGTACTTCTCGTTCATCAAGTGCTTGAATGCTGACCACGGTAGTGCGTATGCATCGTCTTGTCCCACTTGCTCTAGATAGGTATTCCACCATGTTAACGCAGAACCTGTGAAGGTATGCGTAGCGTACTTTACTTTGTCCTCTTCAGTACACTTACTTATGGCAAACACCGATTCGACCTTCTCGGTCCACCGTTTCAATCCGATCGATCCTTCGGTTCCATCAAATTCCAAAGGTTTGCAGGCAGTGAATTCTTTGTAAGTGCATCCTACACGATTTCCTGTACTGCCAGATCCAAGGTTATTGTTGGTATGTAGCGCAGCCTGTACTGCGGCTATGTTTGAAGCTAGAAAAGTACGGAATTCCTCTTCATTCATATTCACGGTGTGTCGAGTAGTCGGTGCCATTTCCTTCAAAATAGTCAAATGGAACAAGTTAATCATACAGAATATTAAGAGTAGTTAATAGTATTTCGTAGCATAATATGAACTCATTTATAAAAGCTTTTTCTTCATATTAGCGTTTTATAAGTTTAAATTCGGGTAGTACCTACCCGTTAAGTTCATACTTAGTAGCTAATATACAATTCAACTACTACAATTCTATATGAAAAACTGATTGTAATAATATTTCGCGTTCAAACTTTTATACAATATTTTACAAACTTACAATACCGCTTATTATACATAAAGCATGAAATATAGCACACAATAACTTTGATACAAGATAGTTGTGAAGATAATTCTAGCTAGTACACAAGTCGTTCAGCAAAGGCAATAAAGACACGTAATTCATACGTTCAGAAATAAGTCATGCATTCTGGTTTTACTAGGACTACTTTCCATCCTTGGTCTTGTGGAACATAACCGTTATGGCCGTTGATAAAATAGCGTGTTGTAACGTCGTCAAAGGGACGAGGGTTACGTAATGACCAACAGTCTCGTAATAACCTAAAAACCTCATTTCTTACCCCAATTACCGACTCCGTCACTTGTGGGAACGTTTTGTTTAATAGTTGTAGCCCGATGTTCTTGTTCTCACTTTGGTGAGAAGCGAACATTACTAACCCGTAAGCATAACATGCTTCTTTATGTTGCATGTTAGCCGCTTTTTCTAAATCACGAAGTCCTATATTCGGATATACTGAGTCAAAATAATTTCTTAACCCGTTGCGTAAAATAGCATTTGGGTTCCCCGCAATATATGCGTCAAAGTAAACACATCGTAACTTATGGATTTCCCAATGTGATATCCCCCATCTTTCGAACGAAAGCCTTTTATAAACCAAGGCATTCTTGGAACGTTCTTCGAATGTCTTACAAACTGATCTCGCCTTAAATAGTTGTGCCGAGGAATTCTGACCGACTCTAGACAAGATTTCATCAATCATGTCTCCGGGTAGGTCTCTTAAAATATTGGGTTGTCTATCCATTTTGTGTTTTTATACTGTAAAATAGACAAGAGTTAGATTCATAAAAAAAATACTTATTAATACAAGCAATTTTTACATATATCATAAAGCATAAGCACACTATATTACATATATTACACCACACGAATACAACTATCTTATTCCGACTCGCTCGTTTCTTCTTGTTCGGTTTTGGTTCGTTTTTCCAAGTTTCTAGGGATATATGATGTTCCCCTAATACGAGCCGTCGTTGTCCACATTGGTTTAGAAAAACCTGGTGGTTTAGAGGTTCCCGGGTCATTGTTACAACTTAAGGACTTCGGGGGTTGACGATACATATAAAGTTCATCGGGGTTGGAATTAGATTTCTCTATTTTTATGCCCTTTCCCTTATTATTTTCTTTTGCCTTTTTAAATTCAGTTGGGGTAATTTCTATAACATCATCGGAATTCTCGTCGGAATCCGATTCATCGGAGAATTGGTAATCCTCCCAATATTTTGCTTCCTTGGCGGAAACACCATTGACCATAATTAACCTTGGTCGGTTGGTTGAGGATTTTCTTTTACTTAACCATTTTATTATTTCCCCCACCGGTTCTATTTCTTCATCCGGTTCTGATTCTTCTTCCGGTTCCGATTCTTCTTCCGGTTCCGACTCTTCTTCCGGTTCCTCTTCGGGAACTTGTGAATCAGTCCACGAATCATTCCAATTTACATTTGACTCTTCATTATTATTAGGTGAGTCAATGGGACTTGTTCTAGAGGTAGACATCTATCACATAATATCAAACACGTTAAGAGATTAATATATCACATAATATTCACATGTTAAAAATATATAGTTTCCAACAAAATTTGTTAAGCAATCATTTTTCAAGTAAACACGGTCGAAGTCCAGACTCACTAATGCATCCTAACAAACTCGATAAGACACACTAATGCAAAATTCTAGTTCTCTAAGACCAACGCTCGGATACCAACTGAAATGTCCCGTTCTTATTGATTAAAAACGTTCCATATTAATTGATTTCGTTGCGAGGTTTTGACCTCTATATGAGACGTTTTTCAAAGACTGCATTCATTTTTAAAATAAACCATAACCTTTATTTCATAAATAAAGGTTTAAAAAGTTTTACGTAGATTATCAAATAATGATAATCTAAAATATCCTGTTTACACACGACCATTACATAATGGTTTACAATACAAATATGTTACATCGAAATCAGTTTCTTGAATGCAGTTTTTACACAGTATCATACAAACATGGACTCCAAATCTTGTCCTTATTTTAGTATGCAACAGCGGAAGCTCTTAGTATTCACCTGAGAATAAACATGCTTTAAACATCAACAAAATGTTGGTGAGTTATAGGTTTAACCTATATATATCAAATTGTAACAATAGACCACAAGATTTCATATTTCAATATACATCCCATACATAGAGATAAAAATCATTCATATGGTGAACACCTGGTAACCGACATTAACAAGATGCATATATAAGAATATCCCCATCATTTCGGGACACCCTTCGGATATGATATAAATTTTGAAGTACTAAAGCATCCGATACTTTGGATGGGGTTTGTTAGGCCCAATATATCTATCTTTAGGATTCGCGTCAATTAGGGTGTCTGTTCCCTAATTCTTAGATTACCAGACTTAATAAAAAGGGGCATATTCGATTTCGATAATTCAACCATAGAATGTAGTTTCACGTTCTTGTGTCTATTTTGTAAATCATTTATAAAACCTGCATGTATTCTCATCCCAAAAATATTAGATTTTAAAAGTGGGACTATAAGTCACTTTCACAGATTTTTACTTCGTCGGGAAGTAAGACTTGGCCACTGGTTGATTCACGAACCTATAACAATATATACATATATATCAAAGTATGTTCAAAATATATTTACAACACTTTTAATATATTTTGATGTTTTAAGTTTATTAAGTCAGCTGTCCTCGTTAGTAACGTACAACTAGTTGTCCACAGTTAGATGTACATAAATAAATCGATAAATATTATCTTGAATCAATCCACGACCCAGTGTATACGTATCTCAGTATTTATCACAACTCAAACTATATATATTTTGGAATCAACCTCAACCCTGTATAGCTAACTCCAACATTCACATATAGAGTGTCTATGGTTGTTCCGAAATATATATAGATGTGTCGACATGATAGGTCGAAACATTGTATACGTGTCTATGGTATCTCAAGATTACATAATATACAATACAAGTTGATTAAGTTATGGTTGGAATAGATTTGTTACCAATTTTCACGTAGCTAAAATGAGAAAAATTATCCAATCTTGTTTTACCCATAACTTCTTCATTTTAAATCCGTTTTGAGTGAATCAAATTCCTATGGTTTCATATTGAACTATATTTTATGAATCTAAACAGAAAAAGTATAGGTTTATAGTCGGAAAAATAAGTTACAAGTCGTTTTTGTAAAGGTAGTCATTTCAGTCGAAAGAACGACGTCTAGATGACCATTTTAGAAAACATACTTCCACTTTGAGTTTAACCATAATTTTTGGATATAGTTTCATGTTCATAATAAAAATCATTTTTTCAGAATAACAACTTTTAAATCAAAGTTTATCATAGTTTTTAATTAACTAACCCAAAACAGCCCGCGGTGTTACTACGACGGCGTAAATCCGGTTTTACGGTGTTTTTCGTGTTTCCAGGTTTTAAATCATTAAGTTAGCATATCATATAGATATAGAACATGTGTGTAGTTAATTTTAAAAGTCAAGTTAGAAGGATTAACTTTTGTTTGCGAACAAGTTTAGAATTAACTAAACTATGTTCTAGTGATTACGAGTTAAAACCTTCGAATAAGATAGTTTTATATATATGAATCGAATGATGTTTTGAACATCATTACTACCTCAAGTTTAGTAGGTAAACCTACTAGAAGTGACAAGAAATGATCTAGCTTCAAAGGAACTTGGATGGCTTGAAAGTTCTTGAAGTAGGATCATGACACAAAAACAAGTTCAAGTAAGATTTTTACTCGAATTAAGATAGTTTATAGTTATAGAAATTGAATCAAAGTTTGAATATGAATATTACCTTGAATAATAAAGATAACCTACTGTATATAACAAAGGTTTCTTGATCTTAGATGATTACTTGGAATGGATTAGAAAGCTTGGAAGTAAATTAGTAATCTTGAAGGGATTTTTGAAGTGTTCTTGAAGTGTTCTTCCTATGATGATTATAGCTTGATTCTTGAAGTGATTTTTGATGAAGATGATGATTAACTACTGGAAAAATACGTTCATAATAGTGTGTGTGTGTGTGTTGAGAGAGAATTAGAAAGAGAATTGGAAGTGAAATGGAGTGAATGATGAGTGGTAATTGGTGAGTGGTGAGTGGGGTTAAAAGGAGTTCTAGTTAGTTGACTAGCTCATGGTAGAAGTTAAAATTGATTAGTCATACATGACATAATCAAGAGTGGAATCCCATGCTAGTTCCTATTGGTATATACCCATAGTAAGTACGTTTTGAAGCTGTGTATAATACGGGTAAGAATACGACTAGAATTCTTGATGAAAGAAAAGAATGGGAAAGTAACTGTAACCATTTTCGTTAAGTATGAGTGTTTTGATATATGTCTTGAAGTCTTCTAAAAGTATTTTAATACATCTAAATACACTACATGTATATACATTTTAACTGAGTCGTTAAGTCATCGTTAGTCGTTACATGTAAGTGTTGTTTTGAAACCTTTAAGTTAACAATCTCAATTAATGTTGTTAACCCATTGTTTATTATATCTAATGAGATGTTAAATTATTATATTATCATGATATTATGATATATTAATATATCTTAATATGATATATATACATTTAAATGTCCCTACAACGATAATCGTTACATATATGTCTCGTTTCGAAATCCTTAAGTTAGTAGTCTTGTTTATATGTATATAACTTATTGTTAATATACTTATGGAGATACTTACTTATCATAATCTCATGTTAACCATATGTATATCCATATATATATATCGTCATGTCG
Organism: Rutidosis leptorrhynchoides; assembly: GCF_046630445.1. NCBI lineage: Eukaryota > Viridiplantae > Streptophyta > Magnoliopsida > Asterales > Asteraceae > Rutidosis > Rutidosis leptorrhynchoides. Next base: position 426,589,994 of record NC_092337.1, read on the forward strand.
TTTTTACAAGTTTTAACGTTCGTGAATCGCCGGTCAACTTGGGTGGTCAATTGTCTATATGAAACATATTTCAATTAATCAAGTCTTAACAAGTTTGATTGCTTAACATGTTGGAAACATTTAATCATGTAAATATCAATCTCAATTAATATATATAAACATGGAAAAGTTCGGGTCACTACAATAATACTCCCGTATGTGTAGGTTATATATTATGTTTATACCGAGTGAAAATGGGATGGTGTAAATTGTTAAGCCAAAATAGCTATATTTTTTATATTTTATTTTTTGGACAGAAAAAAAAATATAAAAATACATTAGCGATATCTTTTTCTTCAAAAAAAAAAAACCTTTATTTAAACCTCTTTTTTCCTCATCCCTTTTTAATTCCTTTATACTAGAGAGAATAAAAAAATTATGATATCTAAAAGACATCCCATTAGTTTATCTAGGTCACACCACAATCAAGCAAAAAATTCGAATTGGTGCACTTCCTGATAGTGTTAATTAATTGTTTTGAAATAAACTAGCCGTTCAATTTTCATTCCTTTACTTTTTAAACGTAAAATAAACAAATCACTGACCGTTATGTTTAAACGTTCAATTAACCAATCGTTAGCCGATCAAACCACCCCGCAGCGAAGCGCGGGTAATAATACCTCGTATATACTAATTGTTGTAAATGACATCCAATGACGAACCACCACATACCCTCAAATTCACTGTTATACTGTAACACTTTACTGTAGCATTTTACTGCAGGTTTTTTTTTTTTTTTTTCTTTCAAATACATAAATATCTAATTCCAATTTTCTAATATGATCGATCGTAGGTGTTTATTTAATGGGTTTTCTATCAACAAATAGAAGCTTAAAAAAATATACACAAAGAGGGATATATTTTTATTTTTCATCACCTTTTTCAATATACTATATATTATTTGATTTTTTATCTTTTAAAAAACCTACTAAAATTTATGGACCATAAGGTTTTGCCGAATAAGTAATTTGTTTAGAAGTCTCAAAACTTAATTTGTTTTTATTCGTTTTGTTGTTAAATTAAATTGAGCATTAAAACCCAGACTGTAACATATATCCAATTGTTTACGTATTTTTCATTTATATAGTAGAATATTACCATAACAGTTGTCAGCTGTAACGACCCGGAAATTTCCGACCAAATTTAAACTCTAATCTCTATATGGTTCCGACACGATAAGCAAAAACCCTAAAGTTGACCCGCATTTTTTTTATTTTCGATCGTTCTATACTTATAAGATTAATATGTACATAAATTAAACCTTACCAACATGATAAGCAATCCAAATTGTTGAAACTTATGTTTTCGAAAAGAGTTTTACACAACGTTTGACCGTCTAGTTTGACCGATGATATCACGAACTATATAACATATGATAATTATACGTTTGTGTATATATATGTATATATACATATTTAACATGATCTAAGAATGTTTTAATATCTCATTTTGTATTAATAACAATAAGTTATAAGTATATTTTGAAACTACTAACTTAAGTTTTCAAAACGATAACTATACGTAATGTTTTTCGACGTAAATACTTATAACCTATATTACTTATACATGCATCGTATAGATATGTATTTTATCACTTTTAAAGGGCTTACATACATAAAACAATATAAGTATATTTACAAAAGATAGCTATATTTGAATCCTCGTTCCGTTTCCTCAAAGATTTCTATACGTATACCTAGAGTATATGTACCCGTATCATACGCAGCTTCTAGATGTATTTACTATTGGTATATACCAATAAAAATCTGCTCCTTAGCAGCCTTAAATGATTAAGAAACATGTGGAACCAACCATTTGTCAAGTAGCATGAATTATTTAGCAAGAAAACAAAGTTAGGTATCTTTTTTTTCCTTTATAACCTAAAAACGTTTTTATGCATGCACACCATTTCTTCACCCCATTTTCTCATACTTACACTTCCATTTCTCTCTCAAAATACTCTTAACTTCATACTTGATCATCTCCAAGCATTTTCCCCATCATTTAGCTTCAAAAACCTTACTTAAACACCATAAGAAAACCATACAAAAACACTTCAAGAAATCCTTCCAAGAACACCAACTTACTTCCAATCTTTCATCCACTTCCATCACCCTTTTGGTTCTAGGTTCTTACTCCTCTTTTACAGCAACCTTGTCCAAGGAACTTGAGGTAGAATCTATGTTCATAACCTTATTCGATTCATATATATATAACTATCATATTTTGTGGTATACAATTTTAACAACAAGAACATAGTTTGAAAGTTTTCAAACTTGTTTGCAAACTAAATAGATCCTTCTAACTTAACTTTTAAAATACTTCAAGACCTGTAATATAACTTAAATATATGCTAACTTAACAAGGTAAAACTTGGTTTTTCAAAGAACACCTTAAAAACTGTTTTTACGACGTCGGAGTGCAAACAGGGGCTGTTTTGGGTTGGATAATTAAAAACCATTTTAAACTTTGAATTGGAGGTTTATTCTCTGGAAAAATGATTTTTACTATGAATATGATAACACATAAAAATTTCATGATTTAATTCAAAGTATAAGTATTTTTAGAAAAATAATCATTTAAGGTTGTTTACATAAAGGAAAATGTTTAACTTCATAAGTTTCACTAAAGTTTCACCTATGCCGTGTGATTTTGAATACAAACTAAGGTATTTATAGTTCATAGTCTTAAAGAGGGACTCTATCCAAGGAGATGGCAAGTTGAATCAACGAAAACGGAGTTGTAACGAAGAAACTATGACCGAAACAAAATTGGTTATCCAAGACTAGTTTAACTTCAGGATTAATTGGGAAAAATTTATATAAATCACATATTTCTAAGATAACATGATATTTTATATATATGTACTCATAATTCAATTTTATATGGTTCAGGATCACCCGTAAACAATACGAGAAGATTAATCATAAGATCCCATGTTTGTACGCAACACGTCATTTGACAACACCGGTACTTTATGTACGCAACACGTCATTTGACAACACCGGTACCGTGGGTCAAGATTAATCTCGACCAATACATATACGATGGGGTTTTTATTTATTTCATTGGGGGTTTATTAAACACCTAAAAATGAACCATTAAAATTGAATTACTAACATCGGACTGCTAACTACGGACTAAGGAATTATTCAAAGTATTAAAAGTATTATAAGTATATATATGTGACGATTGTTTAAAATGAAAATATATTGATATATTATATATGGATAGGTTCGTGATATCAATCGGAGACCGAGTCGAAATTACATATCTTCAAGACAACAGTGAGTATATAGTCCCACTTTTAAACTCTAAATATTTCGGGATGAGAATACATGTATTTTATGTTTTACAATATGGACACAAGTAACTGAAAAATATATTCTACGTTGAGTTGTACCACTGGCATACTTCCCTGTAGCTTGGTAACTAATATTTACAGCGGTATTGTAAACGCGAATCCTGTTGATAGATCTATCGGGCCTGACAACCCCAACCGGACTGGACGACCAGTATTCAACGGTTGCACAGTACTTCGTTTTGTGACTACACTTGGTACGGTGTAGTAAGATTTCATATTAAAGGGAATATGCGACGTGATTGAATGTTAAGTATGGTTACCAAGTGCTCAACCACTTAGAATATTTTTATGAAAATGTTTATATATGAAATCTTGTGGTCTATATATATATATCGCTGCCGGCATTAAACCTATATCTCACCAACTTTATGTTGACATTTTAAAGCATGTTATTCTCAGGTATGAATTAAGTCTTCCGCTGTGCATTAGCTCGTACTAAGGATACTACTTGAGGCCATTAAGGACTTATATCATAAGGCGTTACATTCGAGTCATTGAAGTTCATAGAGACTATTATTAAGTAAATGGCGGTTTAGGTCATTTGAATATTATGAAATGTCAGGCGAATATGTCAATTCTGGATGTAACTATAGATTGCCTTTTAAGAATATATGCAACGTTTGTAAGATGTATTATATAGAGGGCAAGTACCTCGCAATGTTATCAACTATTGTAATTCGTTTGTAATCAATATGGACAACGTCCGGATGATTAGTTTCGGATCCTTTCAGTTGGTATCAGAGCATTGGTCTTAGCGAACCAGGCCTTGCATTAGTGTGTCTAACTAGTAGTTGTTAGGATACATTAAGTGAGTCTGGACTTTGACCGTGTCTGCCTGTCAAAAGTTTTGCTTATCAATCCTAGTCGGAAATCATCTGCTTATCATCCTTAGGGAACTGCCTGCTTATCATTCTTAAGTCTAGACACGTCTTACTGCATTTAGTGCATCGATAGTGTATAGACAAAATTCATATCCTAGCGTATATGTTACTATAGACATTGCCTGACGTATTTCAAAGATTCTCCGTAATTCATGGGATTTTGATATTATATATACATATGTAAATTATGTATTGAAGAGTACCAAACCCAACTCCTATAATCTATTCCAAACAAAAAAATTCATTTCTCCGACCATACAAGATGGATTCTTCATCCAGCTCAAATTCCTCCGACTTCGATAGCTTCGCCGATATGGATTTCCATTCGAGCTCCGAGAACAGCGTTACCGGAATGGATCAACCAATTTCCCATCATCTATTCTGGATGAATTGGGGATGGGTTCGTAATATACTAAATTTCTGGAGGCAAGAAGAAAGTGATCCATTCCATCCACCAAATTGTCCTCTTAACAATGAACCTGAAGCACTTACCGGCAAACCTATTCGAAACACCATTTTCTCGCTCATTTCTAGAGTATCTCGTCATGATTACATACTATCCCATATTTCAAATCTTGTTCATTCGCTCGTTCCAACCGTCAATCATCCCGGTATAATAGAAGAAGTCAACGAACTCCGTGCTCGGGTAGTGGTTTTGGAGAATATGGTGCGAAGGTTACAAACACCAACAGCAGCACCAGCAGCATAATCCGTACTACCATCGTCAACGCCGACAGTACCATTTTCACCCCAATCACAACCGCGCCTTAAATCTCAACATCACAATCTGTATCTCGAATATCAACATCACACGACTCAATATCTGTACTTCGAGTATGATCTTCGTTCTATATATCGTTCTACATCGATTATCTTCGCTTTACGTATCGTATGACGATTATGTAATTTCTAAAGTCTTAGAGATTATGTAATCTAGAATTAACGATAAATCAAATGAGTTTAATATCTTATTGACTCATTAAATCTATGATTATCTCTGAAGAAAATATATATGCAAGTATATTTTCATAAAGATAGTAATTAAAAATTCCTTCGTACAAACTATTAATGATGAAAATATTTTAACGGGTGGGTAGTACTCGAGGAATATTTAGAATTCACATTAATAAGTTATATTGTACATTCTTGAATCTGATTCAACGGTTATCTATTATCTTACTTACAACCACCGATATTCGTATCCTCTCACCCTAGAATAACCATTTTCAATCAAATTTCATATTCGGATTTTGACCTACCAGAATCCAACAAGTGGTATAAAGAAGAAAACTCTGGACAATTAAAATGAATTAAAATGTTGATTGTAACATATGAAACTAAACAATTCTTCAAGCTTGCCACTTGATTTTATCTTAAACCTCATTCGTAACTTGACGATTACAATTCGCATTCAAATCCTTTCATGATTCCTGAAAACACCTCGACCGAGAAGTTGAACCCGCCGCACCTCGCCTAAGGAATGAAGATTTATACATACAGTTATACACCTGAAGAACTCTCGAACCCAAATTCATAATTTAACACCTAACGTATTGAATCCTTTGCCATTTATTAGAACAACCCTACAATTCCTTTTCAAGAAGCTAATTTTGTCACAGCTCCACTTCGACTTTTCAGTGAGATTATTTCTATTATAATCATGATATTTATACCTTGTCCTTTCGCCGTCATTACCGGAAAACCTTTTATATCCCTCGACAACATCAACAGGTGCACCAGCAGATCGTTATCCTTTTGGCGAAATCAACAATTAGTATTTTGAAAATCTCGCGGAACTTCTTCCATCATATCTATAATGTCTATCCCTAAGAATTTCATAATCTAAATGTGAAGTTTCTGAAAAACACCCGGGACTTTGAAATAGTTCTTGAAATGCTAACGAAGCAGCAAAAACTGTAAACGACTTTAACGGTCAAAAGTTTGATGACAAAGAAAAGTAAGGTGGTAAAGCTAAAAAAAAAAAAAAAAAAGTTTGGAACTAGAAAATGGATGAAGCAAAGTATGAAAGAGGCTGTGGATAAATCACAGGGACTGAACCTGCTCTCAAAGAATACAAACGATTCCGTACCTGCTGAAACCGTCAGTAAGAACCCTACTCTTTATTCAAAACCTTGCCCGGATGATATTTTTCATCATCATCTTATCTTAGATATTATAAGATATCTTCATATCATTCGTTATACATATTTTTCATATTTCTGGAGATATTTTTACAACTATTCCTATCTGCGATCATTTATCTCTCCGTAACATCTTCGTTACAATATAAAAGAAACTGTGTTAATTTCTAAATTCTGAAACCTCCGAGATTAAAATATAAATGATTTGAAGTAGTGTTGGGAACTGATGCATGAATTAGTATAATATAATGAAACTTGATCAACTTCATTATATTACAGTAAGTCATGTTAAGTTTCTAATGGAATGTGATGATTCACAGTACCGTCATCATGTGCCATGTTACACGGCTCTTACATTCTATCAAGTCTCCAAACATATTAGAACGTATCACCTTGATAGTTCTATTTTTCCGGAATATTCGAGTAATTTAACGAATCAAGATCGTGCCATTACAATTTCATTCTAAAACCGATAGCTAGGTTCATTCCAAATTTCCTACCTACGAATTTCGGACCATTGTTCGCTTGGCTCGAGGACGGGAAGAAGAAACGAAGGGACAAAACCTCAGAATAGAAATAGGAACATAAACCACAGCAAATAAGAGAGAGCATTAACTGTGGATGACAATGATTTTAAGGGACGGGAGTAGGAACATCGAAATATAAGGGAAGGTATAAAACCTAACAACAACCCCGAAACTACAAACCGTGCATATCAATACGTATTGCAACGTAAAAGCACGGGAGAATTAAAAACATTATAATTCCAAGGAAAGGATAAAAGAGAATAGATTCTTCTGGTGATAGATGAAAAAGAAGAATGAAAGATATGAAAGTTAGAAATATAACAAGGATTAGAATGGGATGGAGCATATTAGCGAATGTCTTAAAGTAGGAACTAAAGAGAAAGAATAGAAGATGTGGGAAGAAAGAAAGGGAAGGAGGTAAATTTATAGTGAAATATTCGACAAAGAAATCAAAACAGATTGCCGCGTTAAATCAAAGAAGATCCTGATCGCCGTAAAACTAAATCTTATTACATAAGATTTTCTTTAAAACCCTTAAATCCCGAAAATCGATCATAATCACGTCATCGGTTACAACAATTCTATATTTACTCATTTCACTCTTTTGTGATAGCTTCGCTCGTGCGTCTCACATAACCGAATCGTTTTATCTAAATCTTTCAATAATGATAAAATTTCATTATTACCTCATATTCGTCATGAAAACATTCCTATTGTGATTTATGACAACCTCTACCAAATTTCGAGGACGAAATTTCTTTAACGGGTGGGTACTGTAACGACCCGGAAATTTCCGACCAAATTTAAACTCTAATCTCTATATGGTTCCGACACGATAAGCAAAAACCCTAAAGTTGACCCGCATTTTTTTTATTTTCGATCGTTCTATACTTATAAGATTAATATGTACATAAATTAAACCTTACCAACATGATAAGCAATCCAAATTGTTGAGACTTATGTTTTCGAAAAGAGTTTTACACAACGTTTGACCGTCTAGTTTGACCGATGATATCACGAACTATATAACATATGATAATTATACGTTTGTGTATATATATGTATATATACATATTTAACATGATCTAAGAATGTTTTAATATCTCATTTTGTATTAATAACAATAAGTTATAAGTATATTTTGAAACTACTAACTTAAGTTTTCAAAACGATAACTATACGTAATGTTTTTCGACGTAAATACTTATAACCTATATTACTTATACATGCATCGTATAGATATGTATTTTATCACTTTTAAAGGGCTTACATACATAAAACAATATAAGTATATTTACAAAAGATAGCTATATTTGAATCCTCGTTCCGTTTCCTCAAAGATTTCTATACGTATACCTAGAGTATATGTACCCGTATCATACGCAGCTTCTAGATGTATTTACTATTGGTATATACCAATAAAAATCTGCTCCTTAGCAGCCTTAAATGATTAAGAAACATGTGGAACCAACCATTTGTCAAGTAGCATGAATTATTTAGCAAGAAAACAAAGTTAGGTATCTTTTTTTTCCTTTATAACCTAAAAACGTTTTTATGCATGCACACCATTTCTTCACCCCATTTTCTCATACTTACACTTCCATTTCTCTCTCAAAATACTCTTAACTTCATACTTGATCATCTCCAAGCATTTTCCCCATCATTTAGCTTCAAAAACCTTACTTAAACACCATAAGAAAACCATACAAAAACACTTCAAGAAATCCTTCCAAGAACACCAACTTACTTCCAATCTTTCATCCACTTCCATCACCCTTTTGGTTCTAGGTTCTTACTCCTCTTTTACAGCAACCTTGTCCAAGGAAATTGAGGTAGAATCTATGTTCATAACCTTATTCGATTCATATATATATAACTATCATATTTTGTGGTATACAATTTTAACAACAAGAACATAGTTTGAAAGTTTTCAAACTTGTTTGCAAACTAAATAGATCCTTCTAACTTAACTTTTAAAATACTTCAAGACCTGTAATATAACTTAAATATATGCTAACTTAACAAGGTAAAACTTGGTTTTTCAAAGAACACCTTAAAAACTGTTTTTACGACGTCGGAGTGCAAACAGGGGCTGTTTTGGGTTGGATAATTAAAAACCATTTTAAACTTTGAATTGGAGGTTTATTCTCTGGAAAAATGATTTTTACTATGAATATGATAACACATAAAAATTTCATGATTTAATTCAAAGTATAAGTATTTTTAGAAAAATAATCATTTAAGGTTGTTTACATAAAGGAAAATGTTTAACTTCATAAGTTTCACTAAAGTTTCACCTATGCCGTGTGATTTTGAATACAAACTAAGGTATTTATAGTTCATAGTCTTAAAGAGGGACTCTATCCAAGGAGATGGCAAGTTGAATCAACGAAAACGGAGTTGTAACGAAGAAACTATGACCGAAACAAAATTGGTTATCCAAGACTAGTTTAACTTCAGGATTAATTGGGAAAAATTTATATAAATCACATATTTCTAAGATAACATGATATTTTATATATATGTACTCATAATTCAATTTTATATGGTTCAGGATCACCCGTAAACAATACGAGAAGATTAATCATAAGATCCCATGTTTGTACGCAACACGTCATTTGACAACACCGGTACTTTATGTACGCAACACGTCATTTGACAACACCGGTACCGTGGGTCAAGATTAATCTCGACCAATACATATACGATGGGGTTTTTATTTATTTCATTGGGGGTTTATTAAACACCTAAAAATGAACCATTAAAATTGAATTACTAACATCGGACTGCTAACTACGGACTAAGGAATTATTCAAAGTATTAAAAGTATTATAAGTATATATATGTGACGATTGTTTAAAATGAAAATATATTGATATATTATATATGGATAGGTTCGTGATATCAATCGGAGACCGAGTCGAAATTACATATCTTCAAGACAACAGTGAGTATATAGTCCCACTTTTAAACTCTAAATATTTCGGGATGAGAATACATGTATTTTATGTTTTACAATATGGACACAAGTAACTGAAAAATATATTCTACGTTGAGTTGTACCACTGGCATACTTCCCTGTAGCTTGGTAACTAATATTTACAGCGGTATTGTAAACGCGAATCCTGTTGATAGATCTATCGGGCCTGACAACCCCAACCGGACTGGACGACCAGTATTCAACGGTTGCACAGTACTTCGTTTTGTGACTACACTTGGTACGGTGTAGTAAGATTTCATATTAAAGGGAATATGCGACGTGATTGAATGTTAAGTATGGTTACCAAGTGCTCAACCACTTAGAATATTTTTATGAAAATGTTTATATATGAAATCTTGTGGTCTATATATATATATCGCTGCCGGCATTAAACCTATATCTCACCAACTTTATGTTGACATTTTAAAGCATGTTATTCTCAGGTATGAATTAAGTCTTCCGCTGTGCATTAGCTCGTACTAAGGATACTACTTGAGGCCATTAAGGACTTATATCATAAGGCGTTACATTCGAGTCATTGAAGTTCATAGAGACTATTATTAAGTAAATGGCGGTTTAGGTCATTTGAATATTATGAAATGTCAGGCGAATATGTCAATTCTGGATGTAACTATAGATTGCCTTTTAAGAATATATGCAACGTTTGTAAGATGTATTATATAGAGGGCAAGTACCTCGCAATGTTATCAACTATTGTAATTCGTTTGTAATCAATATGGACAACGTCCGGATGATTAGTTTCGGATCCTTTCATCAGCCATTACGTAAATAGTCTGGAAAGAGTGGACAACATTTTGATAACTTTCAGGCCGAAAACTGACTAACGATATAGTAGCGTTAAAATGACACTAATCCGCCGCGAAGCGCGGACCACAAATCTAGTTATAAACATTATAAGTCAAACTATCAAACCGAGAACAAACGGTGAAGCTATTCATATAACACCTCTCCGTGACAATATGGCAACTCACCGAACATCTCTCCTCTAACAAAAATTTCTGTGTTATATTTTAATTTTAATGAGTGTTGTTTAGTAAAGGGTATATAAATTCAGCAATTGGTTAATAAAATAGATTGATGCTAATGTTTTGATAATATGAATGAGAGAAGTTGGTGAAAATAACGATGAGTAAGAAGTAGTCTTGTATTTTTACTTTATTTATTGCAATTAGCGATTATCACTACCTCTTCACTTGTTATTCTCAGTTACCACTTACAATTACAAATTAACATGCATCTTGCTTTTTATTAACGGTTATTTTTTAGAAGCAAAGAATATTGAATACGAGTACTAAACGTCACTAGCTAGTGTACGAAGAAGATAATTAGGTTTTAGTTTTTAAAGATTTTTGATTTATGTTGAAGTGGAAGTACACTAGTTGCTAAAAATACAAAAAAGAAGTGGAAGTACACTAATTTAATCTCCCAACATTAACCACGCGTGATATTGCGGGCTCTCTTGTCCCCAAACCATATCTTCATTTCTAGACCCTATCTACGTCAACCCGCTTAGGTGTCATTCTAATTATACCTCTAATAATGATTGACAAATATAGAAGCAATCGAAAGAAATTCTACGGAGTAATAGATAGATATTTATATACTAGTTCGGTTGGTTTAGCTTTATTTGGTTTTGAAAATTATAAAAGTAAAATCGAAACCGACATTAAAATTATAATCAAAATAAAAAGCGATTTGAATTAGGTTCGTTTTGTTAAAATCGAAAAAAAAATCATAATTAATTTAATCAAAATGATTATAAATAATCATAACAAATCGATTTTGAAGATTGTAGAAAATAGAACTCCCAGCTAGTAAGTGAGACTTTTTGTTATCAACTGAATTCTCTAGTTGCTACCTTCTTTTTCAGTATATGGTGGTGACTAGTGTTGTAAAAAACCCGATTACTCGCCGATTAATCTCCGATTAATCATTTTTAAGAGCAATCCGTTTCGATTTTCAAAAATCCGCGTCAATTGATGAGTCAAAATCGAATTTGATAACCAAAATCGGTCAAAGTCAAAAATGGTTATCATTTTAACATAAATTTAAACAAGAACTTTATAGTTTTGAAGCAAAATGAACAACTTTATACAATTATGTTAAAGTTTATTTTTATATTTATGATTTTTTTTCTATATTTACACATATATTTGTAAAATTTAATATTTCAATGTGTACAGTACAATCCGATTAATCTTCGATTAATCCCCGAATTGCCGATTAATCTTTTCAAAGTCCCGACCGATTAATCCTCGAATAGCGAATTTTGCAACCTTGGTGGTGACTCCACTTTAGTAGAAGGTTTACCTCGAGTTCTGTTATTGTCCATGCCCTAGTTGCTTTTATGGATCAATGATATTCATTCATTCATCTTTTATGTCTTCTTGCTTGATCATAGATTTTTGATTTTAAAATCGAAAATCAAATTCAAATTTAAAAACCGAATTCAAATTCGATTTGGTTTATTTTCGATTTTAATTTAGTTAGGTTTCCGGGTTAATCGGTCTGAAATCAAGTATTGAACCACCTTAGTGATTTATTGATGAAATATATAATGTGCTCAATCATCCAAAGTGGATGCTTTGAATGAGTTATATTGTAAGTTATATTAAGCTAAATCTTAATTGCCCGGTTAGGGTCTTTTTGTCAGATTCCCTTAAGACCATTTTCAATTGTGGTGATGACATGGCAAGGTGATGAGTTTTTTTTAGTAGATGGTTGTGAAGTGGCAAAGGTGGTGGAAAAAAATGTAAGTAGCTGAGAAGGTGTAGAGAAATGTAAGGGATGATGTGTCAAAGTATAATTGAAAAGTTTGGTAAAAAATTGTGAAAAATAGGAAAAAGAGAAAAAACCATTTACACGTCTCAAAAATAGCTCTTGATTGGACGCAACACGTCAAGAAACACATCACCCAGCACGCCTTGCTGCTATCGTGCTGGTGGTGACACATTGAACCTCTATCACACTCATTACAAATAGTCTCATGTGTAGCCCCCTAATATTGTTTTTGTTGTTACGTATTCTGTTCACCTAGTAAAAGAACTTGGTATTCTTGTCACCCATCGTCACCCATTTTAATCTCTCTCTCTTTTTTTTTTTTTAGCAATTTGGACAATCTCTCAGCTTTTTTATCAATCCATTTGCTTTGGGCTACTAGCCAAGACACGCATTCGGAATCATCAAGCTCTTTGTGCTTGACTATATGCTCCCAACCACTTGATTCACGCATGAATTTTTCAATGTCCGAGTCAAGAGCATCATATTGATCAGTTTTATACTAATTCTTAACTTTGTCTTTAACATATTTTTAATTTCTTTAGAAAGATACGTCATCCAAACATCATGGACAGTTCTACCAATTCTTGCCATTCGACAAATGTGCAAATAAGAAGCAAGAGTCACGTTTCAGTAACAAGTCATGTTTCTTTAAGGTCTAGCATTCAAATTGATGCCGTGATAAAGTAAGATTGTTTCAAGATTTTATTGTTATTATATTTCATATATATATATATATATATATATATATATATATATATATATATATATATATATATATATATATATATATATATATACTAATTGAGATGAGATTTTGTGTCGTACCCACACAAAAAAAATGTCGTTTAACCCCATGTGTTCACACTTCAATTTTCACTTACCTCTCAACTATCTTGGCCTATTGAATTATGCAGGAGTTAAAAGCGTAACTTTAATTTTTTATTTAAATCAAAAAACAAATCTCATCATAAACTTCAACGGGCCCTATCTTCCTACTCATCATGAATTAATTTTCACGCTACTACCGTTAAACTTAAAATAATTGTACGAGCAAAACGAAACTAACTACGTCCGAAACGGATACCTTTTAAAAAACGCTAACCACACCGACATCTAAACGGGTCTTAACACATGGACCGTTTCTCTCTCTGTACATAAGCAACGCTACATTAAATACGAACATGCAGACCGGAAGCCTCCGCCGCATCGCGCGGACTGCTCCGGACTAGTTATACAATAATACAATAATGATTTCTTTTTTACAATATATTTTCCTCTTATGTGTGCATGGTATCAATCACAATGAGAAATTGTATCACTGAAAAGTGAAACAAGTGTAAGATCGCAATAATATCATCTTTTACTCTATTAGCTAGACTATTTATCATAGTATTAACTTAAACTAAATTTATTTTATGAAAATAAATTTCTGATAATAATATCACAATGATTAAGGATATAATAAAGCAAATTCAATGATTATTTAGTAATGATAATGATATTAGAGCTCTCCCAGCCATTCCATATTTTCGCCGTCGACCAATTCCGACGTCGGGAACGGTGGAACCGTCGACTCCGTCCTGGCGTTTTGCCGCCGTTTTCCGTCGGTGTCGAGACTCACCGTCGTATAGGAATGACAATGAATGTCCGATCCATAGGATATCCATCCGATCGGATCCATTTACATGAATATGGATGATCTAAACTGATGATAAATGGATATGAATATGGATATGGATGATGTGAAAAATTAGTGGATCGGGTATGAATGACAATTTATCATCCATGGATATATCCACTTACCACCCGATATATATATATATATATATATATATATATATATATATATATATATATATATATATATATATATATATATATATATACTACATACATATTTACTTATAAATATGCATATATATTTAAATAGCTTTATATGTGTACACTATAAATTATTAAAATGTTATCGAAAATATAGATTAAAAGATACAATTAATTGAATAATATTAAATTTATATATCTTACATATATTACAAATCTTTGTTAAAAACATTTTAATGATTTCATTTCATAATAAGAATATATTTAGAAAAGCTTAAGATTCAAAGGTAATGATACGCATAATGATCCGTCTAAAAAACAGGCAAGCGTCTCGGCAAAAATCCTACCCGGTACTACGCGTCCCGGAATGCGTACTTCTTTTCTCGACATCCGTCTGACGTCATCCCGGGAATTTTACCACGCCGGGCAAATGGCAAGACCAAGAACCCGGATGACATACACACAACCGGCACCATACAGCCGGTCATGACAATCATAATCAAGCGTTGTGAAGCCAGTCATCATAATTATAACCGTGAAGAAACACTTCCCAAGTGTTCGGCGAAGACCCACCCGGTTAGACTGAGAGCACCGTGATGCCTTAACCGGAATCAACCTGCCATCAGTACCATCAAGTCATTCCAACCCGACACGAAGATATTCTCCCGGGACAAGCACATTGTCCCGATGAATGTGCACTACCCCGGAAAAGTCACTCTATCCCGGAATGATCACCTGATAACGGAACGAGCATGCAAGCAAGTTGCATGCCACGTCAGCCCGCAAATCTAGGGAAGTTCGTTAGGATCTGTTATTCCCCACGAAAAGGACAGGTGCCACACCACCCCTCGGGATTGACAAAGTTCGTTACAACCATGAAAGGGACATGTGCCACGTCAGCATTCCCTCCTAAACATTTATAAATATGTAAACAAGATCTTCATTCACACAACACTGGATGCACTAACGTTACTCTGCCCGAATCAATTGCGGTAACATCACTCCAGTCGTTAAACCAATTTCGGCCGGTGCTCCGATCATCGTCGGAATTAATCCTCACTCTTAGATATTAGCTTATTCGATTTCGATCGAATAAGGCTAATTCAATCGATTGTTTTACGCCCTTGGAATCCAGATTCCAAATCGGGGTTTGCACAATTATTGGAGTTAAAACATTCGACTCTCTATTTCTCCCAAATCAAGCACTCAAACCCGAAATCTATTCATACAAGACGATTTTAGTTTGATCAAATGGCGCCACCTAAAGGTACGAACAACATAGTGAAACCAGGCAGCAAACGACAAGTAAGAAAGGAACAAACGATGACGCTCAACCACCTCTAAACAAAGGAAACTCACCACCGGTGGAACCAACCCAACCTCAAAAGCAATCAATCGCTCACATTCACTCCGGTGACGCGTCGGGAGACGATATGAATATCTCCGACGACGATGAGGATACACACGAGGGATTATCGCTCGGTGGAGATAGGTTGAAGCTCAGAACTCTTGGTCTTAAAACTGGTGGTTCAAGCGGCATCGGATCCTATCACAACGACACCGACATGATCACCAAAATGATCTCAGCCGACGTTGAGAAACAAGTAATCGAAAAGCTAAAGTCCATGCTGAACGATAACAGTCTAGCAGAGAAGCAACAATCGCAAACTCTAGACATTCTGAAAACTAGCCGAATGTTAAACATCGGTGCGGCAAGCGAGGGTGTCACCAAGGCTGCCGCAAATGCATGGTTGACCGAGCTCCTTGTGCAGGCTGCGCCGCCGGCATACAAACACTCCCTGTCGCAACCTGCCGTCTAAGGAACCGCACTTGAGAATCTGTTCGCCCTGATCACCGGTAACAAAGCAAAGCGACCGGTTGAGATGTCGGCAACTAGCCAAAAGCTCTGCGAACGGATCGCCGGCTGTACACTCCCTGCTAACATCGTCATACCGGTCACTTTGGGGGTGTACAATGGCACCACCGACCCGGATGATTTCCTGCAAATCTTCGAGGGCGCCATGAAAACCCAACATTGGAGCGATGAGGTAGCGTGCCATATCTTTCCGACCGTCCTACAGTCGGCTGCCAGGGAATGGTTCACAAAATTACCACCTAATGGAATCACGTGCTTCGCAGACTTGTGGGAAAAGTTCCTCATGCAATATCAGAACCTCCGCCGACACATGTATACACACCTGTATGCTCACAAAATACCAATGTACCAGGGAGAGAAAATTGAAAGCTTCATTACAAGGTATATGCTGGAGTGTCAAAAAATACCAGGACTCCCGGAAACACAACAGATTTTTGGATTCATAACATGTCTGGATAAAGATGCACACCCGTCACTCGTCTCTGAACTCCGGTGGAACATCCCGAGTACATTCACAGACGCAGTGACGGTAGCGAGGCAGTACCAACACTCTGGAAGGGAAAGACAAGTCGGGTATCAACGGGACGAAAAGAAAAGAGAAGAGGAAAGAAGAAGCGACAGCATGCACCGTCACGACAGCAGCAGGCGTAGCGAAAGCCATCACAAAGGCCACAACAGTCACGGCAAAAGCCATGACAGCCACATGCATGATAAGAGCAGCGGAAGACCATATGATAAGGGGTCCCTAATTGACAGCCTATCCAAAACTCCAAGGGAAATACTATTAACAGAACCCGTAAAGGCAAAGTTTACCCCTCCGGCACCACTGGAAAAACGTGACGGTCAAAAGTCAGACAAGTTTTGTGAGTTCCACGAAGACAACGGCCACGACACCGATGAATGGAAGGCGTTGATACGCGAAATCATCGCCAAAATCAAAGCAGGAGAACTCAATCACTTGTTGTCAGGACGGAAGTTCAAGAAGGCCGACCCCAACAAAACATTCAGTTGGCAGAAGGAAGACGGTAAGAAATGTGAGAAGGCGAAAGATAAAGTTGTAATCAACATGATTAGTATCGAAAAAGATGAGCTCGACCCCCGGAGAGACGCGGCAATCACATTCCCTGGGTTACCGACACAATACGCTCGGGAAGAACCTGTGGTGATTGACGGCCTGATAGACGGCTTTCGTGTCCAGGAAATGTACACTGACACTGGGAGTGAGGTTGATGTCTTGTACGCCCATTGCCTTTCCCAACTCCCAAAATATGTCGGTAGAAAAATGAGGCACTCCAACGCCATTATCTCTAGATTTACGGGCTCTACTGAAGAACCCATAGGAAGACTCAAAGCAACGGTGACGGTAGGCACACAGCCCTACCTCCGTAGTGAGGTCATTGACTTTTATGTGGTCAAATCTGTGACCGCCACGAATGTGATCTTGGGAAGAAACTTCTTCAGAAAGTTTAGCGCCATAACCTCCACTGCTCACGGCTTGCTTAAATTTCCAACCTGGAAAGGTGTGGCTACAGTCGAATCGACCCGAAAGCCTTTCCCGGTAAGAGGCAATACTCAAGTCACACGAAGAACACATGCGAGTAAAACACCGCACATCTTGGAATAAAAACGTGTGTCAGTGCTTAAACGGCTAAGTTACTTCCCTCCAGTATCATACTCCAACAAAAAGATCCCAACTAACTCTTACAAGACCGGAAGCAGGAGCACCGGCTGGCGCTATCGGTCAGGGTGGGAAGAACAATTTATCAATAACCATGGAACAACTGAACACCTCAGTCTGGCACCAAAACGTTCTAGGCGAGAAAGTCGTGAAACCTCCAACCGAGATGGAATGCCCGCTAAGGGAAACAAAAGTGGCTAGATGCTACACTGCAATTTAGATGGATACCGTGACTGAAACTGATCACTTCAACTTACGGCTATCTTGATGTTTATGTCTCTTTTTCAATAAAGAATCTATGTATGTTTTTCATTTTCAGGAATGAATAAAAGCATTTTACCGTTTACAATAACTTGTTCAGTACGTTATTTAAAAACGATGTTCATATATTAATAACCGGTTAGCGGCAGACGGATTTCAGCATCCACGTAAGTCCCACACTAGTTATTTTGTACCCCCTTAAGAGGTGATTGTTTAGCCCTCGTCGGTACAAGTTTATACTGATAAACGGCCAATGAGTAGATGGCATAAACACGCGTGACTGCACGGTGTACATGCCAAAACTAACATAAATGTATTCTAGACATACATATGAAGATATGAACTAGTTCAACTCAAGAAAAATCGATGCAAAATACTTGAAATCAAAAATTTCATTAGCTATACATGATTCATTACAAGTTTCACCAAAAGTACACAAACTACAACGAGACAACTGTTACAAAAAATTGACATCCGCGATACATGCCCTGGATGCAACGCAACTGCCCGATAGAACAACACAACTGAATTCTAAAAACTGGTTGACCATCGTACTCTCCTTGGTGTACAAATTCCTACGATATTTAAACCAGATATTCACCGCTACCTGTGCCATACGAGCCTCCTGAAAGGCATCCACTCTGACCTTACTGGCCATCCCTGGATTAAGAATAAAGTCGAATCCGAGATAGTGCGTTCGTACAAACGCACCGATAGCTACAAGGCATTACAAGAACGAACCCAGTGGCTCCGTCACAAACGACGAAACCATGCATCTTTTTCAGGAAAGATGGAATCTTAGACTGCGAGCGGTCAGACTCTCTGAATGCAGCCTTCAGCGTCACTCACAAATCCCGAGCAATAGACTCCCGGGGCGTGACATTCTGCTTTCCCTAATTAAAGTTAACAAGAAAAAGGGGCAAAAGCTGCGAGAGCTCAGACCCAAGCAGCTCACATTTTAATCGACAGATAGGGCGGAAATAAACCCCAACATATTAAAAAAACCCCTTAGAAACGACATCTCCGTGGACATCATAGTCGACATTTAACTCGGAGAACGATCGGACAACCCCACTGTAACGACCCTGGATTTTCCAACTTATATTATTAATATTTATTATTAATACTTGCGTTGTACTAAATGTATTCTTATACATTTTACTTGTTACCATAATTGACATTTCAATGTCCCGACTCGTCTTTTCGACACGTGCTTTTCACGAATAATATTTCGAATATTATTTACGTTCATAATTAATTATTATTAATTATTTCTAATTAACTAATGTAAGTAGTTAATTACTTGGGCTTGTTACTAATTTGTTGCATACTTATACATGGGCTTTTGTTATTGGACTTGGACTATCAAGGCCCACCCTACACCACTTAATGGACTAATTGTGAGCCCATCATTATGCTAGTGATTTATTAAGGATAAGCAAGATTAATTAAGTTAAGTGAGGAGACAAAGATGTTTCAAGCATGCATGACCACCTTTCCCATGTATTTGGCTTTATACCTCTTTCTAGCATTCACCACCTTCTCACACATGAAATAACAAAGTTGACTACCCTCTTTTGGAGCACCTAGGCCGACGGTTTTGAGGCTTGGGGAGGGAGTTCCATTTTTTTTTTTTTTGTTACATATATGCTAGTGAACTCCATTCCACACACACATCATACTTACACCACTTCTTTCTCTCAACTTTTCTCTCTAAATTGTAAGTGAAAAACTTTATTTTTCTTTCTTCTTTTTCCTTTAAAAACTGCCAAGTTCATCATCAATTTGCTTGTTTGTTGTTTATTGTTGTTAAAGATCAAACTTTCTAGTTTGTATCTTCATAAATCTTGCTTCTTCCATCCTTTGTTTGATGAGGAATCAAGAACAAGGATCTAAGCTTGTTAGCTTATGGTTCTACACTTGAAAAGTTATAAAGATCTAAAGTTCATAAGCTTTAAGATCTTACTTGTGTTCATGTTTTGGAAACTTAAGGTTTATTGTCTTAAGATCCAAGCCTTGACTTGAATCTCCTTAAGTATGAAACAAACATGAACTTATTACTTGTAACTTTAGTTTAGTTCTTCATTTTATTTATTTATTTTCGTGATTTATATATGGTGGTCAAGTATTACTAGTTAAACTTGATCTCATTTTCTTGAAAATAAAGTTAAACTTTGTAAGTTCAAGAACATGGAAGTTAAACTTTCTAGTTATAACTTTATAAACTTATGTTAGATCTAAGTTTCTATAGCTTATGGTCTTCCAGTTTTGTCTAAAACAAAAGCTTATAAGCTTATATACATTTTACAAGATAAAAATCTAAGTTTCATAACTTATGATTTTATTAAAGTAAAGATCCAAGTTCCATAACTTAGGGTTTAACTTAAGAACACTAGATCTAGACTTTTTAGTCTAGGATCTTCAAGATCTAACTAAGATTGATAACGCCAAAATTATACATATTTGTTGTCGTTATTTCGATCCGATTTTGAATCATTTTATATGTAATTGTTGTACTTGTGTTTTGTAATAAGTTAAAATGTGTGTATAATCCGTTGCGAGTGTTGAAGCAAAGATTTATCGAAAACATTGCTGATTTTAGAAGATTCTGCGCACCTGCACCATTTTGGCCATAACTTGGTCATACGGACTCGAAAAAAGGTGAATCTGGAGCCCAGACGTCCGTAACTCAGAGCACTACAACTTTCATTTAGACATTTCCTCATTTTACTCAAGGGATATGGCGCATCTGAAAGGGATGCAGCACATCTGTGCAGTTTTCTTGTTCGAAAGTATTAAATGCGGCGTTTCAGAGTCATACGGCGCATCAGTAAGGTCAGATGTGGCGCATCTCTTCTAGATGCGGTGCATATGGTCATAAAACGTCAAAAATGAGCTGTAAATGACCTGTACGTGAGCTGGGTGGTAGGTGAGAAGGTGATGCGGTGCATCACAAAGAGATGCGGCGCATTGGAGGCTGAAATACCTACTTTTCTTGCTATTTAATGGGTCTAAACTCATTCTAAACACACACCACAATATAGATCAGTTCTAGTTCGAGAAGGGGGCTTCCCCCAGCCATTTTAAAGGGTTCTTCACCCGTTTTAGCATCAAGATTGAAGAAGGGATCATATGCTACGATAGGTACTCTCGGTTTCATTTATTTTAGTGATAAGATTATGAATTCCTATTGTTTCGTTTCTATTGTTGCAACCTTCATTATTATGGTTGGCTAAAGCCTTGTGTGTTTACTTTAATGTAAGATTTATGGTTTGGGATTGTTCTATCTTTTAATGTTATTTAAGTTACTATGATGTTTGATTGAGTAAATTACCATGTCCAACCAAAAGAACCATAGTTATGCTAGTTTGGTACTTTCCTTCAATTACATAGATTGTTAACTATATGTGACACTAGGAACACAATCTATGCTTCAATACTTTTAGTAATCTAGACGGGTAAACATATACTTAATTGACGACTTTGCTATATGTTTAGATAGATAATTGAATAAGTACTAGAACTACATAGTTATGAATTTTCCTCAAGTGATTGTAGTAATTTAGGTTTTACGTGAGTTTAACCGGGTTGGGTCTAATTAATCTAATCAATCTAAATCAATTATGTTCTTCCATAGATCCATTGTTGTAAGTATCCATTTATTCTAGTTCAATTATACAAGTTATGAATTGATTTATGTGAGTTTATCAATGTTCATGGCTTGTACTTCAACACCTAGTGATTTAGACATCTACATGTGAGTGTATGATGGTAATTGAATGGTAACTAGATTTTACAATAGTGTAGTTTATTTAGAGTGATCTTAATAAACTAGGTTTTATGTGAATTCAACCAAGGAAGAGTCTTATTAATTAAACATAGGTAAAGAAGAACTAATGACAAGGTTTATGTGAATTTACTAAGTTTATAGTTCTCGGTTTATAGATATTGTGAGATTGATATGAACCATTTACTTGTAACTACAAAATAACGGGTTTAAGTATAAAAGAACAATCCCTATCATTTATCAAGCATTGAAGTAAACACCGCCTTCTCATCCTTGTTATTTATCTCATTTTATTTCCCGTTTGTTACTTAACAATTCTACAATTAAAACTCCCTCTTTAGAATAACTAATCGTTTAAAGTCCTTAAAACAAACTTCTCCCTGTGGATCGAACTGGTCAATTTACTTGCTAGTTACTGCATGATCGGGTTTTAGTTGCCTGTATTATGTGTTAATTATTAAGCATATTGTCTACATTTTAAAGGTTACATCTTGACACATCAACTTTTTGGTGCCGCTGCTGGGGAGCGGTTTTGTTTAAAAGATTTTAATAGACTTTTAGTTATTCGATCCTTTCGTGGGAAGTTATTTTCAAGAAAGTTACCTGCTTTATTTTTGTTTTTGTTTGTTTTATTTTTCTTTTACGGTGTGATTGCAGCTAGGTTACAGGTATAATATGGCTGGGTATGATTATATGACTTCGAAAGCCATGTATGATGTCCAACAATCGGGTGAATCATTGGTTTTCATGGGTATGAATAATGATTGGTATATGGGTTCTTGGAAAGCTAGGGTTTAACCAAGAGGTATTTGTGAGACTTATGGAGGTTACTATATGCCCGAGGAGTGTGATGATAGTCTTATGTATCATTATGCCCATATGGACCAACCATGGGATTATTATGAAAATGGTAACTCATCATGGGATTCATCTTAACAACACTTTCAAATTCAACAAGGAGAGGAGAGTCAGTCGAATTTAGAATATGTAATTTTAGACTTCATAACAAACGAGATTGAACGGAGCCAAAATTTGCAAGAAACACTAGCGGGCCAACAAGAATCCATTGAGCGCTTACAGAGGACCATGAGCTGTCTACTTCAGCAAATTGAAGAAAGGGTGCCGGATGTGACGACCCGTCCTAATCCATAAGGACGAATACATTACATTTGGTTACATCGTGAGGTACTTGACCTCTATATGATACATTTTACAAACATTGCATTCGTTTTTAAAAGATAAACTTTCATTACATCAAAAGTTGATAGGAATATGTCATGAATGACTTCAAGTAATATCTTTAAAATGAGCAAATGCACAGCGAAAGATTTCTTTCATACCTGAGAATAAACATGCTTTAAAGTATCAACCAAAAGGTTGGTGAGTTCATTAGTTTAACATAAATAATCATTTCCATCATTTTAATAGACCACAAGAATTTCATTTCCAGTTCTCATAAATATACGTCCCATGCATAGAGACAAAAATAAATCATTCATATGGTGAACACCTGGTAACCGACATTAACAAGATGCATATAAGAATATCCCCTATCATTTCGGGAAATCCTTCGGACATGATAAAACAACATCGAAGTACTAAAGCATCCGGTACTTTGGATGGGGTTCGTTAGGCCCAATAGATCTATCTTTAGGATTCACGTTAATTAGTAGATCGGTTTACTAATTCTTAGGTAACCAAAAAAAGGGGCATATTCAGCTTCGATCATTCACCCATATAATGTGGTTTCAATTACTTGTGTCTATTTCATAAAACATTTATAAAAATTTCGCATGTATTCTCAGCCCAAAAATATAAAGGGTAAAAAGGTAAATGAAACTCACATATTGTATTTTGTAGTAAAAATACATATAACAACATTGAACAATGCATGGTTGGCCTCGGATTCACGAACCTATATCATTCATATATATATATATATATATATATATATATATATATATATATATTAAAACATACACTCGTAATTGGACGAATCTATTTATTATATCTTTAATTTATATATTATGTATATTTAATTTGTGTATATATTTAAAAATGGTTAATATTTATTTAGTTATATTAATATATCTATTTTTATATACATAATTGTTTGAATGTTATATTTAAAAAATCGATAATTTTGTTATTTGTATGTATTTATATAAATAATATTAATAGGTTTGATATATAAAGTTATGTGAAAATTTTAATATAATTTTAGTACATATAATAATTATATTTTACGTATAAAATATTTATCTGTTTAAAAAGGTAGTTTTTAATATTAATAATGATAATATTTATAATCATATTACTTAATAATAATACTTATTTTTGATAATAAAAATATTGGTAATAACAATAATAATAATAATAATAATAATAATAATAATAATAATAATAATAATAATAATAATAATAATAATAATAATAATAATAATAATAATAATAATAATAATAATAATAATTGTAACTAGGGTTATGACAACAATAATAATAAAACTACCTTTAAAAGGAAAAGCTCAAAAAAAAGTTTGCCATAGCTCAGGTTCGACCTCGTGACCCCTTGATAACTCAAACACTATCTATACCATTCGACTGTTTCCATTTTTTTTTCTAATTTAAAACAGGTTTAATATATACATATAACCCGTATATTTATTAATTATTCTTCTTCCTAAAACCCAATTAACAAACTGCACAATTCATTATCATAAATCAATCCATCTATCAGCTATATCATTTTCAATCATCATCTATACGATCATAATCATCACCTAATCACCTCATCATCATAACATAATAGTATCATCATCATCCTGATTATCATATCGCTAATCAATCATCATCTTTAACGAATCATAATCATTATCTTTATTGTTTATCATCATCATCATCTACATCATCATCATTATGTGCTCTTCATCATCGTCATACTATCATCATCATCGTCCTTATCATTAACATCATCAACATCCTAACTATCTTAATCATCCTTGTATTAGAAATTTTCCATTAACATAATCATAACAGACGACAGGTTCCCAGCAACATATATCACTCCCCTTGGTTTGTATTTCCTTTTTCTAACCTAATAACCAAATCAGGCTTGTCCCAACATAACTATCTAGAAACCCACAATAATTGGCCCAAAATATAAAACAACTTCTTGGCCCAAGGTTAATTTAATTCAACCCAAATAACTAGGTTAACCCACAGCCGATTACAAACAGAAATCCCAGCATGCGTAGTGTTTCACTTTATGGATTTGTTTTTAGAAAAGTAATCACCCACTAACTAACAAAATTGCTAATTGTCGGCCATGTGAATTGTTCCCCCATAATTTCGGTTAGTATAGAATTCGAGAAGCATTTATATATTCTCCACTAGCTAAATAATTGGTAAGTGGGATATTCAATAACGATGTTTGATGAATAAAGAAAAGAACAGAGAAAGAATACCAGGAAAAAATACAGCACTCGGTTATGACTATGTGATGATGATGTTTATAGGGTTTTTGAAATGGTGGTTATGTAGTGGTTTGTGGCAACAGAAAGAACATGCATAGCAGCATGAATGATAGTTATTTAGTAAGAATAAAGTGAGAGAAAGGGAAGAGAATATGGAGTTGTTCATGGTGGTTATGAACGCTAGGGTTGTGATAAGGTGGTGTGTTTGGTTCGATGACAATAAATATAGCAACATAGGTGATCTATTGATATGGGTCGTGGTGGTTTAAGGTGTTGATTTGCAGCTGCAAATTGTATCCTCTTTGATCGAGTATGATGCATCACATAAGGTGGTTAAATGGATGTGGTGTTAGTTTATAGTAGTGCATAGTAGCCGTACAAATAGAAAAAATACCGTAGTAGTAATATAGGATTTACAATTGGTGTTTACAGATTTATAATGATGATAGTTGATGAGTTAATCAAAATAGTAGGCACACAGCTGTAGTATACATCATGATGAAGACAACAAACACCAAGTGATGGGTTGTTGATCGTTGGCATAAAACAGAAAACAATGATTTGTTAATGAGTTTCATTAAAGAAGGTGGTGATTGTGTTCTTGGTTGTAGAGATATGAGGGAGGTATAGCTAAAGAGAGATGGTTGTTTATGGTGGCCAAAGGTTGAGGATGGTCAGTGGTTGTTTGCGGTTGGTGATGGGTGGTCACCGATGGTTATAGTGGTGATCGTGGTTCTCGAGCAGGAACAAAAGTGGTTAACTAAGGGGTGATGAGTTTGTTGATATACCCACTACCTATATATGCATATAATTCATAATATAAAGCAATCACTTTAATAATAATCATATACAGATAATGTTAAGGAAACTTGTGAGACTTGTTGATTTAGTGGGTAGACAATGGGTAATAGGTGTGATAGAGATATCTAACAGAAAGTAATAGGGTTTGTCTCATAGTGTTTGTTTGAAAGGAATAAAAATAAGAAAGGTATAGGGTAGGTGCTTGACTCTTCATATGCATCTATGCATATCGATGTATATATGGTGGTATGCATATTAGATAGAATAGATAAAAGGTAAAGAGGAAGAAAAGGATAATTAATATGCAAGTGGATATGATATGCAATGTTCTAATTGAATCAATTATGGATATCAATCAAGAACAGTAATAAGAAAATATCCAATTAAAATCAATGAATTCGTCATATATATTATAAGGATTCTGTCGACATATATAAATTTGGGTATTAGTTTGTACATAATTCAAACAAATAATCCAAAAGCTCATATCAATATTTGTTTGAAAGTAAATGATTCAACATGTACATTAAATGGTCATTTGTTAATCAACGTGTAATGACAATGCTTTTTAATGAAAGTTATTAACTAGTGTGTACTCTAAAATTCAAACAAAATACCAATATATGTGTATTATAAATTACATATTGAAAATTTAGCTTATAAAAATATAAAGTGGAAAGTTAGGTACGAAATAATAAAGTTCGTCAAATAGATTTTAAATATATTCTTAATAAGGTTCTTATTTTTGGATCAACGTTTATTTTTAAACTCACATAAGTTCATTTTTATCTTGTTTAATACCCATCGAAGGGCATTTGAGTGTTATTGTCATTTACTAAATAACTTCGAAATCACAAAATATATATTTGGTATACTTTATTTATATACATAGATATTAGTTATCATAATATCATATTTTTATTTTATTTTATATACTTAGCTTTAATAACAACAACATATAATATTTCAAATTGTTATTATATATTTTCATATGTTTAAATATTTATGTATCTATTTACAAATAGTGGTTCGTGAATCGTCGAGAATGGTTGAAGGTCAAATGAACACAGTTCAAAGTTTTTAAGATTTCAACATTAAAGACTCTGCTTATCGTGTCGGAAACATATAAAGATTAAGTTTAAATTTGGTCGGAAATTTCCTGGTCGTCACAGTACCTACCCGTTAAAGAAATTTCGTCCCGAAATTTGAGTGAGGTTGTCATGGCTAACAATAAAAAATGTTTTCATGATGAATATGAGTTGATAAATAGAGTTTTATCATCATTGAGTAATATGGATAAAACAATTCGATTATTCGAAGAGTACGAAAGAAGCTATCACAAAAGGGTGAAATGAGTAATTGAAGATTCGACTTAACCGGTGACGTAGTCACGATTGAATTTAGAAAATAAGATGCGTCCTAGCTTTTGACGTAGGGGGTTGAATTTCGGAATTCAAGGGATTTAAAGAAAATCTTCGAATCTGTAAAAGATTTGATTCTTCGGTAATTCAGGAAATTAGGATCTCTCTAATTAAATGCGGAGATCTGTCTTGATTTTCTTTATCAGATTTTTCACTATAATTTAACTTCTTCCGTTCCATTACTTTTACCATTCCTATACTCAATTCCCAAATTCAAAAGATTGTGAAAATGCTTAATCCAGTTCTGATCCTTGTCCTTATCCTGACTATCGCCACAATCATTCTCCTTTTCCAACTTCCACCAGAGGAATCTGTTTTCTTCTACTTCGCCCTTAGGGTTATAGTGTTTTTAATTCTCCCGTGTCTTTATGTTGCGATAAACATTGATATACACGGTTTGTAATTTACGTGTTGTTATCGAGCTTTATATCCTCCTTTATATTTCGGAGCTCCATGCTTTTGTTTTCTCTTCCCGACTTTAAATCAAGCGAATAATGGTATAGAATTTGTAAGTATGGAGTTTCGAATGAACTTAATGTTCTAAACAAGAAAGAACGTAATATCACGATTTGATTTGTCAAATTACTAGAATCACAGAGAATAGAACTATCAAGAATATACTTTCTTGATATGTTCAGAAGTTAAGCAGAATGAAAGAGTTATGTAACATGGCACATGATGACGTTATGATTTGTGAAACATCACATCCCATTAGAAACTCAGCATGACTTACTGTAATATAATCACGTTGATCAAGTGTCATTATATTATACTAATTCACGCATCAATTTCTTTAAATTTCTCCAGAATTCATTCATAAATTAAACTTAGATTTTACAGAAGTTTCCAATATAATGGAACACAGGAAGCACGAAGAGGTATATAATTTCGGACGAGAATATTTATGAAATATCCTCAGAAATATCGAAGATATTTATGATGATATTTTGGAATTTCCAAGTTCGAATATTGATGAAGAAAATTTTTTCGCAAGATTTTAACATGACTTCGGAGCAAGATATTCTCTAAAGATTTCAACGGATTCAGAATTACCTGGATTCTTTGAATATAGGGTATGGTCCTTGTATTTGTCCTTGGTCTCCTTCGTGGTTAGCTCAATCCGTTTTCCAGTTCCAACTTTTCTGAGCTTTTCCAACATACTATTCTTTATCATCAAACTTCTGACGATTGAGGTCGTTTACGGTTGTCTACAGTTTCAGCTTTTTCAAAGTTCAATGTATTGATTCGTAGGCTGGGTGCTTTTCAAAATTTCAAAATTGAAGATCGTAATTCTAGGAGATAAATGTTATATGTATACATATAACTGTTGATGTAAAAATGTTACGAGAATCAAAATAATGATTGAAGCTTTTTGGTATGACAATTACCGTTACAAGATACAAATGAGTATATGATAGGGTTTTAATGAATAAGTATAATGGTTTTTCGGAAAGACTTAAGCCAATGAGTAATGAAGTTGCTGGTAAGTTTACTGCTAATGTGGTGGAATATAAACGGTTCCCCGATAACGATAATGAAGGGTGATCTTATATATCAAAGTTATAGTAGAGTTTATTCGAATGAAAAGTTGAAATTGATTTGCTGAAGCTGTGACAAAATTGGCTACTTTGGAAAGGGTTTGCAAAGTTATTTTCGGTAATACCAACGCCAAATGAGTTAGCACATATACATGTTAAACGTTTACTCAGTTTCCGAGAGTTTTTCAGGTGCATCACTATATGCATAAATCTTTCCTTCTGTAGGTGAAGTGCGGTTGGTTCATCCTCTTGATTGAGGTGTTTTCAAGAATCATGAAAGGTTTGTACGCAGATTGTAATCGTTAAGATACAATTGAGGTTTAAGATGAAATCAAGTGGCAAACTTGAAGAATTGTTTAGTTTCATATGTTATAATCAATATTTTAATTCATTTTAATTGTCCAATGTTGGTAGTCCACAGTTACTAGTCCATAATTAGCAATTCAATAATTCATATATAATATTCGAATTAATTAATACGTATCGTGACCTGTGTACATGTCTCAGACTCGATCACAACTCAAAGTATATATATTATTTAAGAATCAACCTCAACCCTGTATAGTGAACTCGATCATTACAGCATATAGAGTGTCAATGGTTATTCCAAATAATATATATAGATGCATCGATATGACATGTCAAAACCTTGTATACGTGTCCCGATATTTAAAGTGCGTAAAATAAATAACAGAAATTAAATGACGATAAATAAAATTGCGAGAATATAAATTGCGATAAATAAAATGTAATCAGTTAGCTAGGAACAGTTAGCTAGGAACAGTTAGCGTGGATTCTTAACAAAATTTTTCTCATAGTTAATTTGTTTGTTTCTAACAAATTTTATTTTGTCCAATGTTTTCTTCATTATGCCACTTGTTGGATTCTGATAGGTCAAAATCCAAATATGAAATTTGAATGAAAATGGTTATTCTGTGGTGAACGAATACGTATGTTTGTGGATGTAAGTAGGATAGTAAATGATCGTTGAATCAGATTCAAAGAATGTACAGTGTAACTTATTAATGTGGAATCTAAATATTCCTCGGGTATTACCTACCCGTTAAAATATTTTTACCATTAACAGTTTGTACAATAAAACTTTTAATTACAATCTTTATGAAAACATATATACATATATATTTTCTTCAGACGTAATCATGGATTTAATGAGTCAATGTGATATTAAACTCATCAGATTTAAAGCTAGAACTAGAGTACATAATCTATAAAACATTAGAGATTACATAATCACCATGAAGAACGAAGATAATTGCTGTAAAATGATACGTAGAATGGTGATTATACTCGAGGTACAGAATGAGATGTTGAGGCATGGATTATTGATGGTACTGGTGCTGTTACTGATGGTACTGTTGGTGCCGGTGATGTTGCTGAAACTGGTAAATTTTGCATCATATTTTCAAAAGTCACTACCCGAGTGCGAAATTCGTTGACTTCTTCTATTATTCCGGGATCATTATCGGTTGGAACGAGCGGATGAAGAATTTTAAATAGAATATAATCGTGGTGAGATATTCAGAAAATGAGAGTAAAAATGGTGTTTCGGATTGGTTCGTCGGTGAATGCTTCAGGTTCTTCGCCCAGAGGACAATATGGTGGATGAAAGGGATCGCTTCTTCTTGTCTCCAATGATTAAGTAGACTACGAACCCATCAGATGAATTGAAGATGACTAGTTGGTTGATCCATTTCGTTTACACTGCTTTCGGAGCTTAGGTGAATATCCATGTCGGAATAGCTGTCTGAATAGCTATCGGAATAGCTATCGGAATCTGAGGGACTCAAACTGGTTGAGGAATTCATCTCGTACAATCAGTTGAAAGATTTTCGATAAGAAATAGATTATAGGATGTATATTAGTACCCTGCAATACATAATTTACATATGCATATATAATACTAAAATCTCATAAGTTACGGCGGAATATACGAAAACTGTCAGGCAAAGGTAACAATAACAGATACGCTAAGATATGAATTTATCTATACACCGTCTATGCAATAGAGGCAGTAAGACGTGTCTAGACTTTAAGGATGATAAGCAAATAATTTTCGACACGAAATGATAAGCAAAACTTTTGACATGCAGACACGGTCGAAGTCCAGACCCACTAATGCATCTAAACAACTATCAGCTAGACACACTAATGCAAGACCTGGTTCGCTAAAACCACCGCTATGATACCACATGTGACGACCCGTCCTAATCCATAAGGACGAATACATTATATTTGGTTACATCACGAGGTACTTGGCCTCTATATGATACATTTTACAAACATTGCATTCGTTTTTAAAAGATAAACTTTCATTACATCGAAAGTTGACAGGCATGCATACCAGTTCATAATATATCAAACTATAATTGACTTAATAATAATCTTGATGAACTCAACGACTCGAATGCAACGTCTTTTGAAATATGTCATGAATGACTTCAAGTAATATCTTTAAAATTAGCAAATGCACAGCGGAAGATTTCTTTCATACCTGAGAATAAACATGCTTTAAAGTGTCAACCAAAAGGTTGGTGAGTTCATTAGTTTAACATAAATAATCATTTCCATCATTTTAATAGACCACAAGAATTTCATTTCCAGTTCTCATAAATATACGTCCCATGCATAGAGACAAAAATAAATCATTCATATGGTGAACACCTGGTAATCGACATTAACAAGATGCATATAAGAATATCCCCTATCATTCCGGGAAATTCTTCGGACATGATAAAACAACATCGAAGTACTAAAGCATCCTGTACTTTGGATGGGGTTCGTTAGGCCCAATAGATCTATCTTTAGGATTCGCAACAATTAGTAGATCGGTTTACTAATTCTTAGGTTACCAAGCAAAAGGGGCATATTTGGCTTCGATCATTTACCCATATAATGTAGTTTCAATTACTTGTGTCTATTTCGTAAAACATTTATAAAAATTTCGCATGTATTCTCAACCCAAAAATATAAAAGGTAAAAAGGCAAATGAAACTCACATATTGTATTTTGTAGTAAAAATATATATAACGACATTGAACAATGCAAGGTTGGCCTCGGATTCACGAACCTATATCATTCATATATATATTAAAACATATACTCGTAATTGAATGAATCTATTTATTATATCTTTAATTTATATATTATGTATATTTAATTTGTGTATATATTTAAAAATGGTTGATATTTATTTAGTTATATTAATATATCTATTTCTATATACATAATTGTTTGAATGTTATATTTAAAAAATAGATAATTTTGTTATTTGTATGTATTTATATAAATAATATTAATAGGTTTGATATATAAAGTTATGTGAAAATTTTAATATAATTTTAGTACATATAATAATTATATTTTACATATAAAATATTTATCTGTTTAAAAAGGTGGTTTTTAATATTAATAATGATAATATTAATAATCATATTACTTAATAATAATACTTATTTTTGATAAAAATAATATTGGTAATAACAATAATAATAATAATAATAATAATAATAATAATAATAATAATAATAATAATAATAATAATAATAATAATAATAATAATAATAATAATAATAATAATAATAATAATAATAATAATTGTAACAAGGGTTATGACAACAATAATAATAAAACTACCTTTAAAAGGAAAAGCTCAAAAAAAAGTTTGCCATAGGTCAGGTTCGACCTCGTGACCCCTTGATAACTCAAACACTATCTATACCATTCGACTGTTTCCATTTTTTTCTGAATTAAAACAGGTTTAATATATACATATAACCCGTATATTTATTAATTCTTCTTCTTCCTAAAACCCAATTAACAAACTGCGCAATTCATTATCATAAATCAATCCATCTATCAGCTATATCATTTTCAATCATCATCTATACGATCATAATCATCACCTAATCACCGATGGTTATAGTGGTGATCGTGGTTCTCGAGCAGGAACAAAAGTGGTTAACTAAGGGGTGATGAGTTTGTTGATACACCCACTACCTATATATGCATATAATTCATAATTTAAAGCAATCACTTTAATAATAATCATATACAGATAATGTTAAGGAAACTTGTGAGACTTGTTGATTTAGTGGGTAGACAATGGGTAATAGGTGTGATAGAGATATCTAACAGAAAGTAATAGGGTTTGTCTCATAGTGTTTGTTTGAAAGGAATAAAAATAAGAAAGGTATAGGGTAGGTGCTTGACTCTTCATATGCATCTATGCATATCGATGTATATATGGTGGTATGCATATTAGATAGAATAGATATAAGGTAAAGAGGAAGAAAAGGATAATTAATATGCAAGTGGATATGATATGCAATGTTCTAATTGAATCAATTATGGATATCAATCAAGAACAGTAATAAGAAAATATCCAATTGAAATCAATGAATTCATCATATATATTATAAGGATTCTGTCGACATATATAAATTTGGGTATTAGTTTGTACATAATTCAAACAAATAATCCAAAAGCTCATATCAATATTTGTTTGAAAGTAAATGATTCAACATGTACATTAAATGGTCATTTGTTAATCAACGTGTAATGACAATGCTTTTTAATGAAAGTTATTAACTAGTGTGTACTCTAAAATTTAAACAAAATACCAATATATGTGTATTATAAATTACATATTGAAAATTTAGCTTGTAAAAATATAAAGTGGAAATTTAGGTACGAAATAATAAAGTTCGTCAAATAGATTTTAAATATACTCTTAATAAGGTTCTTATTTTCGGATCAACGTTTATTTTTAAACTCACATATGTTCGTTTTTATCTTGTTTAATACCCATCAAAGGGCATTTGAGTGTTATTGTCATTTACTAAATAACTTCGAAATCAAAAAATATATATTTGATATACTTTATTTATATACATAGATATTAGTTATCATAATATCATATTTTTATTTTATTTTATATACTTAGCTTTAATAACAACAACATATAATATTTCAAATTATATTTCAAATTGTTATTATATATTTTCATATGTTTAAATATTTATGTATCTATTTACAAATAGTGGTTCGTGAATCGTCGAGAATGGTTGAAGGTCAAATGAACACAGTTCAAAGTTTTTAAGATTTCAACATTATAGACTCTGCTTATCGTGTCAGAAATATATAAAGATTAAGTTTAAATTTGGTCGGAAATTTCTGGGTCGTCACACCGGACACTTTTTCGGCTAATTCACTAGCTAATTCGAGGGGTGATAATGCTAAAAACGAACATATATTTCATAGCATTATCCCTCAAGAAAGACAAGCTTTTAGTTGCAATTGTTCTATTTACAAGTGATATTCGTTTAAATATTAAAAGGTAAAAGCAAAAGACAGATTCGACGATTTGAAGAAGCAAACGACCAATAAGCTAAAAAGTACAAAGTACAAATCACGAGGTTCAAATTATTGATGAGAAACGTCTAAAAGTTACAAGAGTACGAGCCGCAAAACGCAAAGTACAAGATATTAAATTGTACACAAGGACGTTCGAAAATCCGGAACCCGGACTAGAGTCAACTCTCAACGCGCGATGCAACGGAGCTAAAATTACAAGTCAACGGAGTACAAGAATATAATATAATATATAATTAATTATATAAAATTATATATATTATATTATATATATTATATAAAACTCGAGCAGCCCACGTTTTTGGAAGCATATGTCACCAGGAAAAGGCGGCCATACGATCGCATGGCCAGGCAGTGTAAAAGCCATGCGGTTGCATGGCATACTGTATCAGCTCAGGTCCTATAACGTTCGCGTGTTTTGGTCAAATTTTTACACAATTTTTAAATCTCTCTCTCACGATATATATATATATATATATATATATATATATATAATTTTAATTTTAATTTAAGATTAATAATAATAAGGGTATGTTAGCGAATGTTGTAAGTGTGTAAGTCAAAATTCTGTCCGTGTAACGCTACGCTATTATTAATCATTGTAAGTTATGTTCAACCCTTTTAAATTAATATCTCGTAGCTAAGTTATTATTATGCTTATTTAAATCGAAGTAATCGTGATGTTGGGCTAAATATTAAAGACGGGGTAATTAGGCTTTGTACCATAATTGGGGTTTGGACAAAAGAACGACACTTGTGGAAATTAGACTATGGGCTATTAATGGGCTTTATATTAACTAAACGATACATCGTTAATTTAATATAAAGATTACAATTTGACGTATCTATTTATAACCACATACGCTTAATCGGGTACGGTGGGCGGGATATCTATAAATACGAATTATCGTTCATTTGACCAGACATTGGAATGGATTAATAATCAATAGACTTGTTGAAACAGGGGTGAATTACATACAAGGGTAATTGGTGTAATTGTTAACAAAGTAATAAAACCTTGGATTACACGCAGTCGATAACCTGGTGTATTCATTAAACAAAGTATTAAGACCTTGTTACAGTTCGAATCCCCAATTAGTTGGAATATTTGACTTCAGGTATAAGGATAATTTGACGAAGAATCTCGCATTTTATATTTATGACTGATGGACTATTATGGACAAAACCGTATGGACATATCGAATAATCCAGGACAAAGGACAATTAACCCATGGTAATAAACTAAAATCAACACGTCAAACATCATGATTACGAAAGTTTAAATAAGCATAATTCCTTTATTTCATATTTTATCGCACTTTTATTTACTATCATTTTATTTATTGCACATTTAATTATCGTACTTTTTAATTATCACAATTTTATTTATCGCACTTTAATTATTGTCATTTACTTTACGCTTTAAATTAAGTTATATTTATTTTTAATATTTTACATTAGGTTTTAACTGCGACTAAAGTTTTAAAATCGACAAACCGGTCACTAAACGGTAAAAACCCCCTTTTATAATAATAATACTACTTGTATATATATATATATATATATATATATATATATATATATATATATATATATTTATATTTATATACAAATATAGTTTTAAAAAAATATAACGTTAATCTTGGCTAGTTCCCTGTGGACGAACCGGACTTACTAAAAACTACATTACTGTACGATTAGGTACACTGCCTATAAGTGTTGTAGCAAGGTTTAGGTATATCCACTCTATAAATAAATAAATAACTTGTGTAAAATTGTATCGTATTTAATAGTATTTCGTAGTAAATATATAACTATTTCGTATACACCTCTGCACACATCAAGGGGTAATACGCAGATACCCGAGGTGGAGAGTGTTGAGCCAACCATTATTATACCACCTACCACCCCAGTTATGTCCACGTTTGCAATGCTTAATCCAGGAATTGATGAGGGAGAATTGCGGGCGATGGGTTGGTATTCATGGGATAGTGATGATGATGACGTTTTAACTACCGAGGTTGAAGAAATGGAGTCATCAAAGATCATCGACGATGAGGAGTCTAATATAGTGGAACCATTTGAGGAGTCACCTTCTCATGTGGAATTTGTATATCCTCACGAGGTTAGCACTTGGAATATATTAAAAGATGATCCGTTTGGACATGATCTACCTGAAAGAATAAAATTTTTGCTGCAAGCCGCACTTAAGAGAGAGTCATGTGTTGACTCTCGGGTTAGGTATTCCTTTTTCAAGAAATTGAAAAAGGAATTATATGATATATTATATACCACCCGAGGGGTTAATGACTGGCTCACGTTACTTATTCGTGGAACTTTTTCCACTGATTTTACATATCGTCCGATAAGTGTGGGGAAGAATGACCCCATTAGGTATTAAAAGAAGGGTAAAGTTGGGTGCACAACTCATTAATAAATATGCACCATATAAAATGAGTATTGTGCTATGTGCTGCAATTTTCAAAGACTGGCATGAAGTTAAGCAAAATACTTGCATGATGATTGGTTTGTGATAGCGTTTAAGGAATGGATGATGTTCTTATCGTGACAGCCAATTCAGCGCCATCATCCCGTGATCTTCGGCTTAAAGTCTAGAAAGTATTAAATCTATTTCATACTATCTGCCCTCTCGAATTTTACAATTTTTCTGATTTCATGTAATGAGGGCATTACA
This sequence comes from Rutidosis leptorrhynchoides, assembly GCF_046630445.1. Lineage (NCBI taxonomy): Eukaryota > Viridiplantae > Streptophyta > Magnoliopsida > Asterales > Asteraceae > Rutidosis > Rutidosis leptorrhynchoides. The sequence goes on from NC_092337.1 coordinate 426,627,470, forward strand.
TGATCTTAAGTGTGGGGAAGGAGTAAATTCTTTCGGGTTTTACAAAAAACATGGTTTAAAATGGCTTAAAATGTGAGTTTTACAAAAACATGGTTTAAAATGACTTAAAATGTGAAAAAATTTAACTTTATAAATTCATTTGCATGAATTTATTTTGTATAAAAGACTCAAGAAATAGCCAACTAAGGAAATTATCAACACGCTATATCACATACTTCGCGCAAGGATTCTATGGTACTTTGTTGAATCGGAAATCAAATCCAATACTCATTGAATTAAGGAAGTCAAGTCTTCCAAAATGACGCACTTGCTAACTTATGTTAGAAGATGTAGTCCAGAACAGCTGTAGGTTGACGAAAAATCTTGAAAAGTCATCTCTATCATCTGCTGGAAATCCACCTCACTTCAACATCAAACAGGGTTTTTGGTGGTTAGACTTATCCTAACCATGAGATGGATCTGTCTCGTACAATGGGGGGTACAGTGTAAATTACCTTTTAAGACTAATGAATCTAATCCCCAGATGGATGATCTCCGTAAAGATTAACCGCATCTATGTTGACTGCGGTCAACATACATATGCCATAACAAATTGAGGTGTGCAAACTCATGGTTCATCGATGATATTTGGACATGATATAGTTTCTTCTAAAACTTATGCTATTTTATGAACTATACTGTGTAAAACTATTTTTAGGACATCCGGTTACAAGTTCCATGATACTACAATCATGGGGGCGAGTAGCTTGCTAATCGCCGACTGAGGCTTCGGTTTTCAGTTACCCTCAACCGGACTTTGAGGTTAAAACCGGAAAACTTGATTAGTGTAAAAACTAACATGACTATTTTTCAAAATATCAAAGGTTTTTCGCAAAGATCCTAATTTCTCTAAGTATCCAAATTTTCAAGAAATGTGGACTTTAATACCCACCTTTCGACTTTGGTGTGATTTCAATTCGCGTGTGTACTCCAAAGGTGTGTGTATACTCAAAACGCGTGCGTGTGTTACAATGTGAAATAAATAAAAAGTGTGAGTGTGATTCGTATGTGTTTTCAGAAATGTGTGTGTTCATTGTAATATATTTTAGTTTTTGTAAGTCATGCTTGAGGACAAGCAAGGTTTAAGTGTGGGGATTTGATAACGCCAAAATTATACGTATTTGTTGTCGTTATTTCGATCCGAATTTGTATCATTTTGTATGTAATTGTTGTACTTGTGTATTGTAATAAGTTAAAATGTGTGTATAATCCGTTGCGAGCGTTGAAGTGAAGATTTATCGAAAACATTGCTGATTTTAGAAGATTCTGCGCACCTGCACCGTTTTGGCCATAACTTGGTCATTCGGACTCGAAAAAAGGAGAATCCAGAGCCAAGACGTCCGTAACTCAGAGAACTACAACTTTCATTTAGACATTTCATTATTTTACTCAAGGGATGTGGCGCATCTGAAAGGGATGCGGCGCATCTGTGCAGTTTTCTTGTTCGAAAGTATTAAATGCGGCGTTTCAGAGGCATACGGCGCATCAGTAAGGTCAGATGTGGCGCATCTCTTCTAGATGCGGCACATCTGGTCATAAAATGTCAAAAATGAGCTGTAAATTACTTGTACGTGAGCTGGGTGGTAGGTGAGAAGGTGATGCGGTGCATCACAAAGAGATGCGGCGCATTAGAAGCTGAAATACCTACTTTTCTTGCTATTTAAAGGGTCTAAACTCATTCTAAACACACACCACAATATAGATTAGTTCTAGTCTGAGAAGAGGGCTTCCCCCAGCCATTCTAAAGGGTTCTTCACCCTTTTTAGCATCAAGATTGAAGAAGGGATCATATGCTACGATAGGTACTCTCGGTTTCATTTATTTTAGTGATAAGATTATGAATTCCTATTGTTTCGTTTCTATTGTTGTAACCTTCATTATTATGGTTGGCTAAAGCCTTGTGTGTTTACTTTAATGTAAGATTTATGGTTTGGGATTGTTCTATGTTTTAATGTTATTTAAGTTACTATGATGTTTGATTGAGTAAATTACCATGTCCAACCAAAAGAACCATAGTTATGCTAGTTTGGTACTTTCCTTCAATTACATAGATTGTTAACTACATGTGACACTAGGAACACAATCTATGCTTCAATACTTTTAGTAATCTAGACGGGTAAACATATACTTAATTGATGACTTTGCTATATGTTTAGATCGGTAATTGAATAAGTACTAGAACTACATAGTCATGAATTTACCTCAAGTGATTGCAGTAATTTAGGTTTTACGTGAGTTTAACCGGGTTGGGTCTAATTAATCTAATCAATCTAAATCAATTATGTTCTTCCATAGATCCATTGTTGTAAGTATCCATTTATTCTAGTTCAATTATACAAGTTATGAATTGATTTATGTGAGTTTATCAATGTTCATGGCTTGTACTTCAACACCTAGTGATTTAGACATCTACATGTGAGTGTATGATGGTAATTGAATGGTAACTAGATTTTACAATAGTGTAGTTTATTTAGAGTGATCTTAATAAACTAGGTTTTATGTGAATTCAACCAAGGAAGAGTCTTATTGATTAAACATAGGTAAAGAAGAACTAATGACAAGGTTTATGTGAATTTACTAAGTTTATAGTTCTCGGTTTATAGATATTGTGAGATTGATATGAACCATTTACTTGTAACTACAAAATAACGGGTTTAAGTATAAAAGAACAATCCCTATCATTTATCAAGCATTGAAGTAAACACCGCCTTCTCATCCTTGTTATTTATCTCATTTTACTTCCCGTTTGTTACTTAACAATTCTACAATTAAAACTCCCTCTTTAGAATAACTAATCATTTAAAGTCCTTAAAACAAACTTCTCCCTGTGGATCGAACTGGTCAATTTACTTGCTAGTTACTGCATGATCGGGTTTTAGTTGCCTGTATTATGTGTTAATTATTAAGCATATTGTCTACATTTTAAAGGTTACGTCTTGCCACATCAAAGATCTAAGCTCTACAACTTAAGATCTTGTTTATTTAGTTTACATTCAAGTTTATAGCTTAATATTACTATTAGAACTCATGTATGTGTCGGATCTAAGATCTTGATGTAACTTTGGTTCATCAACCTTCTTACAACCCTTAAATGAGTTGTGCTATTTATCTTAGACATACACTAGTGTCATGACGGTCAAAACTTGGTTAAGGTGATGCAAACACATCAATGAGTTGTACACTTGAAGCTACAAGCATCAAGGATGATAACCGTGATGAACATCAAGCGCCAAGAACCCACCGGAGCACTTTGCTTACTGTTTTTGAGGTCTGATCAGTCACCTGGGCTACTGGAAAAGTTGATTTCCAGATTGTTCGGTTCGATTATATGACTTTTCATTTAGGACTCGTCTTAATCCGATTTACGTTTTAGGATTTATAGCCTTCCGAAAGTCACTACACCTTTGTAACGTTGTGCTGAAATTTCTGACCTACTCGCACTTAAACCATCACCACGGTCAAACGAAGACGAGTTTGGTTCTGAAAATTGTCAGTGGTTGGAGGACTCACATACGGAGCCATAGCCACTGACTAAGCATCTTTTCGATTTGTATAGAGGTCGTAGCAGCTGAACGAAGTCAGCCTTTGTTTCTATCTCTATTCTTGAGTGAAAACTTACTTTACTTTTTACTTATGTTGTTGATGATGATGATACTTAAGACCTAATTTACATACTTTTAAACCTTTGGGAACGATTTACTGACTTAGTAACTTTTGACTTAGGTTGAGGACCTTTCAGACCAACTACTTGCTTACTCATCTCGTACCGACTTTACTACTTTTCACTGTGAGTTATAGCATCCCTTTTTACTTTAACTATTTTGGGAACTGAGGATACATGCACTTTTTACGTTTTACATACTAGGCACGAGTACTTAAACTTTATATATGTGTGGGTTATACAACGGCATAAACTTTCCCCTTAGCTCGGTAACGTTTAGTCATTGGTTTTTGAACCGGTGAACGCGAATCTTAGATATAGATCCATATGGTTTGATGTAACAACCCTGCTTTTTCCGTTACTTCCGTTAACCTTCCGTTAGTTTATTTAACGGCGATTATTTAACTTTTGTGCGTTTACGTGTAATAAATGCGTACTTGATCTTTGGAGGGTTATAATAATTAATATGGGTTGATATTAATTCAAATAAATATTTCGGATAATGAAATACGATAAAAACGATACACTTTTGATAACTATCTTTTGAGCAACGAAACGCTCGAGTTTATTTTAATAATTAATTTTATTGATTATTAACTTTTTAAAATATTTAATTTATTGGGTTTTTAATAAATTAAACGATTGGTTGCGTTTAACGATCGGGTTAGCGTTTCGGGCCTTCGGTACGACTAAACGACACTTAAAACGGACCACGATTACACGGAATTGCAAAACACGTGCCCGGGAGTACCCCCATGGGGCCCCATTCGGCCGACCACCCCCTCCCCACCCTTTTATGTTGAATTTTGACAACTTGAGGGGCTTATGTGCTAGTTGTTTAAACTAGGGTTAGTATAAATAGAAGTATTAGCCTAAAATTAGATAAAACCCTCACAATTAAAAAGCTGCAGTCGATCCTTCTCCCCTCCCTCCCCATTGTTGACCATCATCACCATCACCATCCCATAACTCTTACTTTTCAATTTTTGATAAAACCTTGAACAACGAAAGTTGCAATTCTTGATCTCCTCTACGCTTTGGTATAATTCTTTTAGCGATATAAGGTATATTTACATGAACCCTAATTTGTAAAATCTGATTTTTAATAGAGTTTCATAGTTATGTTGTCAATTGCTCAAGTGTATACGCGTACGTGTTAATTGTAATCGTTATATTGATTGTTTGATGCGCTAGGGTTTAAAAACGAATTTGTTTTTGCTTGATCAGAAAAATTAAGTTTTTCAAATGTTAATTATTATATTATATTCAGATTCCTTGCGAAAAACTATTGAGTTTAGGCTTTGGATTCGCTTGATTTCCTGTCCGTATGATTAAGTTATGTCAATTTGAATTATCGTTGTGTTTTTGTTGCTTGATCAGAAATCTGGTATTGATAGACAACGAATTGGCATGTGAAACTTATACCACATGAAACATAATTTAAAAACACTCAATTTAGACTAGGATATCATGTCATTTACTTATGTATAGCCCGAGATATGCTTGAATTAGTGTAAAAGTAGTTTTATACAGCACTTGCATGAAAATAACCTTGTATGATAAAATGTGTTAACTTCTGTGATTAAAGCTTTAAATATTCGAAATGTAGACAAAAATTACTTCACTTTTCATGTAGATATCATAGGCTAATTGTATCTAGATCTTCGGATAATCGCGTTCGAATGTGACTAACTAAATGGGAATCGAATCTGTAACTTGCTCACTTTTTTGTACTTTGTGGATTGTGTTTATTGAATGAGCATGTATGCTTCTGAAAAATGAAACTTAACATGATATATGACTTATTTTTAGTTTATGTAAATCTCTGAAACCTTATGCATTGGGCACAATAGAGCCATACTTTATGTAAATTCTGATTTGAGCTGAAAACTGAATATTCAACTTGTACGAATAAACTGTACAAATTGGCTAAACGGAAGTTGCTAGATTTTTGATATGTGTTACTTTGACTTGTCTTTGAACTATATCCACTGGTCTTGTATCAATTTCATGTCCCTAAATCTGGTTATAGCCAAAACGAAATCAGTAAGCGGTCAGAAACTGACTGGGAAAAACCCCAAATGTACCCCTTCTGATTCCTGATTTTTAATTATCGTATGAGCCCCTGGATGGACTTTTTGGAATTGATTTTAAGTATATTTATGATCTGGAGTTTTCCATGTTTACGTGAATTTTTTATTATGAGATATTGTGCTAAGTATGCTACGTGTTCATGAACTTTGTGCACAACGATAAACTGAATTTGTGAAAATGATTATTCATGACATGAAACGTATTGTTTGACTTAGGTTTGACATATTGACCAAAATTTGACATAAACCTACTGATGTTGACTTTAGTTTACTACTTTGACCAAGTTTGACTTTCGGTTTGACTTCGGTTGACTTTGTTTGACTTGCACGATATAGTTGACTTTTACTTTGAAACGCGTCGAGTTGAGCAATAAGACAACGTATACTATGAAACCACCCTTATTTAAGATACATATATTGACCAACCTAAATACGTATACTTAGGTTGCATTATTCAGCTGTAAACCGTACAAGTTTTTGTCAGTCATCCAAGCTTATTCAAAGGTGAGTCTACAGTCCCGCTTTTTACATGTTTTCAGGAATGAGAATACACGCTGTTATATTTACTTTATCAAATGCTTTTGTATTGACACGAGTACTATATATGTGTACTGAGTTTGTTCACAAAGCCTCTAGCTTGAATACTTTTAATACCATCGGTGTAAGCACGATTTAGATGGACGGATCCGTTAGGTTGACAACCTCACCCGCTATAAAAACTGTGGTGCATTTATTTTGAACATTAGATACGCTCGAACAAGTGTATAAGATTTTAGGAGGTAAAGGCGGGTATAGTGGCTTCTATACTCTGGTCATTGCTAGTATTCAGGAGCTCAGATTATGCAAACGTTAAAATCTCGTGGTCAAGGAAACTAAACTATTTTTATGATAACTGTTTTTTAGATACTGTTACATTACTTTAAACCTATCGATTCACCAACATTATTGTTGACCTGTTTTTGCGTGTTTTTAATCTCAGGTCCTTAAGAGGTAGGCTTCCGCTGTGTTTGCTGCATGTCTGGCCGTGGAGTCAGCATTTGATTTAATGAACATTATTTACTTTTGCATTTAAAACTTTTATAACTGTTTAAATACTGTTGGCTTGTGGTACGATCACAACAGTGTTTCTATTTTAGGATTATTGACTTATGTTTTTGAAAGTCAACTTTTAATAAAATTAAATGTGATTGATTTAAACGTCTCATATAGAGGGCGTAACTGTTAACTGTGGGACCTGGATTAACGCTCTGTCAGATGGAAATTTGGCGGGGTGTTATAGTTGGTATCAGAGCTAATGGTTTATAGGGAAACTAGGACTTGCATTAGAGTGTCTGATATGTCATTAAGACACCTTGAAGAGTCTAGACTACGACCATGGCTTAGTCATTACATGAGTACTTTGTGACTAACGTTATTTTCTTGGCTAATATGTTCGTTTGTGTTCTTGCATTGTGAGCTAGATGTCACATGATTCAGAAAACAGTAGCAACGACCCGAGTATGGCTGAGGTGAATGCACCTGCTCCTACCCTAGCACCAGCACCTGCTCCGCATCAGATACACAATCATCCCATGAACCTTTATGCATTGGATTTGATTCATACTAACTGCTACAGGGATGTAGTTGATCGTGTTAACGCTTTGAGTGATATTGCTAGGACATACCCGCACCCCGATGATCTTGATAGGTTGGATGAAAGGGTCACAGGTATAAATACTTATACGTATGAGGCCGAAGCGAGGTTCGTTGAGATGACGAGATTGATAGCAGCCTTGACTGCCAGGGTTGCTGCATTGGAGGCGGAACGTGATAGGCCGAGGAATGATGGACCTGCCTCCCGTACCCAACAGAAGAGGAAGTGAAGGTCATTGACCATGAACTTCTTTTCTACCCACCATTCTTTCTTTAATCGGTTATATAAGACCTGCATGCGGTATTATTCTATATTTAGTAACTTTGTATGACCATAATACTTGTGTTATGTTATACTACTACTATTGCCATTAATGTTACTACTTAGCGATACTGCTACTACTACCACTAGTGTCACTACTACCACTACTATCACTGGTGACGCTACTAACACTATTATCACTACTAGTACTACATATGCTACTTCTCACTACTAGCGAATCTTTTCGTACTATTATTTACTAGTCTTCAACACTTGTTGCTAGTATATTTTCATATATAGCGTTGTTTTGACACTGACCTAGTGTTTTTCTGTGTTGAAGATGCCTCCGAAGGAATCAACCGCCGCTCAAATCAGGAGAATGGTCACCGAAGGTATCGCGGCCGAAAGAGCTGAACTACTGAGAGAATTCAACAACGCTCGAAATAGTAATGATCGTGGTGGTTCGAGCAACACCAATGGGAACAGCACTCAAGGCCGCAATGGATGTTCTTACAAAACGTTCACTAGTTGCAACCCGTATTCTTTCAATGGAACTGAGGGACCAGTTGGTCTCACTAGATGGTTTGAGAAGCTTGAGTCGGTTTTTCGCATAGTGGGTGTTATGATAATGACCGGGTAGGTTTTGCTACAGGCACACTGTCGGACAGTGCGCTCACCTGGTGGAACAACTATGCTCAATCCCTGGGTCAAGATCAAGCTTATGCCCTACCTTGGGACACTCTGAAGCAAAGAATGATAGAAGGGTATTGTTCAAGAAATGAGATTAAGAAAATGGAACGCGAGTTTCGAGAGCTGAAGTTGGTAGGCAACGATCTCACCGCCTATAACAAGAGGTTCTTTGAGCTGGCGTTAATGTGTCCTGAAATGGTTAATCCTGAAAGGCGTAAGGTGGAGCTGTACATCGAAGGTCTAAGTGAGAATATTCAAGGCGGGGTCACTACTTCCAAACCCGCAAACATGCAAGAAGCTATTGACATGGCTAGTTTGCTATTGGATCAGATTGCCCAGAGAGGGAAGGGCACTACAGTGAATGAGAATAAGTCAAATGATGGTAAGAGGAAGTGGAACGGTGGTCAGGACAAGAATTTTAATCAACAGCCGTTCAAGAAGCAAGATTCTTACCGCAACGACACTGGAATCACAGGAACTAACTCCGGGTATAAGGGCAAAAAGCCACAATGTCAGAAGTGTGGCAAGCATCACACTGGAAACTGTTCTGTTCAAAATTGTAACCGTTGTAAGAAGTTTGTCCATTTGTCGAAGGATTGCAAGGTTAATCCCAACGGCAACAACAACAACACTGCAAACAACGAGAACAATGCTAATAATGGTAAGAACTGTTATGGTTGTGGACAGCCGGGTCATTTCAAGAAGGACTGTCTTAAGAACAACAACAATGGGAATGCTCGAGGCAAGGCGTTCAACATCAATTCCACGGAAGCTCGTGATGATCCGAAGCTAGTCACGGGTACGTTTTCACTCGATGATCAACCTGTTTATGTTTTGTTTGATACTGGCGCTGATAGAAGTTTTATATCTAAGGATATTTGTCAGAATGTTAAGAAATTTGTTTCTTCCTTAGATAATGTGTATTCCATAGAACTAGAGAATGATAATTTGATGAGAGCCGATAAGATTTATCATGGTTGTACCTTGATATTAGAAGGTAAGCCTTTTAGCATTGATGTGATACCTATTTAACTGGAAAGTTTTGACCTTGTGGTTGGAATGGACTGGTTAGTTGATAATAAAGCCGAGGTGGTCTGTGACCTAAAGGCAATCCGTATTCCTATTGCTGACGATGAACCTATGATGATTTATGGTGAAAAGAATGGCTCGCAATTACATCTCATTAACTGCTTGAAAGTCCAGAAGTATGTGAGAAAGGGATGTATCGCGTTTATGGCTCACGTAAGCCAGATTGTACCTGAAGAAAGGAGACCCGAAGACATTCCTGTAGTTAAGGAATTTCTTGAAGTTTTTCCGGAGGAATTACCTGGTCTCCCACCGCATCGAGAAGTTGAGTTTCAGATAGACTTAATGCCAGGAGCAACACCGGTGGCTCACGCACCGTACAGACTTGCACCCCCAGAACTCCAAGAGTTATCTAGGTTATTGCAAGAGTTGTTAGACAAGGGATTTATTTGACCGAGTTCTTCACCTTGGGGAGCTACAGTCTTGTTTGTAAAGAAGAAAGATGGGTCGATGAGATTGTGTAACGATTATAGAGAATTTAACAAGTTGACAATCAAGGATCGGTATCCGTTACCGAGGATTGATGACTTATTTGATCAGCTGCAAGGATCCAGTTGTTATTCGAAGATTGATTTGAGATCCGGGTATCACCAATTGAGAGTCAAAGAAGCTGATGTCCCGAAGACAGCGTTTAGAACACGTTATGGACATTATGATTTTACAGTGATGCCGTTTGGTTTGACGAACGCACCAGCAGTGTTCATGGATCTCATGAATCATGTGTGTAAGCCATACCTAGATAAATTCGTCATCGTGTTTATTGATGATATATTGGTGTACTCCAAGAACAAAGAAGAGCACGAACAACATCTACGTTCGATTTTGACTATGCTTAGAGATGAGCAGTTGTATGCAAAGTTATCTAAGTGTGACTTTTGGTTACCAGAAGTACAATTTCTTGGCCATGTTGTAGGGGCCAATGGAATACAGGTCGATCCAGCAAATATTGAGTCAGTTAAGAATTGGGAAACTCCAAAGACGCCAACTCAGGTTAGGCAATTTTTAGGTCTAGCTGGTTACTACCGGAGATTCATCGAAGGATTCTCTAAGATCGCCCGACCATTGACCGCGTTGACTCATAAGGGCAAGAAGTATGAGTGGTCAGAACCGCAAGAGTCCGCATTTCAGTGGCTGAAAGAGAAGTTAACAACTGCACCAGTATTGTCTCTACCCGAGGGAAGTGAAGATTTTGTTGTTTATTGTGATGCCTCACGTCAAGGAATGGGTTGCGTGCTTATGCAATGAAACAAGGTTATTGCTTATGGATCGCGACAGTTAAAGATTCACGAGCATAACTACACTACGCACGACCTTGAACTAAGAGCCTTGGTCTTTGCACTTAAAATGTGAAGACACTACATGTATGGAACCAAATTTACTATCTTCACTGACCATAAGAGTTTACAGCACATATTCAATCAGAAACAACTCAACATGCAATAACGACGTTGGATGGAACTACTTAACGATTATAACTGCGAACTTCAATACCACCCGGGTAAGAAATGTTGTGGCGGATGCTTTAAGCAGGAAAGAGCGAGAGAAAACTCTCAGGGTTAAAGCTCTTAATATAGTTGTCCGTACGAATCTCACATCACAAATCCACGAAGCACAACAAGAAGCAGTGAAACAAGAAAATGTCGACGTTGAATTTCTCAGAGGAATGGATAGGAAATTTGACATCAATTAGGACGCAACACGGTACTTTGCCAATCGAATCTGGGTAGCAAAATTTGGTGGATTGAGAGAACTAGTGTTGGAGGAAGCACACAAGTCAAGGTACTCAATTCATCCGGGATCAGATAAAATGTAACAGGATTTGAAGGCATTCTATTGGTGGCCAAATTTGAAAACTGATATTGCTACCTATGTCGGTAAGTGCTTGACTTGCGCAAAAGTCAAGGCTGAGCATCAGAAGCCATCAGGATTATTAACTCAACTAGAGATTCCCTAGTGGAAGTGGGAAGGTATTACCATGGACTTCATCACGAAACTACCGAGAACAGCGGGAGGTCACGATACTATTTGGGTTATCGTGGATCGTCTCACTAAGTCTGCACACTTTCTACCGATAAGAGAAACTGATAAAATGGAGAAGTTGGCTCAGATCTACATTAAGGAAGTCGTCTCTAGGCATGGAGTGCCTATATCCATTATATCCGATCGCGATAGTAGATTCACTTCCAGATTTTGGCAGTCATTACAGAAAGCAATGGGGACTCGTTTAGATATGAGTACAACATATCACCCCCAGACAGATGGACAGAGCGAACGAACTATTCAGACTTTTGAGGACATGTTGAGGGCATGTGTCATTGATTTCGGTAATGGATGGGATAAGTATTTACCACTAGCTGAGTTCTCGTACAATAACAGCTACTATGCGAGCATTAAGGCTGCACCTTTCGAAGCATTGTACGGAAGGAAGTGTAGATCTCCCGTTTGTTGGAGCGAATTGGGAGATAGTCAGTTGACAGGCCCTGAGATTATTCAGGAGACAACTGAGCAAATCCTACAGATCCAGGAATGATTGAGAACGGCTCGGAGTCATCAAAAGAGTTATGTCGATGTTAGATGGAAGGACATAGAATTCCAAGTTGGTGACAAAGTTATGCTTAAAGTATCACCTTGGAAGGGTGTTGTACGATTTGTAAAACGGGGTAAACTGAGTCCTAGATATGTTGGACAGTTCGAGATAACTGAAAGAGTTGGACCGGTAGCTTACAGATTGGAACTACCACAAGCACTCAGCGGTATTCATGACGTTTTTCATGTATCCAATCTAAAGAAGTGCCTAGCAGAGGAGAATTTGATTATTCCTTTAGAGGAACTACGCATCGACGACAAACTTCATTTCATTGAGGAACCTGTCAAAATTTTGGGCCGTGAGGTCAAACAATTGAAACAAAGCAGAATTCCTATTGTTAAAGTTCGGTGGAACGCGAGAAGAGGACCAGAGTTCACGTGGGAGCGTGAAGACCAAATGAGGCTGAAATACCCGCAACTGTTTCCCGAGGAAACTTTTTCAGAGGACGATCACTAAAATTTCGGGATGAAATTTTTAATAACAGGTGGGTAATGTAACAACCCTGCTTTTTCCGTTACTTCCGTTAACCTTTCGTTAGTTTATTTAAAAACGATTATTTAACTTTTGTGCGTTTACGTGTAATAAATGCGTACTTGATCTTTGGAGGGTTATAATAATTAATATGGGTCGATATTAATTCAAATAAATATTTCGGATAATGAAATACGATAAAAACGATACGCTTTTGATAACTACCTTTTGAGCAACGAAACGCTCGGGTTTATTTTAATAATTAATTTTATTGATTATTAACTTTTAAAATATTTAATTTATTGAGTTTTTAATAAATTAAACGATTGGTTGTGTTTAACGATCGGGTTAGCGTTTTCGGCCTTCGGTACGACTAAACGACACTTAAAACGGACCACGATTACACGAAATTGCAAAACACGAGCCCGGGAGTACCCCAAGGGGCCCCATTCGGCCAACCACCCCCTCCCCACCCTTTTATGTTGAATTTTGACAACTTGAGGGGCTATGTGCTAATTGTTTAAACTAGGGTTAGTATAAATAGAAGTATTAACCTAAAATTAGATAAAACCTCACAATTAAAAAGCTGCAGTCGATCCTTCTCCCCTCCCTCCACATCGTTGACCATCATCACCATCACCATCCCATAATTCTTACTTTTCAATTTTTGATAAAACCTTGAACACGAAAGTTGCAATTCTCGATCTCCTCTACGCGTTGGTATAATTCTTTTAGCGTAAGGTATATTTACATGAACCCTAATTTGTAAAATCTGATTTTTAATAGAGTTTCATAGTTATGTTGTCAATTGCTCAAGTCTATACGCATACGTGTTAAATGTAATCGTTATATTAATTGTTTGATGCGCTAGGGTTTAAAAACGAATTTGTTTTTGCTTGATAAGAAAAATTAAGTTTTTCAAATGTTAATTATTATGTTATATTCAGATTCCTTGTGAAAAACTATTGAGTTTAGGCTTTGGATTCGCTTGCTTTCGTTTCCGTATGATTAAGTTACGTCAATTTGAATTATCGTTGTGTTTTTGTTGCTTGATCAGAAATCTGGTATTGATAGTCAATGAATTGGAATGTGAAACTTATATCATTGGAAATATAATTTAAAAACACTCAATTTAGACTAGGATATCATGTCGTTTGCTTATGTATAGCCCGAGATATGCTTGAATTAGTGTAAAAGTAGTTTTATACAGCACTTGCATGAAAATAACCTTGTATAATAAAATGTGTTAACTTCTGTGATTAAAGATTTGCTTATTTGAAATGTATACAAAAATTAATTCACTTTTCATGTAGATATCATAGGCTAATTGTATTTAGATCTTCGGATAATCGCGTGCGAATGTGACTAACTAAATGGGAATCGAATGTGTAACTTGCTCACTGTTTTGTACTGTGTGGATTGTGTTTATTGCATGAGCATGTATGCTTCTGTAAAATGAAACTTAACATGATATATGACTTATTTTTAGTTTATTTCAATCTCTGAAACCTTATACATTGGGCACAATAGAGCCATACTTTATGTAAATTCTGATTTGAGCTGAAAACTGAATATTCAACTTGCACGAATAAACTGTACAAATTGGCTAAACAAAAGTTGCTAGATTTTTGATATGTGTTACTTTGACTTGCCTTTTAACTATAGATACTGGTCTTGTATCCATTTCATATTCCTAAATCCGGTTATAGCCAAAACAAAATCAGTGTGCGGTCAGAAACTGACTGGGAAAACCCCAAATGTACCCCTTCTGATTCCTGACTTTTAATTATCGTATGAGCCCCTGGCCGGACTTTTTCGAATCTATTTTAAGTATATTTATGATCTGGAGTTTTCCATGTTTACGTGAATTTTGTATTATGAGATATTGTGCTAAGTATGCTACGTGTTCATGAACTTTGTGCACAACGATAAACTGAAAATGTGAAAATGATTATTCATGACCTGAAACGTATTGTTTGACTTAGGTTTGGCATGTTGACCAACATTTGACATGAATCTACTGATGTTGACTTTAGTTGACTACTTTGACCAAGTTTGACTTTCGGTTTGACTTCGGTTGACTTTGTTTGACTTGCATGATACAGTTGACTTTTACTTTGAAACGCGTCGAGTCGAGCAATAAGACAACGTATACTATGAAACCACCCTTATTTAAGATACATATATTGACCAACCTAAATACGTATACTTAGGTTGCATTATTCAGCTGTAAACCGTACAAGTTTTTGTCAGTCATCCAAGCTTATTCAAAGGTGAGTCTACAGTCCCACTTTTTACATGTTTTATGGGATGAGAATACACGCTGTTATATTTACTTTATCAAATGCTTTTGTATTAACATGAGTACTATATATGTGTACTGAGTTTGTTCACAAAGCCTCTAGCTTGAATACTTTTAATACCATCGGTGTAAGCACGATTTAGATGGACGGATCCGTTAGGTTGACAACCTCACCCGCTATAAAAACTGTGGTGCATTTATTTTGAACATTAGATATGCTCAAAAAAGTGTATAACATTTTAGGAGGTAAAGGCGGGTATAGTGGCTTCTATACTCGGGTTATTGCTAGTATTCAGGTGCTCAGATTATGCAAACATTAAAATCTCGTGGTCAAGGAAACTAAACTATTTTTCTGATAACTGTTTTTCAGATACTGTTACATTACTTTAAACCTGTAGATTCACCAACATTATTGTTGACCTGTTTTTGTGTGTTTTTATTCTCAGGTCCTTAAGAGGTAGGCTTTCGCTGTGTTTGCTGCATGTCTGGCCGTGGAGTCAGCATTTGATTTAATAAACATTATTTACTTTCGCATTTAAAACTTTTATAACTGTTTAAATACTGTTGGCTTGTGGTTACGATCACAACCGTGTTTCTATTTTGGGATTATTGACTTATGTTTTTGAAAGTCAACTTTTAATAAAATTAAATGCGATTGCTTTAAACGTCTCATATAGAGGGCGTAACTGTTAACTGTGGGACCTGGATTAACGCGCCGTCAGATGGAAATTTGGCGGGGTGTTATATTTGACATTCCCACTCGGGCTAGTCGCGCTAGCATTTAACGGGTGTTTAATACTTCGTAAACTTACGCACTCGCCAAGTGTACTTTTAGGGGGTGATATTTACGTTAAGTTAGTTACCAAGTGCCCACGGTTGAACAAATACTTTTCATATTGTTTTGAAACACTGAAATCTCGTGGCCTACCTTACATTACTGTTATACTTAAACTATAGCTCACCAACATTCATGTTGACATTTTTAAGCATGTTTTCTCAGGTGCTTAGAGGTTTGAGGCTTCTGCTGTAGTAGTCTTGCTGTGTAGACTCCCGCTGCTTTTGTTAGAGATGTCTCTGCATGAAATGTTTAACTTGCATTCACAACTATGTTACTTTTGAAACAATGAATTTGTAATAACCATTGGGTCTCGTACTTATGTTAATTGCCTCTATTCGTAGAAACCTACTATCGTTTGTAAAACTTATGACGTTGGTTATGACGTCACCCTTTCTTATGTATGAAAACTTATTTTAAAATAGCATATAGTGTTTGACCTTGTAATGATCCTGTTGTTGATGATCCGTACACGTTAATTTTGTACGGGGCGTCACATTTGGTATCAGAGCCAGGTTGTAGGGAATTAGGTTGCATTAGTGAGTCTAGACCGGACCGAGTAGGATTCATTAATAGGACTAATCTACAACTTGCTAGTTTACTTGTTTCTGCGGAACTTGCTGCATGCTGCTGCTTACTTTTACTGCTATATTTCATATACTGCTACTTGTTTTAACTACTGCATGCTACTATCTGCTTTCGATTGCATGATACTTCTATAGGATTTGTTATTATTGCCATGCTATTTACTGCTATAGATGATCTAGACTGTCGTAGTTACTTTGCCTAATACGTGCTTGCTATATGACTTACTGACATGGAAAAAATTATTTTTCCTTGTTCAGATGTTGGATATCCCGCCCATTATCATTGACTTGGAGAGCGACTCAGATTCATCTGCCACCTTGCCTGCTACTGTTGTTGACTCACAGATCCCATCATCGCTACCCTCCAGTGACTCTGGCGATTCGTCCTCTGGGGACAGTAGCCACGCACCTGACCTGATGATCATCTCAGACGGAGATGAGGATCCAGAGGAGATTCTAGCTCCACCTAGCCCAGGACTCCCAGAGCCACAACACCATTCCGGTGGTGCTGTGATTCCTGGGGAAAATGGGGATGGTCCTTTCCGTAATGAGCATGGACATTGGGCTAGACGCCTTCCTGATGGACGTGTCGTGCCGATCCCGCCTGGAAGATACCGACTTATGACTACTGGCCGAGCACATCCGCCTTCAGATGATTCAGACGACTCATCATCCGATGACTCCAGCGAGGAGGATTCTGACGAGGACCTTCAGGAGGTGTCCGTGCAGCCGCCCTCTACCCCTCCGAAGAAGCGGTATCATTTCGATGGTACTGTTATTCCAGGGGTTAACGGAGGTAGACCGTTCGTGGACGCACGCGGACAGTTGGTTAGGGTTACCGCCCGTAAGTGGGTTGTGCCTTACCCTGCCGATCCATTCGTTCGTAAGGCTTCCCGTTACACATTGTCTACTTATGGTGCTGGACCGTCTGCACCACCAGCTCCACCTGTACCATCTGCACCACCTGCCCCAACAGCATCCCCCGTTGTAGAGGAACTGATGAGGGAAGTGCATATCCTCCGTGATCGGGTAACTGAGCTCAAGGACAAGGTGTCCCACATAATGGACATCCTTTACCCACCGTCACCATAGGGCTATTGTATTAGATTTCATTATGTAATCCCGTTTGTAGTTTCATGTTTCACTCATGTATTGTGCGAACTTTATGCGGATGTATGCAACTTTCTTATTAATGAATGGAACTTTGTGTTGTTAAATTTTTGTACGGTGTTCTATTTACGTTACGGTATGATGATTTTGTGGTATCTGTATCTAATTGCATTACTTAATTAGCATATGTTGTGTTGATTCCATTTTGGTTACCATATACCGTATTACTATTTATTAAATGCTGGATTTTGACTTGAGTCAAAACTTTTGTTCAGAAGAACAATGGCAAACGGAAGAGTTTCACGGGAAATGCCCACAGCGGCACAGAATGAGGAAATGATAACTGCTCGAGTAGCCGAAGCAATTGTGAATGTCAACCCCCAAGGTCCACCTGTTAACCAGAAAAATCATAACGGGTGCACCTATAAGGAATTTCAAAGGTGCAAGCCCCACAATTTCAGTGGTACTGAGGTGCCAGTTGGACTGACAAGATGGTTTGAGAAATTGGAAGCTGTGTTCCGTGTGAGCAACTGCTCAGAAATGAACAAAACTAAGTATGCCTCCTGTACACTATCGGACGGCACTTTAACCTGGTGGAACACACTTTCTCAGGCTAAGGGAATTGACGAGGCCTATGCTACACCGTGGGAGGAATTTAAGGGGGGGCTATGATCGAGGAGTACTGCCCCAGAACAGAGATTCAGAAAATGGAAGCTGATTTTTGGGAGTTGAAGGTTGTGGGAACCGATCTTGATGGTTATAACCGAAGGTACCTGGAATTAGCTCTGATGTGCCCCACGATGGTTACCCCGGAATTTAAGCTAATGGAACGATATTTGTGGGGACTTCCCAAGTCCATACAGGAAAATTTGACCTCTTCAAAACCAGCTGAAGTCCCGGAAGCTATGCACATGGCGCACACCCTGATGAACCAAATTACCAGCAAAGAACCAGAAAAGGCAAAATCTGAATCGGGAGCTAGTAATGAGAAACGTAAGTGGGACAGCCACAAGGGAAGGGTCTATGATCAAAACCCAGCTAAGAGGCATGAGAGTTTCAAGGGAAACAACGATGGGAGGAACCCCAAATCAAACCCTAGCTCAAACCCTAACTACAAGGGTAGTCTCTCGCAGTGCAAGAGATGCTACAAGCATCATACCGGGTACTGCAACGTGGTCTGTGAAAAGTGTAAAAGGACTGGGCATATTGGCAAAGACTGCAAGATCACCACCCCAACTGTGAAGACAAACCCTACTGGGCCAAGGAAGTGATATGAGTATGGACAACAGGGCCACTTCAGGAATGAATGTCCCAACAAGAGAAAGGACGGCGGGCCAGCGCGTGG
The DNA here is from genome assembly GCF_046630445.1 of Rutidosis leptorrhynchoides. Classification (NCBI taxonomy): domain Eukaryota; kingdom Viridiplantae; phylum Streptophyta; class Magnoliopsida; order Asterales; family Asteraceae; genus Rutidosis; species Rutidosis leptorrhynchoides. The sequence continues at coordinate 426,646,170 of NC_092337.1, forward strand.
AAGAGCTTTCAACGTAAACGCAAGGGATGCCCGTGAGAACCCCGACTTGGTTACAGGTATATTTACTATCAACAATCTATTAGCTTCTGTCCTATTTGATACTGGTGTCGATAGGAGTTATGTATGCAGACACTTTTGCTCTAAGATAAATTGGTCATTAGTTCCTTTAAAGGAGAGTATGCTTGTTGAGGTAGCCAATGGAAAACTTAAGAAAGTTGACCAAATTAGCCGAGGAGGTATTATCAACATAGCTGGTGTGGATTTCGAGATTGACTTGATACCCATCAAATTGGGAAGTTTTGATGTGATTGTCGGTATGGACTGGTTGACCAAGGTAAGGGCCGACATTATCTGTGGAGATAAAGCTATTCGTATACCACACGAAGATGGTGAGCTACTGATTATTTATGGAGAGATGTAACTCGAAGCTGAACCTCATTAGTTGCATGAAAGCACAAAAGATCATGAAGAAAGGACGTCTTGCTATTTTAGCACATGTAAAAACATTAGAAATCGAGGTGAAGAGCGTGTATGATGTACGAATTGTGAACGAATTTCTCGATGTCTTCCCAGAAGAATTGCCTGGATTACCGCCATCAAGAGCAGTGGAGTTTCAGATCGATTTAGTGCCAGGAGCTGCACCTGTGGCTCGCGCACCTTATCGACTCGCACCTTACGAAATGTAAGAGTTACAGAGTCAACTACAAGAACTGCTAGATTGTGGATTTATCCAACCAAGTTCTTCACCTTGGGGCGCTCCTGTTTAATTTGTGAAGAAGAAGGACGGATCTTTCCGCATGTGTATCGATTATCGTGAGCTGAACAAGTTGACGATCAAGAATCAGTATCCCCTTCCCCGAATTGACGATCTTTTCGATCAACTGCAAGGATCAAGCGTTTACTCTAAGATCGATTTGCGATCCGATTATCACCAGTTGAGGGTAAAGGAAAGCGATGTGATGAAAACTGCATTCAGAACCCGTTATGGTCATTATGAGTTTCTCGTGATGCCATTCGGATTAACCAACCCACCTGCCGTGTTTATGGATCTCATGAATCGTGTATGCAAGCCATACCTGGATAAGTTCGTTATCGTCTTCATAGATGATATCCTCATCTACTCCAAAAGCGAAGAAGAACATGAGCAACATCTTCGACTAGTGCTTGAACTCTTGAGACAAGAGCAACTTTATACCAAATTCTCCAAGTGTGAGTTTTGGTTGAAGGAAGTCCAATTCCTGGGTCATATTGTGAGCGATCAAGGTATCAAAGTTGATCCCACAAAGATTGAAGCTATCAGTAAGTGGGAAACCCCCACTACTCCGACTCATATCCGCCCATTTTTAGGTCTCGCCGGTTACTACCGAAGATTTATTGAAGGTTTCTCTCTGATTGCGCATCCTTTGACCGCGCTGACTCACAAAGGAAATAAGTTCGTTTGGGAAACCAAACACGAATCAGCATTTCAAACCTTGAAGCAGAAGTTGACCACCGCGCCTATCTTATCACTTCCTGAAGGCAGTGACGATTTCGTCATATATTGCGATGCCTTGAAAAATGGTTTTGGTTGCGTATTGATGCAAAGAATGAAGGTCATTGCTTATGCTTCTCGTCAACTGAAGATTCACGAGCGAAACTACACTACTCACGATCTCGAACTTGGAGCTGTTGTTTTTGCGCTCAAATTATGGAGACACTATCTTTATGGAACGAAAAGTACTATCTTCACCGACCACAAAAGCCTCCAACACATATTCGATCAGAAACAACTGAACATGAGAGATCGACGATGGATCGAGACGCTGAACGACTATGATTGTGAACTTCGTTACCATCCTGGCAAGGCAAATGTTGTAGCCGACGCTTTGAGCCAAAAGGATAGGATGGCACTTCTTCGTGTTCGGGCCCTGAACATCACCATTCATTCGAATCTCAATAGCCAGATCTGAGTAGCCCAAGATAAGGCTCTCAAGGAGGAGAATATTTCCCATGAGCACTTGAACATTCTCATCTCTCGATTCGAGGTTAAGGAGACTGGACTCCGATACTTTGCCGGAAGAATTTAGGTGCCAAGTTATGGGGATTTGTGAAGCCTCATTCTAGACGAAGCCCACAAGTCAAGATATTCGATTCATCCAGGAGCCGGTAAAATGTACCATGATCTCAAGGAACAGTATTGGTGGCCAAATCTTAAGAAGGACGTTGCAACTTATGTTGGAAGTATGGACTTGCTCGAAAGTTAAGGCCGAACATCAGAGGACCTCTGGGTTACTTCAGCAACCGGAAATCCCGCAATGGAAGTGGGAAAGGATAACAATGGACTTCATCACGAAACTACCAAGGACGGTGGGCGGATACGATACCATATGGGTTATCATTGACCATCTTACTAAATCTGCACACTTCTTAGCCATGAAAGAAATGGATACGATGGAAAAACTCGCTCAACTATACATAAAGGAAATTGTATCTCGTCATGGTGTGCCCTTATCGATTATTTCAGACCGGGATGCCCATTTTGCTTCCAGATTTTGGCGTTCTTTGCAAGAAGCCTTGGGGACCTGTCTCGACATGAGTACTGCGTATCACCCACAGACCGACGAACAAAGCGAACGCACGATTCAGACTTTGGAGGACATGTTGCGTGCTTGTGTTATTGATTTCAGAAAGGCTTGGGAAAGGCATTTGCCGCTAGCCAAATTCTCTTACAACAACAGTTATCATTCGAGTATTAATGCCGTACCTTTCAAAGCGTTGTATGGCCGCAAATGCCATTCCCCTATTTGTTGGGCCGAAGTAGGCGAAAAGAACATCACCGGACCTGAGTTAGTCCATGAAACAACTGAGAAGATTGTCTAAATTTAAGCGAGACTCAAGACGACCCGTGATCGCCAAAAGAGTTATGCCGACCTTAAACGTAAAGACTTCGAATTCAACGTGGGTGACCGTGTAATGTTGAAGGTCGCACCTTGGAAAGGTGTGATTCATTTTGGAAAGAGCGGAAAGTTAAACCCGCGATACATTGGTCCTTTCGAAATCTTGGAGCGTGTTGGACCCGTTGCTTACCGTTTGGATCTTCCGACTCAATTGAGCTCAGTTCATCCTACCTTCCACGTATCAAATTTGAAGAAGTGCCTTGCTGAACCGGAACTTGTCATACCACTGGAGGAACTTACGATTGATGATAAACTCCACTTCGTGGAAGAACCTGTTGAAATTATAGACTGTGAGGTCAAAAGTTTGAAACACAACAAGATTCCGATCGTCCGAGTCCTATGGAATACCAAACGAGGACCCGAGTTTACCTGGGAATGAGAGGATCAAATGATGCAGAAGTATCCTCACCTTTCTCAACTCCTCCGTCTACCTCAGCTTAAAATTTCGGGACGAAATTTTCTTTAACAGGTAGGTAATGTAATGACCCTGGATTTTCCAACTTAAATTATTAATATTTATTATTAATACTTGCGTTGTACTAAATGTATTCTTATACATTTTACTTGTTACTGTAATTGACATTTCAATGTCCCGACTCGTCTTTTCGACACGTGCTTTTCACGAATAATATTTCGAATATTATTTACGTTCATAATTAATTATTATTAATTATTTCTAATTAACTAATGTAAGTAGTTAATTACTTGGGCTTGTTACTAATTTGTTGCATACTTATACATGGGCTTTTGTTATTGGACTTGGACTATCAAGGCCCACCCTACACCACTTAATGGACTAATTGTGAGCCCATCATTATGCTAGTGATTTATTAAGGATAAGCAAGATTAATTAAGTTAAGTGAGGAGACAAAGATGTTTCAAGCATGCATGACCACCTTTCCCATGTATTTGACTTTATACCTCTTCCTAGCATTCACCACCTTCCCACACATGAAATAACAAAGTTGACTACCCTCTTTTGGAGCACCTAGGCCGACAGTTTTGAGGCTTTGGGAGGGAGTTCCATTTTTCTTTTTTTTGTTACATATATGCTAGTGAACTCCATTCACACACACATCATACTTACACCACTTCTTTCTCTCAACTTTTCTCTCTAAATTGTAAGTGAAAAACTTTATTTTTCTTTCTTCTTTTTCCTTTAAAAATCGCCAAGTTCATCATCAATTTGCTTGTTTGTTGTTTGTTGTTCTTAAAGATCAAACTTTCTAGTTTGTATCTTCATGAATCTTGCTTCTTCCATCCTTTGTTTGATGAGGAATCAAGAACAAGGATCTAAGCTTGTTAGTTTATGGTTCTACACTTGAAAAGTTATAAAGATCTAAAGTTCATAAGCTTTAAGATCTTATTTGTGTTCATGTTTTGGAAACTTAAGGTTTATTGTCTTAAGATCCAAGCCTTGACTTGAATCTCCTTAAGTATGAAACAAACATGAACTTATTACTTGTAACTTTAGTTTAGTTCTTCATTTTATTTATTTATTTTCGTGATTTATATATGGTGGTCAAGTATTACTAGTTAAATTTGATCTCATTTTCTTGAAACTAAAGTTAAACTTTGTAAGTTCAAGAACATGGAAGTTAAACTTTCTAGTTATAACTTCATACACTTATGTTGGATCTAAGTTTCTATAGCTTATGGTCTTCCAATTTTGTCTAAAACAAAAGCTTATAAGCTTATATACATTTTACAAGATAAAAATCTAAGTTTCATAACTTATGGTTTTATTAAAGTAAAGATCCAAGTTCCATAACTTAGGGTTTAACTTAAGAACACTAGATCTAGACTTTTTAGTCTAGGATCTTCAAGATCTAACTAAGATCTAAGCTCTACAACTTAAGATCTTGTTTATTTAGTTTACATTCAAGTTTATAGCTTAATATTACTATTAGAACTCATGTATGTGTCGGATCTAAGATCTTGATGTAACTTTGGTTCATCAACCTTCTTACAACCCTTAAATGAGTTGTGCTATTTATCTTAGACATACACTAGTGTCATGACGGTCAAAACTTGGTTAAGGTGATGCAAACACATCAACGAGTTGTACACTTAAAGCTACAAGCATCAAGGATGAGAACCGTGATGAACATCAAGCATCAAGAACCCAACGGAGCACTTTGCTTACTGTTTTTGAGGTCTTATCATTCACCTGGGCTACTGGAAAAGTTTATTTCCAGATTTTTTGGTTCAAGTAGATGACCTTTCGTTTAGGACTTGTCTTAATTCGATTTACGGTTTAGGATTTATAGCCTTCCGAAAGTCACTACACCTTTGTAACGTTGTGCTGAAATTTCTGACCTACTCGCACTTAAACCGTCACCTCGGTCAAACGAAGACGAGTTTGGTTCTGAAAATTGGTCAGTGGTTGGAGTACTTACATACGGAGCCATATCCACTGACTATGCGTCTTTTCGATTTGTATAGAGGTCGTAGCAGCTGATCGAAGTCAGCCTTTGTTTCGATCTCTATTCTTGAGTGAAAACTTACTTTACTTTTTACTTATGTTGTTGATGATGATGATACTTAAGACCCAATTTACATAATTTTAAACCTTTAGGAACAATTTACTAACTTAGTAACTTTTGACTTAGGTTGAGGACCTTTCGGACCAACTACTTGCTTACTTATCTCGTACCGACTTTACTACTTTTCACTGTGAGTTATAGCATCCCTTTTTTACTTTAACTATTTTGGGAACTGAGAATACATGCGCTTTTTACGTTTTACATACTAGGCACGAGTACTTAAACTTTATATGTGTGTGGGTTATACAACGGCATAAACTTTCCCCTTAGCTCGGTAACGTTTAGTCATTGGTTTTTGAACCGGTGAACGCGAATCTTAGATATGGATCCATAGGGTTTGACATCCCCACTCGGGCTAGTCACGCTAGCATTTAACGGGTGTTTAATACTTCGTAAACTTACGCACTCGTCAAGTGTACTTTTAGGGGGTGATATTTACGTTAAGTTAGTTACCAAGTGCCCACGGTTGAACATATACTTTCATTATTGTTTTGAAACACTGAAATCTCGTGGCCTACCTTACATTACTATTATACTTAAACTATAGCTCACCAACATTCGTGTTGACGTTTTTAAGCATGTTTTCTCAGGTGCTTAGAGGTTTGAGGCTTCCGCTGTAGTAGTCTTGCTGTGTAGACTCCCGCTGCTTTTGTTAGAGATGTCTCTGCATGAAACGTTTACCTTGCATTCACAACTATGTTACTTTTGAAACAATGAATTTATAATGACCATTGGGTCTCGTACTTTTGTTAATTGCTTCTATTCATAGAAGCCTACTATCGTTTGTAAAACTTATGACGTTGGTTATGATGTCACCCTTTCTTATGTATGCAAACTTATTTTAAAACAGCATATAGTGTTTGACCTTGTAATGATCCTGTTGTTGATGATCCGTATGAAATGTCCCGTTCTTATTGATTAAATACGTTCCATATTAATTGATTTCGTTGCGAGGTTTTGACCTCTATATGAGACGTTTTTCAAAGACTTCATTCATTTTTAAAACAAACCATAACCTTTATTTCATAAATAAAGGTTTAAAAAGCTTTACGTAGATTATCAAATAATGATAATCTAAAATATCATGTTTACACACGACCATTACATAATGGTTTACAATACAAATATGTTACATCGAAATCAGTTTCTTGAATGCAGTTTTTACACAATATCATACAAACATGGACTCCAAATCTTGTCCTTATTTTAGTATGCAATAGCGGAAGCTCTTAGTATTCACCTGAGAATAAACATGCTTTAAACGTCAACAAAAATGTTGGTGAGTTATAGGTTTAACCTATATATATCAAATCGTAATAATAGACCACAAGATTTCATATTTCAATACACATCCCATACATAGAGATAAAAATCATTCATATGGTGAACACCTGGTAACCGACATTAACAAGATGCATATATAAGAATATCCCCATCATTCCGGGACACCCTTCGGATATGATATAAATTTCGAAGTACTAAAGCATCCGGTACTTTGGATGGGGTTTGTTAGGCCCAATAGATCTATCTTTAGGATTCGCGTCAATTAGGGTGTCTGTTCCCTAATTCTTAGATTACCAGACTTAATAAAAAGGGGCATATTCGATTTCGATAATTCAACCATAGAATGTAGTTTCACGTACTTGTGTCTATTTTGTAAATCATTTATAAAACCTGCATGTATTCTCATCCCAAAAATATTAGATTTTAAAAGTGGGACTATAACTCACTTTCACATATTTTTACTTCGTCGGGAAGTAAGACTTGGCCACTGGTTGATTCACGAACCTATAACAATATATACATATATATCAAAGTATGTTCAAAATATATTTACAACACTTTTAATATATTTTGATGTTTTAAGTTTATTAAGTCAGCTGTCCTCGTTAGTAACCTACAACTAGTTGTCCACAGTTAGATGTACAGAAATAAATCGATAAATATTATCTTGAATCAATCTATGACCCAGTGTATACGTATCTCATTATTGATCACAACTCAAACTATATATATTTTGGATTCAACCTCAACCTTGTATAACTAACTCCAACATTCACATATAGAGTGTCTATGGTTGTTCTGAAATATATATAGATGTGTCGACATGATAGGTCGAAACATTGTATACGTGTTTATGGTATCTCAAGATTACATAATATACAATACAAGTTGATTAAGTTATGGTTGGAATAGATTTGTTACCAATTTTCACGTAGCTAAAATGAGAAAAATTATCCAATCTTGTTTTACCCATAACTTCTTCATTTTAAATCCGTTTTGAGTGAATCAAATTGCTATGGTTTCATATTGAACTATATTTTATGAATCTAAACAGAAAAAGTATAGGTTTATAGTCGGAAAAATAAGTTAAAAGTCATTTTTGTAAAGGTAGTCATTTCAGTCGAAAGAACGACGTCTAGATGACCATTTTAGAAAACATACTTCCACTTTGAGTTTAACCATAATTTTTGGATATAGTTTCATGTTCATAATAAAAATCATTTTCCCAGAATAAAAACTTTCAAATCAAAGTTTATCATAGTTTTTAATTAACTAACCCAAAACAGCCCGCGGTGTTACTACGACGGCGTAAATTCGGTTTTACAGTGTTTTTCGTGTTTCCAGGTTTTAAATCATTAAGTTAGAATATCATATAGATATAGAACATGTGTTTAGTTGATTTTAAAAGTCAAGTTAGAAGGATTAACTTTTGTTTGCGAACAAGTTTAGAATTAACTAAACTATGTTCTAGTGATTACAAGTTTAAACCTTCGAATAACATAGCTTTATATGTATGAATCGAATGATGTTATGAACATCATTACTACCTCAAGTTTTCTGGATAAAGCTACTGGAAATGAGAAAAATGGATCTATCTTCAACGGATCCTTGGATGGCTCGAAATTCTTGAAGCAGAATCATGACACGAAAACAAGTTCAAGTAAGATCATCACTCGAAATAAGATTGTTATAGTTATAGAAATTGAACCAAAGTTTGAATATGAGTATTACCTTATATTAGAAAGATATCTTACTGTAAATAAGAAATATTTCTTGAGGTTGGATGATCACTCTACAAGATTGGAAGTAAGCTAGCAAACTTGGAAGTATTCTTGATTTTATGAAACTAGAACTTGTAGAATTTATGAAGAACACTTAGAACTTGAAGATAGAACTTGAGAGAGATCAATTAGATGAAGAAAATTTAAGAATGAAAGTGTTTGTAGGTGTTCTTGGTCGTTGGTGTATGGATTAGATATAAAGGATATGTAATTTTGTTTTCATGTAAATAAGTCATGAATGATTACTCATATTTTTGTAATTTTATGAGATATTTCATGCTAGTTGCCAAATGATGGTTCCCACATGTGTTAGGTGACTCAAATGGGCTGCTAAGAGCTGATCATTGGAGTGTATAATACAATAGTACATACATCTAAAAGCTGTGTATTGTACGAGTACGAATACGGGTGCATACGAGTAGAATTGTTGATGAAACTGAACGAGGATGTAATTGTAAGCATTTTGGTTAAATAGAAGTATTTTGATAAGTGTCTTGAAGTCTTTCAAAAGTGTATGAATACATATTAAAACACTACATGTATATACATTTTAACTGAGTCATTAAGTCATCGTTAGTCGTTACATGTAAGTGTTGTTTTGAAACCTTTAGGTTAACGATCTTGTTAAATGTTGTTAACCCAATGTTTATAATATCAAATGAGATTTTAAATTATTATATTATCATGATATTATGATGTATGAATATCTCTTAATATGATATATATACATTAAATGTCGTTACAACGATAATCGTTACATATATGTCTCGTTTCAAAATCATTAAGTTAGTAGTCTTGCTTTTACATATGTAGTTCATTGTTAATATACTTAATGATATGTTTACTTATCATAATATCATGTTAACTATATATATAACCATATATATGTCATCATATAGTTTTTACAAGTTTTAACGTTCGTGAATCACCGGTCAACTTGGGTGGTCAATTGTCTATATGAAACCTATTTCAATTAATCAAGTCTTAACAAGTTTTATTGCATAACATGTTGGAAACATTTAATCATGTAAATATCAATCTCAATTAATATATATAAACATGGAAAAGTTCGGGTCACTACAGTACCTACCCGTTAAATAAATTTCGTCCCGAAATTTTAAGCTGTTGAAGGTGTTGACGAATCTTCTGGAAATAGATGCGGGTATTTCTTCTTCATCTGATCTTCACGCTCCCAGGTGAACTCGGGTCCTCTACGAGCATTCCATCGAACCTTAACAATTGGTATCTTGTTTTGCTTAAGTCTTTTAACCTCACGATCCATTATTTCGACGGGTTCTTCGATGAATTGGAGTTTTTCGTTGATTTGGATTTCATCTAACGGAATAGTGAGATCTTCTTTAGCAAAACATTTCTTCAAATTAGAGACGTGGAAAGTGTTATGTACAGCCGCGAGTTGTTGAGGTAACTCAAGTCGGTAAGCTACTGGTCCGACACGATCAATAATCTTGAATGGTCCAATATACCTTGGATTTAATTTCCCTCGTTTACCAAATCGAACAACGCCTTTCCAAGGTGCAACTTTAAGCATGACCATCTCTCCAATTTCAAATTCTATATCTTTTCTTTTAATGTCAGCGTAGCTCTTTTGTCGACTTTGGGCGGTTTTCAACCGTTGTTGAATTTGGATGATCTTCTCGGTAGTTTCTTGTATAATCTCCGGACCCGTAATCTGTCTATCCCCCACTTCACTCCAACAAATCGGAGACCTACACTTTCTACCATAAAGTGCTTCGAACGGCGCCATCTCAATGCTTGAATGGTAGCTGTTGTTGTAGGAAAATTCTGCTAACGGTAGATGTCGATCCCAACTGTTTCCGAAATCAATAACACATGCTCGTAGCATGTCTTCAAGCGTTTGTATCGTCCTTTCGCTCTGCCCATCAGTTTGTGGATGATAGGCAGTACTCATGTCTAGACGAGTTCCTAATGCTTGCTGTAATGTCTGCCAGAATCTTGAAATAAATCTGCCATCCCTATCAGAGATAATAGAGATTGGTATTCCATGTCTGGAGACGACTTCCTTCAAATACAGTCATGCTAACTTCTCCATCTTGTCATCTTCTCTTATTGGCAGGAAGTGTGCTGATTTGGTGAGACGATCAACTATTACCCAAATAGTATCAAAACCACTTGCAGTCCTTGGCAATTTAGTGATGAAATCCATGGTAATGTTTTCCCATTTCCATTCTGGGATTTCGGGTTGTTGAAGTAGACCTGATGGTTTCTGATGCTCAGCTTTGACCTTAGAACACGTCAAACATTCTCCTACGTATTTAGCAACATCGGCTTTCATACCCGGCCACCAAAAATATTTCTTGAGATCCTTGTACATCTTCCCCGTTCCAGGATGTATTGAGTATCTGGTTTTATGAGCTTCTCTAAGTATCATTTCTATCATATCTCCAAATTTTGGTACCCAAATTCTTTCAGCCCTATACCAGGTTCCGTCTTCCCGAATATTAAGATGCTTCTCTGATCCTTTAGGTATTTCATCCTTTAAATTTCCCTCTTTTAAAACTCCTTGTTGTGCCTCCTTTATTTGAGTAGTAAGGTTAGTGTGAATCATTATATTCATAGATTTTACTCGAATGGGTTCTCTGTCCTTTCTACTCAAGGCATCGGCTACCACATTTGCCTTCCCCGGGTGGTAACGAATCTCAAAGTCGTAATCATTCAACAATTCAATCCACCTACGCTGCCTCATATTCAGTTGTTTCTGATTAAATATGTGTTGAAGACTTTTGTGGTCGGTATATATAATACTTTTGACCCCATATAAGTAGTGCCTCCAAGTCTTTAATGCAAAAACAACCGCGCCTAATTCCAAATCATGCGTCGTATAATTTTGTTAGTGAATCTTCAATTGTCTAGACGCATAAGCAATCACCTTCGTTCGTTGCATTAATACACAACCGAGACCTTGCTTTGATGCGTCACAATAAATCACAAAATCATCATTCCCTTCAGGCAATGACAATATAGGTGCCGTAGTTAGCTTTTTCTTCAATAACTGAAACGCTTTCTCTTGTTCATCCTTCCATTCAAATTTCTTCCCTTAATGCGTTAATGCAGTCAAGGGTTTTGCTATTCTGGAAAAGTCTTGGATGAACCTTCTGTAGTAACCAGCTAGTCCTAAAAACTGGCGTATGTGTTTCGGAGTTTTCGGGGTTTCTCACTTTTCAACAGTTTCTATCTTTGCCGGATCCACCTTAATACCTTCTTTGTTCACTATGTGACCGAGGAATTGAACTTCTTCCAACCAAAATGCACACTTTGAAAACTTAGCGTACAATTCTTCCTTCCTCAATACTTCTAACACCTTTCTCAAATGTTCACCGTGTTTTTGGTCATTCTTTGAGTAAATAAGTATGTCATCAATGAAAACAATGACAAACTTGTCAAGGTATAGTCCACACACTCGGTTCATAAGGTCCATGAACACAGCTGGTGCATTAGTTAAACCAAATGGCATGACCATAAACTAGTAATGACCGTAACGTGTTCTGAAAGCAGTCTTTGGAATATCATCTTCTTTCACCCGCATTTGATGATACCTGGAACGTAAGTCAATCTTTGAATAAACAGACGAGCCTTGTAGTTGATCAAATAAGTCGTCGATTCTCGGTAGTAGGTAGCGGTTCTTAATGGTAAGTTTGTTCAACTCTCGGTAGTCGATACATAACCTGAATGTACCATCTTTCTTATTGACAAACAAAACAGGAGCTCCCCACGGTGATGTGCTTGGTCGAATGAAACCATGCTCTAAAAGTTCTTGTAATTGGCTTTGCAGTTCTTTCATCTCGCTAGGTGTGAGTCTGTAAGGAGCACGAGCTATTGGTGCAGCTCCCGGTACAAGATCTATTTGAAATTCAACAGATCGATGTGGAGGTAGTCCCGGTAATTCTTTCAGAAATACATCGGGAAATTCTTTTGCGACGGGAACATCATTGATGCTCTTTTCTTCAGTTTGTACTTTCTCGAAGTGTGCTAGAATAGCATAGCAACCTTTTCTTATTAGTTTTTGTGCCTTCAAACTACTAATAAGATGTAGCTTCGTGTTGCCCTTTTCTCCGTACACCATTAAGGGTTCTCCTTCTTCTCGTACAATGCGAATTGCATTTTTATAACATACGATCTCTGCTTTCACCTTCTTCAGCCAGTCCATGCCAACTATTACATCAAAACTCCCTAACTCTACTGGTATCAAATCAATCTTAAATATTTCGCTACCCAGTTTAATTTCTCGATTCCGGCATATATTATCTGCTGAAATTAATTTACCGTTTGCTAATTCGAGTAAAAATTTACTATCCAACGGCGTCAATGGACAACTTAATTTAGCACAAAAATCTCTACTCATATAGCTTCTATCCGCACCCGAATCAAATAAAACGTAAGCAGATTTATTGTCAATAAGAAACGTACCCGTAACAAGCTCCGGGTCTTCCTGTGCCTCTGCCGCATTAATATTGAAAACTCTTCCGTGGCCTTGTCCATTCGTGTTCTCCTGGTTCGGGCAATTTCTAATAATGTGGCCCGGTTTTCCACATTTATAACAAACTACATTGGCATAACTTGCTCCGACACTACTTGCTCCGCCATTACTCGTTCCGACACCATTTGTTCCTTTCGTTTTGTTAACCCCTGATCCGTAGACCTCACACTTCGCTGCGCTATGACCATTTCTTTTACACTTGTTGCAAACTTTGGTGCAGAACCCCGAGTGATACTTTTCAAACCTTTGGCATAGCTGCTTCTGATTATTGTTATTGTTGCGGTTGTTATTGTTGTTGGGATGATTGTTGCAGTTGCTGTTGTTGTTGTTGTTGTTGTTGGGCCGTTTGTTGTAGTTGTGATTGATGTTGCGATTGTTGGGATAATTGTTGCGATTATTGTTGTAATTGCTGTTGTTGTATTGGTGATTCTTATCACCGTTTTCCTCCCACTTTCTTTTGACTTGCTTCACATTGGCCTCTTCAGCCGTCTGTTCTTTAATTCTTTCCTCAATCTGGTTCACTAGTTTGTGAGCCATTCTACATGCCTGTTGTATGGAGGCGGGCTCGTGTGAACTTATATCTTCTTGGATTCTTTCCGGTAATCCTTTCACAAATGCGTCGATCTTCTCTTCCTCATCTTCGAACGCTCCCGGACACAATATGCACAATTCTGTGAATCATCTTTCGTACGTGGTAATATCAAATCCTTGGGTTCGTAGCCCTCTAAGTTCTGTCTTGAGCTTATTGACCTCAGTTCTAGGACGGTACTTCTCGTTCATCAAGTGCTTGAATGCTGACCACGGTAGTGCGTACGCATCATCTTGTCCCACTTACTCTAGATAGGTATTCCACCATGTTAACGCAGAACCTGTGAAGGTATGCGTAGCGTACTTTACTTTGTCCTCTTCAGTACACTTACTTATGGCAAACACAGATTCGACCTTCTCGGTCCACCGTTTCAATCCGATCGGTCCTTCGGTTCCATCAAATTCCAAAGGTTTGCAGGCAGTGAATTCTTTGTAGGTGCATCCTACACGATTTCCTGTACTGCTAGATCCAAGGTTATTGTTGGTATGTAGCGTAGCCTGTACTGCGGCTATGTTTGAAGCTAGAAAAGTACGGAATTCCTCTTCATTCATATTCACGGTGTGTCGAGTAGTCGGTGCCATTTCCTTCAAAATAGTCAAATGGAACAAGTTAATCATACAGAATATTAAGAGTAGTTAATAGTATTTCGTAGCATAATATGAACTCATTTATAAAAGCTTTTTCTTCATATTAGCGTTTTATAAGTTTAAATTCGGGTAGTACCTACCCGTTAAGTTCATACTTAGTAGCTAATATACAATTCAACTACTACAATTCTATATGAAAAACTGATTGTAATAATATTTCGCGTTCAAACTTTTATACAATATTTTACAAACTTACAATACTGCTTATTTTCCATAAAGCATGAAATATAGCACATAATAACTTTGATACAAGATAGTTGTGAAGATAATTCTAGCTAGTACACAAGTCGTTCAGCAAAGGCAATAAAGACACGTAATTCATACGTCCAGAAACAAGTCATGCATTCTGGTTTTACTAGGACTACTTCCCATCCTTGGTCTTGTGGAACATAACCGTTATGGCCGTTGATAAGACAGCGTGTTGTAACGTCGTCAAAGGGACGAGGGTTACGTACTGACCAACAGTCTCGTAATAACCTAAAAACCTCATTTCTTACCCCAATTACCGACTCCGTCACTTGTGGAAACGTTTTGTTTAATAGTTGTAGCCCGATATTCTTTTTCTCACTTTGGTGAGAAGCGAACATTACTAACCCGTAAGCATAGCATGCTTCTTTATGTTGCATGTTAGCCGCTTTTTCTAAATCATGAAGTCCTATATTCGGATACATTGAGTCAAAATAATTTCTTAACCCGTTGCTTAAAATAGCATTTGGGTTCCCCGCAATATATTCGTCAAAGTAAACACATCGTAACTTATGGGTTTCCCAATGTGATATCCCCCATCTTTCAAACGAAAGTCTCTTATAAACCAAGACATTCTTGGAACGTTCTTCGAATGTCTTACAAACTGATTTCACCGTAAATAGTTGTGCCGAAGAATTCTGACCGACTCTAGACAAGATTTCATCAATCATGTCTCCGGGTAGGTCTCTTAAAGTATTGGGTTGTCTATCCATTTTGTGTTTTTATACTGTAAAATAGACAAGAGTTAGATTCATAAAAAAAATACTTATTAATACAAGCAATTTTTACATATATCATAAAGCACAAGCACACTATATTACATATATTACACCACACGAATACAACTATCTTATTCTGACTCGCTCGTTTCTTCTTCCTCGGTTTTGGTTCGTTTTACCAAGTTTCTAGGGATATATGATGTTCCCCTAATACGAGCTGTCGTTTTCCACAACGGTTTAGAAAAACCTGGTGGTTTAGAGGTTCCCGGGTCATTGTTACAACTTAAGAACTTCGGAGGTTGACGATACATATAAAGTTCATCGGGGTTGGAATTAGATTTCTCTATTTTTATGCCCTTTTCCTTATTATTTTCTTTTGCCTTTTTAAATTCAGTTGGGGTAATTTCTATAACATCATCGGAATTCTCGTCGGAATCCGATTCATCGGAGAATTGGTAATCCTCCCAATATTTTGCTTCCTTGGCGGAAACACCATTGACCATAATTAACCTTGGTCGGTTGGTTGAGGATTTTCTTTTACTTAATCGTTTTATTATTTCCCCCACCGGTTCTATTTCCTCCTCCGGTTCCTCCTCTTCCGGTTCTGATTCTTCTTCCGGTTCTGATTCTTCTTCCGGTTCTTCTTCGGGAACTTGTGAATCAGTCCAATATATATTCGACTCTTCGTTACTATTAGGTGAGTCAATGGGATTTGTGCTAGAGGTAGACATCTATCACACAATATCAAACATGTTAAGAGATTAATATATCACATAATATATACATGTTAATAATATATAGTTTCCAACAAAAATGTTAAGCAATCATTTTTAAAGAAAACACGGTCGAAGTCCAGACTCACTAATGCATCCTAACAAACTCGATAAGACACACTAATGCAAATTTTCTGGTTCTTTAAGACCAACGCTCGGATACCAACTGAAATGTCCCGTTCTTATTGATTAAAAACGTTCCATATTAATTGATTTCGTTGCGAGGTTTTGACCTCTATATGAGACGTTTTTCAAAGACTACATTCATTTTTAAAACAAAAAATAACCTTTATTTCATAAATAAAGGTTTAAAAAGCTTTACGTAGATTATCAAATAATGATAATCTAAAATATCTTGTTTACACACGACCATTACATAATGGTTTACAATACAAATATGTTACATCGAAATCAGTTTCTTGAATGCAGTTTTTACACAATATCATATAAACATGGACTCCAAATCTTGTCCTTATTTTAGTATGCAACAGCGGAAGCTCTTAGTATTCACCTGAGAATAAACATGCTTTAAACGTCAACAAAAATGTTGGTGAGTTATAGGTTTAACCTATATATATCAAATCGTAACAATAGACCACAAGATTTCATATTTCAATACACATCCCATACATAGAGATAAAAATCATTCATATGGTGAACACCTGGTAACCGACATTAACAAGATGCATATATAAGAATATCCCCATCATTCCGGGACACCCTTCGGATATGATATAAATTTCGAAGTACTAAAGCATCCGGTACTTTGGATGGGGTTTGTTAGGTCCAATAGATCTATCTTTAGGATTCACGTCAATTAGGGTGTCTGTTTCCAAATTCTAAGATTACCAGACTTAATAAAAAGGGGCATATTCGATTTCGATAATTCAACCATAGAATGTAGTTTCACGTACTTGTGTCTATTTTGTAAATCATTTATAAAACATGCATGTATTCTCATCCCAAAAATATTAGATTTTAAAAGTGGGATTATAACTCACTTTCACAGATTTTTACTTCGTCGGGAAGTAAGACTTGGCCACTGGTTGATTCACGAACCTATAACAATATATACATATATATCAAAGTATGTTCAAAATATATTTACAACACTTTTAATATATTTTGATGTTTTAAGTTTATTAAGTCATCTGTCCTCGTTAGTAACCTACAACTAGTTGTCCACAGTTAGATGTACAGAAATAAATCGATAAATATTATCTTGAATCAATCCACGACCCAGTGTATACGTATCTCAGTATTGATCACAACTCAAACTATATATATTTTGGAATCAACCTCAACACTGTATAGCTAACTCCAACATTCACATATAGAGTGTCTATGGTTGTTCCGAAATATATATAGATGTGTCGACATGATAGGTAGAAACATTGTATGCGTGTCTATGGTATCTCAAGATTACATAATATACAATACAAGTTGATTAAGTTATGGTTGGAATAGATTTGTTACCAATTTTCACGTAGCTAAAATGAGAAAAATTATCCAATCTTGTTTTACCCATAACTTCTTCATTTTAAATCCGTTTTGAGTGAATCAAATTGCTATGGTTTCATATTGAACTATATTTTATGAATCTAAACAGAAAAAGTATAGTTTTATAGTCGGAAAAATAAGTTACAAGTCATTTTTGTAAAGGTAGTCATTTCAGTCGAAAGAACGACGTCTAGATGACCATTTTAGAAAACATACTTCCACTTTGAGTTTAACCATAATTTTTGGATATAGTTTCATGTTCATAATAAAAATCATTTTCCCAGAATAACAACTTTTAAATCAAAGTTTATCATAGTTTTTAATTAACTAACCCAAAACAGCCCGCGGTGTTACTACGACGGCGTAAATTCGGTTTTACAGTGTTTTTCGTGTTTCCAGGTTTTAAATCATTAAGTTAGTATATCATATAGATATAGAACATATGTTTAGTTGATTTTAAAAGTCAAGTTAGAAGGATTAACTTTTGTTTGCGAACAAGTTTAGAATTAACTAAACTATGTTCTAGTGATTACAAGTTTAAACCTTCGAATAACATAGCTTTATATGTATGAATCGAATGATGTTATGAACATCATTACTACCTCAAGTTTTCTGGATAAAGCTACTGGAAATGAGAAAAATGGATCTAGCTTCAACGGATCCTTGGATGGCTCGAAATTCTTGAAGCAGAATCATGACACGAAAACAAGTTCAAGTAAGATCATCACTCGAAATAAGATTGTTATAGTTATAGAAATTGAACCAAAGTTTGAATATGAGTATTACCTTATATTAGAAAGATATCTTACTGTAAATAAGAAAGATTTCTTGAGGTTGGATGATCACTCTACAAGATTGGAAGTAAGCTAGCAAACTTGGAAGTATTCTTGATTTTATGAAACTAGAACTTGTAGAATTTATGAAGAACACTTAGAACTTGAAGATAGAACTTGGGAGAGATCAATTAGATGAAGAAAATTGAAGAATGAAAGTTTTTGTAGGTGTTTTTGGTCGTTGGTGTATGGATTAGATATAAAGGATATGTAATTTTGTTTTCATGTAAATAAGTCATGAATGATTACTCATATTTTTGTAATTTTATGAGATATTTCATGCTAGTTGCCAAATGATGGTTCCCACATGTGTTAGGTGACTCACATGGGCTGCTAAGAGCTGATCATTGGAGTGTATATACCAATAGTATATACATCTAAAAGCTGTGTATTGTACGAGTACGAATACGGGTGCATACGAGTAGAATTGTTGATGAAACTGAACGAGGATGTAATTGTAAGCATTTTTGTTAAATAGAAGTATTTTGATAAGTGTCTTGAAGTCTTTCAAAAGTGTATGAATACATATTAAAACACTACATGTATATACATTTTAACTGAGTCGTTAAGTCATCGTTAGTCGTTACATGTAAGTGTTGTTTTGAAACCTTTAGGTTAACGATCTTGTTAAATGTTATTAACCCAATGTTTATAATATCAAATGAGATTTTAAATTATTATATTATCATGATATTATGATGTATGAATATCTCTTAATATGATATATATACATTAAATGTCGTTACAACGATAATCGTTACATATATGTCTCGTTTTAAAATCATTAAGTTAGTAGTCTTGCTTTTACATATGTAGTTCATTGTTAATATACTTAATGATATGTTTACTTATCATAATATCATGTTAACTATATATATAACCATATATATGTCATCATATAGTTTTTACAAGTTTTAACGTTCGTGAATCACCGGTCAACTTGGGTGGTCAATTGTCTATATGAAACCTATTTCAATTAATCAAGTCTTAACAAGTTTGATTGCTTAACATGTTGGAAACATTTAATCATGTAAATATCAATCTCAATTAATATATATAAACATGGAAAAGTTTGGGTCACTACACCGTACACGTTAATTTTGTACGGGACGTCACACCCACCCTTCCCGGTAAGCCCAAATTTGCCCTCGAAAAATCTTAAAGATTAAATTCGCAAGAGCCATCAGGCACCATGGAAAATATGAACATATCACATCGGGCTTTTGTTTTAAAGCACAAAAGTAAAAAGTCAAGGGAATTCACGGATACCTCCGTTGTTACAAAAATTCTCTCAAAACAGAGTATGTCAGCACAGACAACGACAAAAGTAAAGACAGTCCGTCAAGCGTATACGTCACCAATATATTGCATAGAAGTTTATTTCAAGAACAAAAGACAAACGCAGTTTATTTCATTAATCAGCATGAAAGCTACACGTATAGAAGTCGCAAACCCTAACAACCTATGGTTGCAACACAAATACATCAAATAAATCTTATACAAACAAACGGAAACTCTCGCGCATAACCTGTCAAAAGCTCGTTCCCAAGAAGAAGTAAAAAATGGGCACATATGTTGAAAGAAATCAAAAGCTCTCAACGAGCAATCACCAACATGGCCCAGCTGGTATTTGGAAGATCGCAAGACAGGCGAGTGTCCGACGGCCCCACAGGTCATAATTCCAGTCTCAAAATCAATCGAAAGCACAAGAAACAACTTTCGTTCGTAAGGGATGTGCATAGCACATCGTTATCCGAGCACAAACGAATCGTATTCCTCGAGCCCGGAAGATCCAACAACCCAGCGACCAGTCGGATAACGTAAGATACGTCGAACGACCACCGGTGTTCGGTTGTTTCCAATCTATCCGCAGTTAAAGGCGAAATACGTTCGGAAAAATCCAAGGATTCGAAACAAATCTTCAGATCCAAATCGAAGCCTGAAACAAAACAAAACAGCAATAAGAGGGTCGCACAAGAAGAGAAGACAAAAAAGGAAAAACACAAGTGCTCACCAATGCTGTGGGTAAAATGACTCAGCAAAAAATGGTAATGCCGTCCTTCGGGCACCACCAACAACAACAACAACATCAATAACTAAACAGGCAAAGGGATTATTCATAACATCGAAAGGCAACTTTCGAAGGCTGAGAATTTACAAAAGTGAAGTAGTATTGAAGAACAGAAATGTAGAATAGTTGCAAGTAAAAAGTGCAAAACTCAGGAGAAAAGTGAAGCTATTTATAGACACAAAGGAAACAAGAAGTAATGATGAAAGTGGTATACAATTACCCATTGGAAAACGTTCCAAGACATCGAAAAAGGAAAAAGCATAAAAAGGAGGCGCATTTGCAGAAACTGTCTTTTCGCTCCTGATAAACATTAAATGCACATCCAATCAGGAAGTGTGACCTTATCTCAGAAGTTTGACGACGGTAACCGTTCCAGCTACCGCCATAAAACTGAGGGGACTTAATGATACGCATAATGATCCGTCTCAAAAATAGGCAAGAGTCTCAGCAAAAATCCTACCCGGTACTACGCGTCCCAGAATGCGTACTTCTTTTCTCGACATCCGTCTAACGTCATCCCGGGAATTTTACCACGCCGGGAAAATGGCAAGACCAAGAACCCGGATGACATACACACAACCGACACCATACAGCCGATCATGACAATCATAATCAAGCGTTGTGAAGCCAGTCATCATAATCATAACCGTGAAGAAACACTTCCCGAGTGTTTGGCGAAGACCCACCCGGCTAGACTGAGAGCACTGTGATGCCTTAACCGGAATCAACCTGCCGTCAGTACCATCACGGCATTCTAACCCGACACGAAGATATTCTCCCGGGACAAGCACGTTGTCCCGGAGAATGTGCACTACCCCGGAAAAGACACTTTGTCCCGGAATGATCACCTGATAACGGAACGAGCATTCAAGCAAGTTGCATGCCACGTCAGCCCGCAAATCTAGGAAAGTTCATTAGGATCTGTTATTCCCCACGAAAAGGACAGGTGCCACGTCACCCCTCGGGATTGACAAAGTTCGTTACAACCATGAAAGGGACATGTGCCACGTCACCATTCCCTCCTAAACATCTATAGATACGTAAACAAGATCTTTCATTCACACAACACTGGATGCACTAACGTTACTCTGCCCGAATCAATTGCGGTAACAACACTCCAGTCGTTAAACCAATTCCGGCCGGTGCTCCGATCATCGTCGGAATTAATCCTCACTCTTAGATATTAGCTTATTCGATTCCGATCGAATAAGGCTAATTCAATCGATTGTTTTACGCCCTTGGAATCCAGATTCCAAATCGGGGTTTGCACAATTATTTGAGTTAAAACATTCGACTCTCTATTTCTCCCAAATCAAGCACTCAAACCCGAAATCTATTCATACAAGACGATTTTGGTTTGATCAAAAGGATACCGATAACAAGCTTAATCCAACGGATATGGATATGGATGAAGAATTATATTAAAATGGATATGGATATAGATTTTAAAAATTAAATGGATATGGATATGGATTTTAAAAATTAAATGGATATGGATATGGATATAGGCGCATCTGAACCATTATCATCCCTACCGTCGTATATTCGACGTTGGTGGAAGATGTTTGATTTTGAAATATATCTGTTATCAATGAATTAGACACTGAAATTAGACAGTGAACGATTTCCTCTATTTTGAAGTGTTAAATATCAGTGTTTTAAAAGACACTGAAATTAGAAACTGTGTCCAGTGTCTCGACTCCTAATACTCTCAAGTAAGATGTACGACTACTAGTTTTAAAATGAAGAAATATACTCCTTCCGTCTCAATTTTATGGTCTCATATTAAATAACTTTTTCGTGTTATATTAGTTGTTGATGAAAGTTATATAAAATGAAATCAAATATAAAAATTAATTTATTAATATAAATTTCTTTTTCATCACGTATTATATAATACGAAAATTTACTCTCTCCGTCTCATATTAATTGTTTCAAGACAAAAACATACGGTTTAAGAAAAAGTGACTGTCACATGTATTTTTTTTATTTACAGTTTTATCTCTTACTTTTTACCTATCTTTTTTTTTTCTACATTCATAAAGTAATGGTATAATATAACTTTACCAGATTATTCTTATTTGTTTATGAAAATCGATTTAACACTATCTCACAAAAATATCTTTACATGATTTCAACATAGAATTTGTGTAAGACATTACTTAAGGATATTTTAGACTTTTTAAGTGGATTTATCAAAATCGTGAGTGGAAATACTAGCACCCGTATTTAAAGTCAAAGTTAAGAAAAGAAGTCAACCCATGACTATTAAATTTACACGAAGAGAGTAGTATATACTCCGTAATAAGTAAAATATAAAGTCTGTCACTTTAGGATCTTTTTTTCTGGTGGTATTGAGTTAATTCGTCAATTTCAAAATTGTGAGTACGAATTTCGTGATAAAATATTCGTAATTTGAGTTTCTGCGTTTGCCGTTTCAAAAATAAAATTCAAAACACAAAACTCTAGTTTGAGCCCTAATCTAACAAGTTATGAGATGATTTGATGAAGAAAAAAAAACATGTATTAATTAACCCTACATTTCTCTCTTGGTGTGATTACTTCTAGTAGCCGCATAGGCTTTTATTCTTTTCTTTGATTCCATGATCATCAGCATTAAGCAATGAGAGTGAAAAAAGAAAAAAGAGCATCGCACAAAATCACTTTAACAGGATTTATATGTCTTACGATCCATTCCCTTTTATATATATATGGTGTCCTCATCACACGATCATTTAGATACGATTTGACACCAATATCTAATTTATTTACTTGCAACAAACTGTATATGACATTTCATTGAGTTATTATGGGAGTCATAAATCATAAATGGGTGTCTCAAACGTTACTTGTGCTGTTAAAGAAAATCATAAATTTTTAACTACCAATTAACCGGTACATGTTGTTAATTACGAAGACACTGCAGCAACATACGTGTACATATTCCGAGGTTGATTTATTAGAGCTTAATTTCAAACACTAATTTATTATTTATGATTAAATTTAGTATATACAGTTAATAATAAATAAATGTTTAGTGTTCAGACGGCGTCCATTAAATTAAATAAGATATATGGGCCAAACAAAAGGGCTGCGCATGATCAATACGTGTGCGGCCGCATATATCATACATTATTACTTTAATTTATATTATAGTCGTACTATTTTAAATTCTAATTTTAATTATTTTCTTACTTTTTTTTTTTTTTTTGACATCGATTGGGATCATCCGAGGGGGACTAAATCACCCGTTGCGATCATATCCCGTTTCGACTATGCCGTTGCAGCGATAATAAGTCCGCCCACATCGCTGCCCGTGAGCTAAATTGTAGAATTATGTTATTTTCCTATATCATATCAAATCAAATTTCATTACTCTTCTAAAAAATGTGACTTTTGATTCATATCATCTTATTCTCATAAATGAATTCAAAATTTTCTCATCGTATTTTCATTTTCATCAAATTGCAAAAAGTTGTATTTTCATTTTTCATCAATCAAAATTGCAAATAACAAAGAACAACAAAACAGAGATATAACAAACAAAAGGAAAAAGGAATAGTCAGAGCCGTCTCGCTAATGTCGAAGGCCCCGTTCGAAACTTAAAAAGGGCCCTTATAAATGTTAATTTTTTCAATATGTATAATATATAATATATAATACTATGTTAGCATAATCAATAGGATTAAAAACATTTCAAAACAACCGTTGCAAAGTATTATTCTCAAATAGTTGTCAACTCGTTATATTTACACTATTGTTTATATAAAATCGTAATCCTAACATTTTTTGTAATGAAGTAATTGATTAACTCTTTATAGTCAATACTCCAATTATATTGTTCTTAATACTTATAAACGTCAATCTATTAAGTCTTTTCTTGTTAGATGATAAACCGCAAATAAGATATTCCGTTATGATTTACGAATAAATGAATTATTAAATAGGTTTTTCAAAATTTTGGGCTCCTTAAAAATTTGGAGCCCTGTGCGGCTGCACACTTCGCACATGCACCGAAGACACCCCTAGGAATAGTGGGCCACACACTTTTTCTAGTTATTAATGACAACACAACAAATGACCAAGACAATGCACACTCGGTCCGTCATTACAATGTCAATCCTCTACCAATTCCATTATTCTCAAATCAGGGATGGAGCTTTATGAGAAAAAAAGTGGTCCTCACCCCCACCCTAAATTTGAGTAAAAAGTGACGTATATAGGCGCTTGAGTTATAAACGTTTAAACTTTTAAATTTACTAAATTGGAGCCGTATAAAAAAGTTATGGTCAAAATAGTGAAGGGACACAAAATTTGCACTCGGCAATTTGTTTCACAAGAGTTTCAGGTTCAAAACTTACTAGCAACATATGTTGAAGTGTCGGGGAAAATATTCGTAAATGATCATTGAATTACTCTATTAGTTAAGCCGTGTATATCTGAATATAAATACCACTCGTGGCAAATTTTTTGTTAAAGCTCTTTCACTGCCCACTCAAAATCATTTAACTTTAATTAGTCCATCGTTTCATTGTCAATAAATTTCAATGAGGAAACAATATATTATCTTTGCTGCTTATCGACATTTCGACTACTATCTTGCACGATAATATATAAAAGTATATCTTCCATTTGTAAACATATAAAGTGGTGAAGTATATGACTTAGGCTAACTAGAAATAAACTAATACAGTAATTGTTTGGGAAATGATTATTATAATAATTATGAACTCTTTATCGGCCTTCTTCTGATCCCCATTAGGTTCTTTCTCTCCCCTTTTTCGTTTTCTTTGTTTTTTAATAAAGGTTCTCTCATTAAATGTTAGGAGTTTCGCGATCTCGGGTAAATTCGGGTGGGTTAGGAATCTTTGTGTTAGTGAAAAATCGTGCGTTGCTACTTTTCAAGAAACCAAGTGCAATACTATTGATGATAGATGGATTAATGCTTTATGGGGTGGGTCTAACTTTGGGTATGTCCAAAAAGAAGCAATAGGTAGTTCGGGGGGTCTCATCACTATTTGGGACCCTAGTGTGTTTGATGTTTCGGATTGTTCGTGTGACGCCCCGTACTAAATCAACATGTACGGACCATCAACAACAGGATCATTACAAGGTCAAACACTATATGCGTTTTCAAAACAAGTTTGCATTCATGGTAAAAGGTGACGTCATAACCAACGTCAAATGTTTTATAACCAAAAGTATGCTTCTATGAACGGAAGCAAGTAATAATAGTACGTGACCCGTAGGTCGTTACAAATACATCGTTTCAAAAGTAATAAAGTTTGAATGCAAGATAAAATGTTTCATGCGGTGATTTCTCTATTAAGCACAGCGGAAGTCTACAAGGCATGACTAGTACAACAGCGGGAGCAAGCAACCTTCAGCACCTGAGAAAAACATGCTTAAAACGTCAACACAAAGGTTGGTGAGCTATAGTTTAAGCATAACAGTAATGTAAGGTAGGCCACGAGATTTCAGTGCTTCAACAGCGTTTCAAAACAGTATGAAAAGTATATGTATAACCGTGGGCACTTGGTAACTAACTTAACGTTTATCACCCCCTAAAAGTACACTTGGCGAGTGCGTATGTTTACGAAGTATTAAACACCCGTTAAATGCTAGCGCTACTAGCCCGAGTGGGGATGTCAAACCCTATGGATCCATATCTAAGATTCGCGTTCACCGGTTCAAAGACCAATGACTAAACGTTACCGAGCTAAAGGGAAAGTTTATGCCGTTGTATAACCCACACATATATAAAGTTTAAGTACTCGTGCCTAGTATGTAAAACGTAAAATGCGCATGTATTCTCAGTTTCCAAAATAGTTAAAGTAAAAAGGGATGCTATAACTCACAGTGGAAAAGTAGTAGTAAAGTTGACTCGGGAAAAGTAAGCAAGTATGTAGGTCCGGAAAGTCCTCAACCTAAGTCAAAAGTTACTAAGTCAGTAAATCGTTCCCAAAGGTTTAAATGTATGTAAATTAGGTCTTAAGTATCATCATCATTCATCATTAAGTCAAAAGGGTAAAGTAAGTTTCATTCTAGAAAAGAGTCTAAAACAAAGGCTGACTTCGATCAGTCATCACGGCCTCTATACCTACTGAAATGAGGTGAGACCAGTGGCCATGGCTCCGTAAATGAGTCCTTTAGTTTCTGTAAAAATTCTAGAATCAAACTCGTCTTCGTTTGACCGTGGCGTCGGTTTAAGTGCGAGTAGGTCAGAATTTTCAGCACAACGTTAAAAGGACATAGTGACACTCGGAGGGCCATAAATCCTAAACCGTAACTCAGATTAAGACGAGTCTTAAACGAAAAATTATCTACTCAAACAGATCTAACTGATTATCAGCTTTACAGTAGCCCAGGTGGTCTGGTCAGACCCATAAAACAGTAAGTTAAAGTGTTCCAGTGGGTCCTTGGTGCTTGATGCTCATCCCGGTTCTCATCCTTGATGCATATAGCTTCAAGTGTACAAATCGTTGATGTGCTTGCATCATATTAACCAAGGTTTGACCATCATAACACTAGTGCTAAGATAAGTTGCACAACTCAATTAAGTGTTGTATGTAGTTTGATGAACCAAAGTTACATCAAGATCTTAGATCCGACACATACATGAACTCTAAAAGTAATATTAACCAAGTTTTGACTATCATGACACTAGTGTAAGTCTAAGATATGTAGAAAAACTCACTTAAGAGTTGTATGATGTTTGATGAACCAAAGTTACATCAAGATCTTAGATCCAACACATACAAGAGTTATAAAAGTAATATTAAACTACAAACTTGAAAATAAACTTAAGCAAACAAGATCTTAAGTTGTAGAACATAGTTCTTAGTTGGATCTTGAAGATCTTAGACCCAACAGTCTAGATCTAAAGTTCTTAAGTTAAATCCAACACAAGTATATGAAGTTATAACTAAAAAGTTATACTTCCATGTTCTTGAACTTACAAAGTTAACTTTTAGTTCCAAGAAATATGAGATCAAGATTAACTAGTAACACTTGACCAAATCACAACTTTAAAGTACATAAAATGAAGAAGTAAGTTAAATCTACAAGTAATAAGTTCATGGTTGTTCATACTTGGAAAGATTCAAGCCAAAGCTTTGATCCTTAAGAAAGTAAACTTTAAGTTTACAACATGAACTCAAGTATGATTATAAACTCATGAACTTTTCTTTTTAACATGCTTTATGGAAGAATCAAAACATAAACTTGATTCTCCTAGGTTCTTGTATGTTCTTGAATAAACAAGATGATATGAAGAATAAACTAGAGAGTTTGATTCTTACAACTAGTAAATAAATAACAACTAAGAACAAGTAACAAACAACAATGAACAATTAAACAAACAAGCAAATGATGATGATATGTATGTGTATATAATTTGGTTTTTATGAAGAAAAAGAAGAGAAAAGTAAGCTTGTTACTTACAAGTCTTGAGAGAAAAAGGAGAGAAAAGAAAGCAAGTAAGTTTGTGTGTGTGAGAAATGAGGTAGAAGTATACATGTAAGTAGCAAAACAAGAAGCAAAGTTTGAATCTCTCCTCCCCATGGGAAGCTCATGGCCATGGATCAAAAAGGCAAGGTCAAATGTTAACTTTCAAGTATTGGAGAATGGTGATAGCTTAGTATGGTAATAAAGTTAATTGGTGTGGGAAAGTGTTGTAAATATGCAAGTAATTAGATTCCCATGAACTAATTAATCTAGCTTAGTTTAAATGTAATACTTGCATGATAGTAACGGGCTAATTAATCTATTAAGTGTGTAGGGTGGGCTTCCAAGTCCACTTCCAATAATAAAAGCCCAAGTCCAAGTAAGTATGCAATTAAAATAAATAAAGCACAAGTAATTAACTACTAACCTTAGTTAATTAAAAATGATTAATAATAAATAATCATGAATGTAGATAATATTTGAAAATATTATTCGTGAAAAGTACGCGTGTCACAAAGACGTGTCGGGCCATGTAAAGTCAAGTACGATAACAAGTAAACGTATAAAAATACATTTATTAATGCGCAAGTATTAATAATAAATATTATTAATAAAAGTTGGAATTTCCAGGGTCGTTACATTACCCACCTGTTAAAGAAAATTTTGTCTCGAAATTTTAAGCTGAGGTAGATGGAGGAGTCGGGAAAAGGTGAGGATACTTCTGCATCATTTGATCCTCTCGTTCCCAAGTAAACTCAGGTCCTCGTTTGGCATTCCATCGTACTCGGACGATTGGAATCTTGTTGCGTTTCAAAGTTTTGACCTCACGGTCCATAATCTCGACAGGTTCTTCCACGAAGTGGAGTTTATCATCAATCGTAAGTTCTTCCAGTGGTATGACAAGTTCGGGTACAGCAAGACACTTCTTCAAGTTTGACACGTGGAAGGTAGGATGAACTGAGCTCAATTGAATTGGAAGATCCAAACGGTAAGCAAAGGGTCCAACACTTTCCAAGATTTCAAAAGGACCAATGTATCGTGGGTTTAACTTCCCATGTTTTCCAAAATGGATCACACCTTTCCAAGGTGCGACCTTCAACATTACACGGTTACCTACGTTGAATTCAAAGTCTTTACGTTTTAGGTCGGCATAACTCTTTTGACGATCACGGGCCGTCTTGAGTCTCGCTTGAATCTGAGCAATCTTCTCCGTTGTTTCATGGACTACCTCGGGTCCAGTGATTTGCTTTTCGCCTACTTCGGCCCAACAAATAGGAGAACGGCACTTGCGGCCATACAATGCTTCGAAAGGTGCGGCATTAATACTCGAATGATAACTGTTGTTGTAAGAGAATTCAGCTAGCGGCAAATGCCTTTCCCAGGCCTTTCCGAAATCAATAACACATGCACGCAACATGTCCTCCAAAGTCTGAATCGTGCGTTCACTTTGCCCGTAAGTCTGTGGGTGATATGCAGTACTCATGTCGAGACGGGTTCCCATGGCTTCTTGTAAAGAACGCCAAAATCTGGAAGCAAAACGGGGATCGCGATATGAGATGATCGATAAAGGTACACCATGACGAGATACAACCTCTTTTATGTATAGTTGAGCGAGTCTTTCCATCGTATCCATTTCCTTCATGGCTAAAAAGTGTGCAGATTTGGTAAGGCGGTCAACAATAACCCAGATGGTATCGTATCCGCCCACCGTCTTTGGTAACTTAGTAATGAAGTCCATCGTTATCCTTTCCCACTTCCATTGCGGGATTTCCGATTGTTGAAGTAACCCAGAAGGCTTCTGATGTTCGGCCTTAACTTTCGAGCAAGTCAAACACTTACCAACATAAGTTGCAACGTCCTTCTTAAAATTCGGCCACCAGTACTGTTCCTTAAGATCGTGGTACATTTTACCCGCTCCGGGATGAATCGAATATCTCGACTTGTGGGCTTCATCTAGTATAAGGTTTCGTAGATCTCCGTAAAGAGGTACCCAAATCCTTCCAGCAAAATATCGAAGTCCAGTCTCCTTAACCTCGAATCGAGAGACAAGTATGTTCAAATGTTCATGAGATATATTCTCCTCCTTGAGAGCCTCATCTTGGGTTACTCGGATCTGGCTGTTGAGATTCGAATGGATGGTGATGTTCAAAGCTCGGACACGAAGAGGTGCCATCCTCTCCTTTCAGCTCAAGGCATCGGCTACAACATTTGCCTTACCAGGATGATAACAAAGTTCACAATCATAGTCGTTCGGCATCTCGATCCATCGACGCTGTCTCATATTCAGTTGCTTCTGATCAAAGATGTGCTGGAGGCTTTTATGGTCGGTGAAGATAGTGCTCTTAGTTCCATAAAGATAGTGTCTCCACAATTTGAGCACAAAGACAACGGCTCCAAGTTCGAGATCGTGAGTAGTGTAGTTCCGCTCGTGAATCTTCAGTTGTCAGGAGGCATAAGCGATAACCTTTGTTCGTTGCATTAGTACAGAACTAAAACCACTTTTCGAAGCATCGCAATAAACGACGAAATCGTCACTGCCTTCAGGAAGTGATAAGATAGGTGCGGTGGTTAACTTCTTTTTCAAGGTTTGAAATGCTGATTCATGTACGGGTTCCCAAATGAACTTCTTCCCTTTGTGAGTCAGCGCGGTCAAAGGACGCGCAATCAGAGAGAAACCTTCAATAAATCTTCGGTTGTAACCGGCGAGACCTAAAAATTGACGGATGTGAGTCGAAGTAGTGGGGGTCTCCCACTTGCTGATAGCTTCAATCTTGGCAGGATCAACCTTGATACCCTGGTCGCTCACAACATGACCCAGAAATTGGACTTCCTTCAGCCAAAATTCACACTTGGAGAATTTTGCATAAAGTTGCTCTTGTCTCAAGAGTTTAAGTACTAGTCTAAGATGTTGTTCATGCTCTTCTTCGCTCTTGGAGTAGATGAGGATATCATCTATGAAGACGATAACGAACTTATCCAAGTATGGCTTGCAGACATGATTCATGAGATCCATGAACACAGCAGGTGCATTGGTTAAACCGAATGGCATCACGAGAAACTCATAATGACCATAACGAGTTCTGAATGCAGTCTTCATGTGACGATCACTCCAAATCCATATGGACGAACACATCATTCATTGATTTCATTGCGAGGTATTTGACCTCTATATGATACGTTTTGTAAACATTGCATTCTTTTGAAAAGGCACACCATATATGAATATTTAAATTAAAGGTTTTCGACATCTGATGATTTCTACATATAAACAATCACCGTAAATAATAGTTTACAATAGTATTTCCGTTGACAATGCAGTCAAAATAAGATGGATGGTGATGATTTTGTGAATGCAACGTTTTCTTGAATAAATCATGTATGACTCCATGCACATGGCTTGTATAACATATAAGCAAACAGCGGAAGACTTCTAGGAAACCTGAGAATAAACATGCTAACAAGTGTCAACACAAAGGTTGGTGAGTTCATAGTTTTAGTGTTATGCATAATCTGTTTATAAAGGTGAATCACAAGTTTTCAGTTGTTTCATCCAGAAACGTTTATCAAAATATTCTACGAAATTGAGCACCCTGGTAACTAAACTTAACGTATATATATTTTATACCCTTTGTATAATCATCTTAATAATACACGCAAACCAACGTGTACGCTTCTCAAATAGCATACGTCCGTTAAAAGGCTAGCGCTCTAGCTCGGACGGGGATATCAAGCCCTATGGATCCATATACTACTACTCGCGCCCACCAGTTCTTATAACTGGCAGTTAACAGTTACCAAAGCTAAGGGATTTTCGGTTCAAACTCAGTGTAGAATTTAGTATGTACTTGTATCCATTGCGTTTAAAATGAAGTTCATGTATTCTCAGCCCAAAAATATATATTGCAAAAACAATTAAAAAGGGAGCAAATGAAACTCACGCATATAAATATTGTATATCGGTTAATAAAGCATTTGCATGTATTCTCAGCCCAAAAATGTAGAGAGTAAAAGGGATCTTATGAAACTCACGCATATAATTCTAGTATTTTCAGTATTTATAAACAGTCGCATGTATTCTCAGCCCAAAAATATATTGAGTAAAAGGGATCATATGAAACTCACCTTAGCAGCATATAAAGTTGTTCATCGTAATGTGACCGAAACTCGGATTATCAAATAATCGTAGATCTCAACATATCAATATTGAGATTCAATATTGTAGGAAAGTACGTAGACGTAACGGAGATGATAAACACTAGGTTTGATTCATAAATATATCCCCGAATATTACCCATAACCTCCTTGGCAATAATCCATAGTTTCCTTAGTTATAATCGGTTTGTAACCCAAATTAAAATACCCATGTATCACTTGTTACAGTACCATACTACTAATTTAAAATTTTAAGCTAGAAAATATACAGAGTGATTTATTTATGTGAGTGTGTGAGTGTTTTTTTTTAGTTCCTAATAAGTACTTCGTTCATATATATATATATGTATGTAAAATAATAATATAATAATATAATATATAATATAATAATAATAAAAAGGTAAGCCGCCATCACTTTTTATGTCGACAAACTTTTTATGTCGACAAACATTACGCGTTTCGCGTAGATAGGTACGCTGTCCGCGTATGGTGTCTTCACGAAAGTTGTAGATTTTTGAGTTACGGACGTCTGGACACTGGAATCACCCTTTTTCGAGTCAGTATGATTTAGTTATGATTTTTCTCGTGCAAGTGCACAGGTTTAGTGATTTCCATCATTTTAACTTGAAATCTTGAGATGAAATGTTGTAGTATTTTAGTGCTCATTAGAAATCTTTATTTTATCTTTATTTTCATTTTCATATCATTGAAAATCCATAAAAACATTTTAACAATCAAATTCTATTATATCGAAAAACGTGCCCATACTAAATCGAATAACTATAGTTCTCTAAAACTAATTACATTCACATCTTTTTATCGAAGCGTTATAATAATTAAAAATCTATTATTTCGAAGAACGCTTTCATATATTTGACCTAAATCGAATAAATTTAATTTAGTTTTCCAGAATTAGTTATATTCAAAATTATTCTTTAAAAGGTTTCATCTATGTCGTAAAAAGTTTTCAATATTAAGAAAACTAAATAATTAACTTTATCAAGAGACACGAGACAATCATTGTGTTGAAAGTTAATCTCTACTAACCTTTGTCCAGTAATCGTTAATTGACATATTTGTTCACTTTACCATTTATTTCGAATATCGTTAAAAAGAAAAGGTTTCCTACATCAAAGTGGACCTCTCAATAGAGACTCACGATCATACAATGTATCTGATAAATCAATCGTTTGATATTATCTTTTAATTCCGTTGATAATTATATTAAACCTATATCGAAACAAATACGTTCGTGTAAAGTATTATATGTCTAATACTTTGTTAACGTTTTCAAGTTATAATATATACACATATACATATATAATCATGTCCGTTCATATAATGGTTCGTGAATCATTGGAATTTGGTCGAGGTTAAATGAATGTATGAACATAGTTTAAAATTTTTGAGATTCAACTTAACAAACTTTGTTTATCGTGTCGGAATAATATAAAGATTAAAGTTTAAATTTGTTCGAAAATTTCCGGGTCATCACAGTACCTACCCGTTAAAGAAATTTCGTCCCGAAATTTGAGTGAGGTCATCATGGCTAACAATAAAAATGTTTTTATGACGAATATGAGTCGATAAATAAAGTTTTATCACCGTTGAATAATATGGATAAAACAATCCAATTACTCGAAGCGTATGAGGGAAGTTATTGTAATAAAGTGAAATAGAGAATAGAGATGCGTCTTATCTCTTGACGTAGTAACGATTGATTTCCGAAATTTAAGGAATAGAAAATCTTCATAATAAGATTTGATTCTTCGGAATTTAAGAAAATTAAGATTTCCTTTGATTAAATGCGTAATCTGCCTCGATTGCTATGTCTGATATTTCGCTATAAATTGACCTCTTCCGTTTCATTTATTTTCACCACTCCTATAATCTTCTTCCTTATTCAAACATCCCAATAGATTGTGAAAATGCTTAATCCAGTTCTGATTATTGATATTTTCCTGGCTATCGTATCCTTCATTCTTCTTTTTCATCTCCCACCAGAGGAAGTTATTTTCTTCTACTATTACCTTGGAGTTGTAGTATTTTTCGTTCTCCCGTGTCTTTATATTGCTATACGCATCGATATACACGGTTTGTAAATTTCGGGGTTGTTATCGGGCTTTATATTTTCCATTATATTTCAGAGCTTCATGCTTTCGATTTCTCTTCCCGACCTTAAGTCAAGCGGATAATGGTCCAGAATTAGTAGGTATGGATTTTGAAATGAACATAGTTAATATTCTAAGAAGGGAATTGTAATGGCACGATCTTGATTTATCAAATTACCATAATATCCGAAAAAGACCGAATCATCAAGAAATATATTTTCTTGATATATTTAGAGATTATATAGAATGAAAGAGTTATGTAACATGGTTCATGATGAGGGTGGGATCTGTGAACCTTTATCACGTTCCATTAGAAACTCAGCATGACTTACTGTAATATAATCACGTTGATCAAGTGTCATTATATTATACTAATTCATGTTTCAGTTCCCAACAATACTTCAAAAACATTCATATTTTAAACTTGAAGGTTTCATAATTTAGAAACTAAAATAGTTTCTTTTATGATATAATACAGATGGTGTAAAGAGATAAATTATTTCAGATAAGAATAATTATGGAAATATCTTCAGAAATATGGAGGATATTTATAATGAAAGATACGATGATATCTTAAAATATTCAAGATAAGATGATGATGAAGAATATTGTCCGCAAAGGTTTTTAGAGTAAGGAGAAAGGTATTTGCTAAGGATTTCAGCAGACACTGAAGCATTTGAATTCTTTGAAGGTGGGTTCAGTCTTTGTAATTTATCCACAGCCTCCTTCATACTTTGCTCAATCCGTTTTCCAGTTCCAAACCTTCTATTTTTCTCAGCTTTACCACCATACTATTCTTTATCATCAAACTTTTGACTGTTAAGGTCGTTTACAGTTTTTGCTGCTTCATCAATATTTTTCCAAAATTCAGAGAACTAGTTTCGTAGTTTGGGGTGTTTTTCGGAAACTTCACATTCGAAGTATGTAAGTCCAGGAGGTAGACGTTATATGTACACATATAACTGTTGGCGTAGACGTGCTGCAAGATTTCAAAATACTGATTGCTAATTTCCTATAGTTGGTATGGCAATTGCCGTTACAAGATGTGGATGAGTACATGATAGGGTTTCAATGAGTATAAGGATTTTTCGGAAGGTCAAGGATCAATGAAGTTGTTGGTAAATTTGCTGCTAATGTGGTGGAACATAAAAGGTTC
This sequence comes from Rutidosis leptorrhynchoides, assembly GCF_046630445.1. Classification (NCBI taxonomy): domain Eukaryota; kingdom Viridiplantae; phylum Streptophyta; class Magnoliopsida; order Asterales; family Asteraceae; genus Rutidosis; species Rutidosis leptorrhynchoides. The sequence continues at coordinate 426,681,476 of NC_092337.1, forward strand.
CCCAGTAACAAGAACTTATATATCAAGATTACAATAAGGCTTAATCTGAAAAGTTGAAGTTGACTGGTTGGAAGTGTGGTAAGACTGGATACTTTGAAAAGGGATTGCAAGATTATTTTCGGTAATAACAATGCTAAAGGATCTTTCACATTTTTTTTTTGAAGTCAAAGTATAGCTTTAAAAGATGTAGAGATCTAAGAATGATGTCACCCATTAAATCTTGGCTTGGATTCTGATCCGTCAATATCAGAATATGTAATTGAATTTGTATGGAAACGATTGTATATCGCTGTGAGCATAGTTAATAATTTTTGAATCAAAGTTGAAGAATGTACAGTATAACATATTAATTGTGAACTTATATATTTCCCGAGTATTACCTACCCGTTAAAGATTTCACAATTAATACTTTGTACAAAAGAATTTTTATTACCGTTTTTATGAAAATATATGTATGTATATTTTCTTCAGATATAATACAGATTTAATGAGTTAATATCATATTAAGCTCATTTGATTTTTGGCTGGAATTAGAAATGAATAATCTCTAAAATATTAAAGATTACTTAATCTTTGCGGAGTATTTCGCTAATGAAATCAATACTTCATTATTTATTCTTATTGATATTCATTGGTGAAGGATGTTAATGCTCGTGAAATTCTTGTGAACCTTACAAGGCACATATGATGTTTTCTGGATAGTTTCGAGTACATCAAAAATGAAAATGTAAAATCAATTATGTAATTGAATAATACACTTGGTTTATTATGAAATGAAATTCATTAGATTGAAACAGAGATTGTAGTTAACGATGGTTAAGGTGTTAAGGAAGGATGTACATCATTGCATATTAGTAATATGAACTAACCGAGTAGTACATATCAGTTAAGATTCACACGTAATAGCTTAGTACGAAAAGATTTATTTTTATTTCAAAATTCATATATATTAAATATACATAAAATTTCTTCAGGGGAAATGAGTTAATACTTCATCGTTTATTGTTGCTGGTATTTCTTGGTAACTATTGTGCGTATGACGTTGATGCTCGTGGGACAGATTGTGAAGTTGAGGTTTGCGATGGATGTTGTTGGTGGTGGTAATGGTACTGTTGGTGTTGTTGTTGGTGGTACTGTTGATGCCGGCGATGCTGCTGGTGCTTGTAACCTTTGCACCATATTCTCCAAAGCCACTACCTGAGCACGAAGCTCGTTGACTTCTTCTACTACACCGGGATGATTGGTGGTTCGTACGAGCGGATGAATAAGATCCAGAATTTGAGATAGTATATTATCGTGACGAGATACTCTAGAAATGAGAGAGAAAATGGTGTCTCGAACAGGTTCGTCGGTAAGTGCTTCAGATTCTTCGCCAAGAGGGCAATGTGGTGGATGGAAGGGATCACCTTCTTCTTGTCTCCAATAATTAAGTAGGCTACGAAACCATCCCCAATTCATCCAGAATAGATGATGGCTAATTGGTTGATCCATTCCGGTTATACTGTCTTCGGAATTCACGTGAATATCCATATCGGAATAGCTGTCAGAGTTTAAGGAATTTGAACTAGATACGGGATCCGTCTTGTATAATTAGGGAGATTATTTTTGATATGAATTAGATTATAGAATTTAATTTGGTATTCTTCAATACATAATTTACATATGTATATATAATACCAAATTCCACAAATCACGGAGAAATTTTCGGAAGAAGTCAGGAACAGTTTACAGTAACAGATACGTTAAGATATGAATTATGTCTATACACTATTCATGCAATAAATGCAGGAAAACGTGTCTAGACTTAAGAATGATAAGCATGTAATTTCTGACAAGAAATGATAAGCAAAACTTTTAACATGCAGACACGATTGAAGTCCAGACTTACTAATGCATCTTAACAACTATCAGTTAGACACATTCATGCAAGACCTGGTTCGCTAGGACCAACGCTCTGATACCAACTGTGACGATCGCTCCAAATCCATATGGACGAACACATCATTCATTGATTTCATTGCGAGGTATTTGACCTCTATATGATACGTTTTGTAAACATTGCATTCTTTTGAAAAGGCACACCATATATGAATATTTAAATTAAAGGTTTTCGACATCTGATGATTTCTACATATAAACAATCACCGTAAATAATAGTTTACAATAGTATTTCCGTTGACAATGCAGTCAAAATAAGATGGATGGTGATGATTTTGTGAATGCAACGTTTTCTTGAATAAATCATGTATGACTCCATGCACATGGCTTGTATAACATATAAGCAAACAGCGGAAGACTTCTAGGAAACCTGAGAATAAACATGCTAACAAGTGTCAACACAAAGGTTGGTGAGTTCATAGTTTTAGTGTTATGCATAATCTGTTTATAAAGGTGAATCACAAGTTTTCAGTTGTTTCATCCAGAAACGTTTATCAAAATATTCTACGAAATTGAGCACCCTGGTAACTAAACTTAACGTATATATATTTTATACCCTTTGTATAATCATCTTAATAATACACGCAAACCAACGTGTACGCTTCTCAAATAGCATACGTCCGTTAAAAGGCTAGCGCTCTAGCTCGGACGGGGATATCAAGCCCTATGGATCCATATACTACTACTCGCGCCCACCAGTTCTTATAACTGGCAGTTAACAGTTACCAAAGCTAAGGGATTTTCGGTTCAAACTCAGTGTAGAATTTAGTATGTACTTGTATCCATTGCGTTTAAAATGAAGTTCATGTATTCTCAGCCCAAAAATATATATTGCAAAAACAATTAAAAAGGGAGCAAATGAAACTCACGCATATAAATATTGTATATCGGTTAATAAAGCATTTGCATGTATTCTCAGCCCAAAAATGTAGAGAGTAAAAGGGATCTTATGAAACTCACGCATATAATTCTAGTATTTTCAGTATTTATAAACAGTCGCATGTATTCTCAGCCCAAAAATATATTGAGTAAAAGGGATCATATGAAACTCACCTTAGCAGCATATAAAGTTGTTCATCGTAATGTGACCGAAACTCGGATTATCAAATAATCGTAGATCTCAACATATCAATATTGAGATTCAATATTGTAGGAAAGTACGTAGACGTAACGGAGATGATAAACACTAGGTTTGATTCATAAATATATCCCCGAATATTACCCATAACCTCCTTGGCAATAACTCATAGTTTCCTTAGTTATAATCGGTTTGTAACCCAAATTAAAATACCCATGTATCACTTGTTACAGTACCATACTACTAATTTAAAATTTTAAGCTAGAAAATATACAGAGTGATTTATTTATGTGAGTGTGTGAGTGTTTTTTTTAGTTCCTAATAAGTACTTCGTTCATATATATATATATATATATATATATATATATATATATATATATATATATATATATATATATATATATATATATATATATGTAAAATAATAATATAATAATATAATATATAATATAATAATAATAAAAAGGTAAGCCGCCATCACTTTTTATGTCGACAAACTTTTTATGTCGACAAACATTACGCGTTTCGCGTAGATAGGTACGCTGTCCGCGTATGGTGTCTTCACGAAAGTTGTAGATTTTTGAGTTACGGACGTCTGGACACTGGAATCACCCTTTTTCGAGTCAGTATGATTTAGTTATGATTTTTCTCGTGCAAGTGCACAGGTTTAGTGATTTCCATCATTTTTACTTGAAATCTTGAGATGAAATGTTGTAGTATTTTAGTGCTCATTAGAAATCTTTATTTTATCTTTATTTTCATTTTCATATCATTGAAAATCCATAAAAACATTTTAACAATCAAATTCTATTATATCGAAAAACGTGCCCATACTAAATCGAATAACTATAGTTCTCTAAAACTAATTACATTCACATCTTTTTATCGAAGCGTTATAATAATTAAAAATCTATTATTTCGAAGAACGCTTTCATATATTTGACCTAAATCGAATAAATTTAATTTAGTTTTCCAGAATTAGTTATATTCAAAATCATTCTTTAAAAGGTTTCATCTATGTCGTAAAAAGTTTTCAATATTAAGAAAACTAAATAATTAACTTTATCAAGAGACACGAGACAATCATTGTGTTGAAAGTTAATCTCTACTAACCTTTGTCCAGTAATCGTTAATTGACATATTTGTTCACTTTACCATTTATTTCGAATATCGTTAAAAAGAAAAGGTTTCCTACATCAAAGTGGACCTCTCAATAGAGACTCACGATCATACAATGTATCTGATAAATCAATCGTTTGATATTATCTTTTAATTCCGTTGATAATTATATTAAACCTATATCGAAACAAATACGTTCGTGTAAAGTATTATACGTCTAATACTTTGTTAACGTTTTCAAGTTATAATATATACACATATACATATATAATCATGTCCGTTCATATAATGGTTCGTGAATCATTGGAATTTGGTCGAGGTTAAATGAATGTATGAACATAGTTTAAAATTTTTGAGATTCAACTTAACAAACTTTGCTTATCGTGTCGGAATAATATAAAGATTAAAGTTTAAATTTGTTCGAAAATTTCCGGGTCATCACACTTCATCACATCGTTCTCTTTCACCCTCAACTGGTGATAACCGGACCGTAAATCGATTTTAGAGTAAACGCTCGATCCTTGTAGTTGATCAAAAAGATCATCAATTCAGGGAAGAGGATACCGATTCTTGATCATCAATTTGTTGAGTTCACGGTAGTCGATACACACGCAGAATGATTCGTCCTTCTTCTTCACAAACAAAACAGGTGCGCCCCATGGCGAGAAACTTGGTTGGATAAATCCATGGTCTAACAGTTCTTGTAGTTGGCTCTGCAACTCTTGCATTTCGGAAGGTGCGAGTCGATAAGGTGCGCAAGCTATGGGTGCAGCTCCTGGCACTAAATTGATCTGAAACTCTACTGCTCTCGGTGGCGGTAATCCAGGCAATTTTTCCGGAAAGACATCGAAAAACTCGTTCACAATTCGAACATCGTTCACACTCTTCACCTCGGTTTCTAATGTTTTAACATGTGCTAGCACAGTAAGACGTCCTTTCTTCATGATCTTTTGCACTTTCACGCAATTAATGAGGTTCAGCTTCGAGGTACATCTCTCTCCGTAAATGATCAGTGGCTCACCGTCTCCGTGTGGTATACGAAGAGCTTTATCTCCACAGATAATGTCGGCCCTTATCTTGGTCAACCAGTCCATACCGACAATAACATCAAAGCTTCCCAACTTAATGAGTATCAAGTCAATCTCGAAATCCACACCAGCTATGTTGATAATAGCTCCTCGGCTAATTTGGTCAACTTTCTCAAGTTTTCCATTGGCTACCTCTACAAGCATACTCTCCTTTAAAGGAACTAACTACCAATTTATCTTATCGCAAAAGTGTCTACATACATAACTTCTATCGGCACCAGTATCAAATAGGACAGAAGCTAATAAATTGTTGATAGTGAATATACCTGTGACCAAGTCGGGGTTCTCACGAGCATCCCTTGCATTTACATTGAAAGCTCTGCCAGGCGGTGGTCCGCCATCCTTTCGCTTATTGGGACACTCATTTCTGAAGTGGCCCGTTTGTCCGCATTCATAACACTTTCTCGGTCCATTGGGGTTTGGCTTCCCAGTCATGGTGGTGATCTTGCAGTCCCTGCCAATATGCCCGGTCTTTTTGCATTTTTCACAAACAACATTATAGTACCTGGTATGGTGCTTGTAGCACCTCTTGCACTGTAGTAGAGTACCCTTGTAGTTGGGGTTCGAGTTGGTGTTCGGATTGGGATTCCCACCGTTGTTGTTTCCTTTGAAACCCTCATGTCACTTCGCCGGGTTTTGATCATAGGCTCTACCCTTGTTGTTATCCCACTTACGCTTATCACTACTACCCGCTTTAGATTTTGCCTTTTCCGGTTCATCGATGATGATTTGGTTCATTAAGGTATGCGCCATGCGCATTGCTTCCGGGACATTGGGTGGCTTAGACGAGGTGATATTTCCCTTAATGGACTTAGGAAGTCCCCACAAATACCTTTCCATACGTTTAAACTCCGGGGTAACCATGGTAGGACACATCAGGGCTAATTCTAGATACCTACGGTTGTAACCATCGAGATCATTTCCCACAACCTTCAACTGCATAAACTCAATCTCCATTTTCTGGATCTCGGTCCTAGGGCAATATTCCTCAATCAGGGCCCCTTTGAATTCCTCCCATGGGGTAGCAAATGCCTCATCAATACCCTTTGCTTGAGCCAATGTGTTCCACCAAGTTAGTGCGCCGTCAGACAGCGTACACGAGGCATACTTGGTTTTGTTCGCCTTTGAGCAGTTACTAACTCGAAACACAGATTCTAATTTCTCAAACCATCTAGTGAGACCAACCGGTCCCTCAGTTCCACTAAAGTTGTGGGGCTTGCAGCTTTGAAACTCTTTGTATGTGCACCCATTACGAATGGGCTGGATAACCGGTGGCGGTGGAGCTTGGGGGTTCATTTTCGCTAAAGCCGCGGCGACTCGTTCATTGATCATTTCCTCGATTTAGGCTGCGGTGGGTGTTGATCGTCCGTTGGCCATTGATGTTCTAAACAAAAATTTTGACTCAAGTCAAAATCCAGTATTCAAATAGTAATAATACAGTATATGGTAACCAACATGGAATCAACACATCACATGTTTATTAAGTAATGTAACCAGGTACAAATACCACAGAATCATCATACAGTAACGTAAATAGAACACCGTGCAAGAATTAAATAACGCAAAGTTCCATTCATTAATAATAAGTTGCATACATCAGCATAGGTTCGTACAATACATAAGTGAAACATAAAACTACAAATGAGATTACATAATGAAATCTACTACAAATGTCCTACGGTGATGGTGGGTGTAGGATGTCCAATACATGGGACATCTGGTCCTCGAGTTCAGCTACCCGAGCACGGAGGATCTCCACCTCCCTTGTCAGTTCCTCGATAGTGGGAGATGGTGGGGCAGGCAGTACAGTCGGTACGGGTGGTGCTGGTGGAGCTGGTGGTGCAGACGGTCCGGCTCCAGAAGTAGAGACTGCGAAGCGGTAAGGCTTACGGATGAAGGGATCAGCTGGATACGGCACAAGCCGCTTACGGGCGATAACCCTACGACGCCGACCATGAGCGTCAACGAATGGTCGACCTCCATTAATCCCTAGAATGATGGTACCATCGAAACGGTACCGCTTCTTCGGCGGGGTGGAGGGTGGCTGTACAGGTGCATCATTAGGGTCCTCATCTGAATCCTCGTCACTAGAGTTGTCAGAGGATGAGTCGTCGGATGAAGAATCGGCGGATGATGGGTCGTCTAGATCGGCTGGGGGCGGCTGCACGGGTGGCTCTCCTCGAGCGGCCATCATCTGTCAGTATCGGGCGGGTCCGATCGGCACGAGACGTCCATCAGGAAGGCGTCGGCACCAATGGTTATGCTCATTACGGACCGGACCTTCCACAAGTTCCGCGGGAATCACAGCACCACCGGGATGGTGCTGTGGCTCCGGAGGTCCTGGGGCAAATGGAGCTGGAATCTCCGGTGGGTCCATGTGTCCGTCTGAGGTAACCACTGGGTAGGGCGTATGGCTACTGGATCCAGAGGATGAAGCGCCTGAGTCACTGGAAGGTGTCGATGATGGCATCTGGGAATCGGTAACAATGGTCGGTGAGGTGGCTGATGAGTCTGTGTCGCTATCCAAAATGATGACAGGTGGAATATCCGACATCTGAACAAGGAAAAATAACTTTTTCCATGTCAGTAAGTCATAAAGCAAGTACGTATTAGGCAAAGTAACTACGACAATCTAAATCATGTGTAACAGTAAATAGAATGGCAATAACGGCAAGTATCATGCAATTGAAAACAGATAATAGCATGCAGTAGTGAAGTCATGTAGTAGCATACGGCATATAGTGAAATGTCCCGTTCTTATTGATTAAAAACGTTCCATATTAATTGATTTCGTTGCGAGGTTTTGACCTCTATATGAGACGTTTTTCAAAGACTGCATTCATTTTTAAAACAAACCATAACCTTTATTTCATAAATAAAGGTTTAAAAAGCTTTACGTAGATTATCTGATAATCTAAAATATCCTGTTTACACACGACCATTACATAATGGTTTACAATACAAATATGTTACATCGAAATCAGTTTTTTGAATGCAGTTTTTACACAATATCATACAAACATGGACTCCAAATCTTGTCCTTATTTTAGTATGCAACAGCGGAAGCTCTTAATATTCACCTGAGAATAAACATGCTTTAAACGTCAACAAAAATGTTGGTGAGTTATATGTTTAACCTATATATATCAAATCGTAAGAATAGACCACAAGATTTCATATTTCAATACACATCCCATACATAGAGATAAAAATCATTCATATGGTGAACACCTGGTAACCGACATTAACAAGATGCATATATAAGAATATCCCCATCATTCCGGGACACCCTTCGGATATGATATAAATTTCGAAGTACTAAAGCATCCGGTACTTTGGATGGGGTTTGTTAGGCCCAATAGATCTATCTTTAGGATTCGCGTCAATTAGGGTGTCTGTTCCCTAATTCTTAGATTACCAGACTTAATAAAAAGGGGCATATTCGATTTCGATAATTCAACCATAGAATGTAGTTTCAAGTACTTGTGTCTATTTTGTAAATCATTTATAAAACCTGCATGTATTCTCATACCAAAAATATTAGATTTTAAAAGTGGGACTATAACTCACTTTCACAGATTTTTACTTCGTCGAGAAGTAAGACTTGGCCACTGGTTGATTCACGATCTATAATAATATATACACATATATCAAAGTATGTTTAAAATGTATTTACAAAACTTTTAATATATTTTGATGTTTTAAGTTTATTAAGTCCGCTGTCCTCGTTAGTAACCTACAACTAGTTGTCCACAGTTAGATGTACAGAAATAAATAGATAAATATTATCTTGAATCAATCCACGACCCAGTGTATACGTATCTTAGTATTGATCACAACTCAAACTATATATATTTTGGAATCAACCTCAACCCTGTATAGCTAACTCCAACATTCACATATAGAGTGTCTATGGTTGTTCCGAAATATATATAGATATGTCGAAATGATAGGTCAAAACATTGTATACGTGTCTATGGTATCTCAAGATTACATAATATACAATACAAGTTGATTAAGTTATGGTTGGAATAGATTTGTTACCAATTTTCACGTAGCTAAAATGAGAAAAATTATCCAATCTTGTTTTACCCATAACTTCTTCATTTTAAATCCGTTTTGAGTGAATCAAATTGCTATGGTTTCATATTGAACTCTATTTTATGAATCTAAACAGAAAAGTATAGGTTTATAGTCGGAAAAATAAGTTACAAGTCATTTTTGTAAAGGTAGTCATTTCAGTCGAAAGAACGACGTCTAGATGACCATTTTAGAAAACATACTTCCACTTTGAGTTTAACCATAATTTTTGGATATAGTTTCATGTTCATAATAAAAATCATTTTCTCAGAATAACAACTTTTAAATCAAAGTTTATCATAGTTTTTAATTAACTAACCCAAAACAGCCCGCGGTGTTACTACGACGGCGTAAATCCGGTTTTACGGTGTTTTTCGTGTTTCCAGGTTTTAAATCATTAAGTTAGCATATCATATAAATATAGAACATGTGTGTAGTTAATTTTAAAAGTCAAGTTAGAAGGATTAACTTTTGTTTGCGAACTAGTTTAGAATTAACTAAACTATGTTCTAGTGATTACGAGTTTAAACCTTCGAATAAGATAGTTTTATATATATGAATTGAATGATGTTATGAACATCATTACTACCTCAAGTTTAGTAGGCAAACCTACTGGAAGTGACAAGAAATGATCTAGCTTCAAAGGATCTTGGATGGCTTGAAAGTTCTTGAAGTAGGATCATGACACAAAAACAAGTTCAAGTAAGATTTTTACTCGAATTAAGATAGTTTATAGTTATAGAAATTGAATCAAAGTTTGAATATGAATATTACCTTGAATAAGAAAGATAACCTACTGTATATAACAAAGGTTTCTTGACCTTAGATGATTACTTGGAATGGATTAGAAAGCTTGGAAGTAAATTAGTAAACTTGAAGGGATTTTTGAAGTGTTCTTGAAGTGTTCTTCCTATGATGATTATAGCTTGATTCTTGAAGTGATTTTTGATGAAGATGATGATTAACTACTGAAAAAATACGTTCATAATAGTGTGTGTGTGTTGAGAGAGAATTAGAAAGAGAATTGGAAGTGAAATGGAGTGAATGATGAGTGGTAATTGGTGAGTGGTGAGTGGGGTTAAAAGGAGTTCTAGTTAGTTGACTAGCTCATGGTAGAAGTTAAAATTGATTAGTAATACATGACATAATCAAGAGTGGAATCCCATGCTAGTTCCTATTGGTATATACCCATAGTAAGTACGTTTTGAAGCTGTGTATAATACGGGTAAGAATACGACTAGAATTCTTGATGAAAGAAAAGAATGGGAAAGTAACTGTAACCATTTTCGTTAAGTATGAGTGTTTTGATATATGTCTTGAAGTCTTCTAAAAGTATTTTAATACATCTAAATACACTACATGTATATACATTTTAACTGAGTCGTTAAGTCATCGTTAGTTGTTACATGTAAGTGTTGTTTTGAAACCTTTAAGTTAACGATCTCAATTAATGTTGTTAACCCATTGTTTATTATATCTAATGAGATGTTAAATTATTATATTATCATGATATTATGATATATTAATATATCTTAATATGATATATATACATTTAAATGTCGTTACAACTATAATCGTTACATATATGTCTCGTTTCGAAATCCTTAAGTTAGTAGTCTTGTTTATATGTATATAACTCATTGTTAATATACTTATGGAGATACTTACTTATCATAATCTCATGTTAACCATATGTATATCCATATATATATCGTCATGTCGTTTTTACAAGTTTTAACATTCGTGAATCGCCGGTCAACTTGGGTGGTCAATTGTCTATATGAAACATATTTCAATTAATCAAGTCTTAACAAGTTTGATTGCTTAACATGTTGGAAACATTTAATCATGTAAATATCAATCTCAATTAATATATATAAACATGGAAAAGTTCGGGTCACTACAGTACCTACCCGTTAAATAAATTTCGCCCCGAAATTTTAAGCTGTTGAAGGTGTTGACGAATCTTCTGGAAATAGATGCGGGTATTTCTTCTTCATCTGATCTTCACGCTCCCAGGTGAACTCGGGTCCTCTACGAGCATTCCATCGAACCTTAACAATTGGTATCTTGTTTTGCTTAAGTCTTTTAACCTCACGATCCATTATTTCGACGGGTTCTTCGATGAATTGGAGTTTTTCGTTGATTTGGATTTCATCTAACGGAATAGTGAGATCTTCTTTAGCAAAACATTTCTTCAAATTCGAGACGTGGAAAGTGTTATGTACAGCCGCGAGTTGTTGAGGTAACTCAAGTCGGTAAGCTACTGGTCCGACACGATCAATAATCTTGAATGGTCCAATATACCTTGGATTTAATTTCCCTCGTTTACCAAATCGAACAACGCCTTTCCAAGGTGCAACTTTAAGCATGACCATCTCTCCAATTTCAAATTCTATATCTTTTCTTTTAATGTCAGCGTAGCTCTTTTGTCGACTTTGGGAGGTTTTCAACCGTTGTTGAATTTGGATGATCTTCTCGGTAGTTTCTTGTATAATCTCCGGACCCGTAATCTGTCTATCCCCCACTTCACTCCAACAAATCGGAGACCTACACTTTCTACCATAAAGTGCTTCGAACGGCGCCATCTCAATGCTTGAATGGTAGCTGTTGTTGTAGGAAAATTCTGCTAACGGTAGATGTCGATCCCAACTGTTTCCGAAATCAATAACACATGCTCGTAGCATGTCTTCAAGCGTTTGTATCGTCCTTTCACTCTGCCCATCAGTTTGTGGATGATAGGCAGTACTCATGTCTAGACGAGTTCCTAATGCTTGCTGTAATGTCTGCCAGAATCTTGAAATAAATCTGCCATCCCTATCAGAGATAATAGAGATTGGTATTCCATGTCTGGAGATGACTTCCTTCAAATACAGTCGTGCTAACTTCTCCATCTTGTCATCTTCTCTTATTGGCAGGAAGTGTGCTGATTTGGTGAGACGATCAACTATTACCCAAATAGTATCAAAACCACTTGCAGCCCTTGGCAATTTAGTGATGAAATCCATGGTAATATTTTCCCATTTCCATTCCGGGATTTCGGGTTGTTGAAGTAGACCTGATGGTTTCTGATGCTCAGCTTTGACCTTAGAACACGTCAAACATTCTCCTACGTATTTAGCAACATCGGCTTTCATACCCGGCCACCAAAAATGTTTCTTGAGATCCTTGTACATCTTCCCCGTTCCAGGATGTATTGAGTATCTGGTTTTATGAGCTTCTCTAAGTACCATTTCTCTCATATCTCCAAATTTTGGTACCTAAATCCTTTCAGCCCTTGATAATGCTAAAAACGAACATATATTTCATAGCATTATTCCTCAAGAAAGACAAACTTTTAGTTGCAATTGTTCTATTTACAAGTGAGATTCGTTTAAATAATAAAAGGTGAAGACAAAAGACAGATTCGACGAATTGAAGACGCAAACGACCAAAAAGCTCAAAAGTACAAAAGACAATAAAAAAGGTTCCAATTATTGACAAGAAACGTCTCGAAATTACAAGAGTACAAGATTCAAAACGCAAAGTACAAGATATTAAATTGTACGCAAGGACGTTCGAAAATCCAGAACCGGGACCAGAGTCAACTCTCAACGCTCGACGCAACGGACTAAAAATTACAAGTCAACTATGCACATAAATATAATATAATATTTAAATAATTCTTATAATTATTTAATATATTATATTTATATTTAAAACCGTCGGTAAACAAAGAGCCAAGCTTGTGTGAGCTGTAAAAGTAAACTCCGCGACTCGCGGAGTTTGAAGGCCAAAATGGACGCGAGTCGCGGAACCCCAATTTCAGAAACTCCCTATAAAGCTCGCGCATTCTGATCGTAAAAAATCATCTTTTTCTTCTCCTCATTCATACGTAAAATATATATATATATTTATAATTTATATTTTAATTTTAATTATAATTCTAATAATAAGGGTATGTTAGCGAATGTTGTAAGGGTGTAAGTCGAAATTCTGTCCGTGTAACGCTACGCTATTTTTAATCATTGTAAGTTATGTTCAACCTTTTTACATTAATGTCTCGTATCTAAGTTATTATTATGCTTATTTAAAACGAAGTAATCATGATGTTGGGCTAATTATTAAAATTGGGTAATTGGGCTTTGTACCATAATTGGGGTTTGGACAAAAGAACGACACTTGTGGAAATTAGACTATGAGCTATTAATGGGCTTTATATTTGTTTAACTAAATGATAGTTTGTTAATGTTAATATAAAGATTTACAATTGGGCGTCCCTATAAATTACCATATAAACTCAATCGGACACGATGGGCGGGGTATTTATATGTACGAATAATCGTTCATTTAGCCGGACACGGGAATGGATTAATAGCCACTAGAATAATTAAAACAGGGGTGAAATTATGTACAAGGACACTTGGTATAATTGATAACAAAATATTAAAACCTTGGGTTACACTCAGTCGACATCCTGGTGTAATTATTAAATAAAGTATTAAAATCTTGTTACAGTTTAAGTCCCCAATTAGTTGGAATATTTAACTTCGGGTATAAGAATAATTTGACGAGGACACTCGCACTTTATATTTATGACTGATGGACTGTTATGGACAAAACCAGACGGACATATTAAATAATCCAGGACAAAGGACAATTAACCCATGGGCATAAAACTAAAATCAACACGTCAAACATCATGATTACGGAAGTTTAAATAAGCATAATTCTTTTAATTCATATTTAATTTCCTTTATTTTATATTTAATTGCACTTCTAATTATCGCATTTTTATTGTTATTGTATTTAATTGCACTTTTAATTATCGTACTTTTTAATTATCGCAAGTTTATTTTATCGCACTTTTATTATTCGCAATTTCATTATCGTTATTTACTTTATGCTTTAATTTAAAGTCTTGTATTTATTTGGTTTTAACTGCGACTAAAGTTTTAAAATCAACAAACCGGTCATTAAACGGTAAAAACCCCCCTTTATAATAATAATATTACTTATATATATATATATATATATTTGTATTTTTATAAAAGTAAACTAATATAGCGTTAAGCTTTGTTTAAAAAGATTCCCCGTGGAACGAACCAGACTTACTAAAAACTACACTACTGTACGATTAGGTACACTGCCTATAAGTGTTGTAGCAAGGTTTAAGTATATCCATTCTATAAATAAATAAATATCTTGTGTAAAATTGTATCGTATTTAATAGTATTTTCTGTAAAAATAAGCTATTTTATATACTACTCTGCTAGAACATCAAGTATTTTTGGCGCCGCTACCGGTGAGTCTCTTAAAAGCCGGAAGCGCAACGCTACATAAAAAAAAAAAGATTTTTATTTTACTTTTATTAAAATTCGTTTTTATAAAAGTACGTTTTAAATATTAGAAAATATAAAAAGAAAAACAAAAAAAAAATTTATGTATTTTTAAGATTTTGTTAAATATTTAAGTTTTATAAAGTTTCTTTATTTTTATATAAGTTTTATTTAAGTATTTTGTTTTTATTTAAAAACATATAAAAAATATATATATAAATCTAGTTTTAAGATTTTTATTTATAAAATTATAAAGTTATTCTATTTTTATTTAAGTTTTAAATATAAGTTTTTATTATACACATATTTTTTTATATAAACATAAAAAATTAAAAACAGAAAATAAAAAAAAATAAAAAAAAAACGCGTCAGTTTTAAACTGTTCCAGGTTTGAATTTCTGAACCTCGCGACTCGCGGGGTTTGATGCTTTGAATACCGCAAGTCGCGGAGATAACCTGACACGCCGACAGAACCCTAATCAGGCATTAATTGCGAATAATTATGATAATTATTAATATAAAACCCTAATTAGGTTTTAATTAAATAATTATTTTAGTTTTTATTAATATTTTGTTTAATTAGTTTAATTAAAATATAAAATTAGTAGTTTTATTAAATAAATAATATCAAAATAATATTTTTATAAAAATTGTACTTTTTACAACTTTTTGTATATTTTTATATTTTGTCCCTTTTCAATCGTTTTAACGTAATATTTGTATTTTTAGCTCATATTTAGTTTTAAATTTAGTTTTTGCCATAGTTATTTTTACTTCTAGATTTTTAGGCTTTGCCGTAGAATTCCTTAAGTGCTTTTTCTTTAGACTAAGATTTAGGTGCTTTAGAATTTTGTGACGACTTTTTAAGTTTTAGTTTCTTTTTAAGTTATTTCCATTTGGGATATAGTTTTTCCTGTAAGCTTTAATATTTTTAGACACCTTTTACTATGTACCAATTATCATTCCAATTAGTTATCTCAATTTGCGATTATAATTTTAAGTTAGTTGTAGTAATAAGGTTAGGTTAGTCAAGTACTTTTAAGTTTTATAAGTTTCTTTAATTTTTCCGTCACCTTTTATTTTTCAACCATTTTTCCTTTTCCGACGAACTCTTTTTCTTTCTTATTTCTCGCTATTCTAGTTTTAGGACATAGATTTTTATTCTACTTCTTATCTAAATTTCTTAAAATTACGAAAATTTATTTTAAGTGGTTAAATTGATAGACATCAAAATTTTCTGGTTCGTAGTAATAGTTGGATTTGTACGTGGACCGGGTTATTGGAGCCAAACAGTCCTCAATTATATTGAGACCAAACGAATCCTGCCCCTCTGCTGCATCTTTTGGCTATTCAAAACGTGGGCAAAATCAGAAAAGTCTATTAACTGGATAACTTATTATAATTTTTCTTTCCTTTTAAAAACTAATAGGATATTCAGTGAATGCACCGAGCAAGACGATCACCACCTTTTGTACGTTCACCACCTGTAACTAGATCAAGACATTTAGCAAATATTACCGCCGTTGATTTTTCTTTAGAATCATCATCCAGTCGACCAAGTACTTCAGTTCAAATTTCCGATAATCCATTTTTTGAACCCGACCTCACAATTGAGAATTCGGAGAATATTCAGGAACGGTTCGTAGATCCTGAACCACTAAACTTTCCTCCGGAACCACCAATCATTCAAACAGAGATTGTTGAGGAACGAACCATTAAATCAGAATCCTCTAGTGATTCCGATTCAACAAATTCAATTATGGAGAATCTGGAACCTTTAAGTATGGAAGACCGAATGAGAGCTAAACGCACTGGCCAAGGTCACGCAATTACTCATCCAGACATTAATGCGCCAGATTATGAAATCAAAGGACAAATTCTACACATGGTGACTAATCAATGCCAATTTAGCGGTGCGCCGAAGGAAGATCCAAATGAACATCTACGTACCTTTAATAGGATCTGCACACTATTTAAAATCCGAGAAGTGGAGGATGAACAGATATATCTCATGTTATTTCCCTGGACTTTAAAGGGAGAAGCCAAAGATTGGTTGGAATCGTTACCTGAAGGGGCGATCGATAC